>NC_090953.1:24758980-25067450 GCF_040807025.1 Struthio camelus
AAAACGTGTATCTAATATCTTCAGTAAAGAAACAAAATGCGAGGGGGCCACCAGTCCCAGCCTGGGAGCTGATCCAGAGGCTCAATTCATACCAGCTGCAGGATGAGACCCAGAAGAGCAGAGCTGCATCTGGCCAGGATTTCTTTTGAATCCAAATAGATTTCAACGGAGGACGTGCTGTCGAGGAGTGGACTGGAAGAGCACTGTCTGGCTACAGATCCCTGCAGAGAGGCCACGTACAGGTATCGCTGCATGCAGGTCAGCAAGGGATGCTTTGTACTTTTATTCAATAAATCTGAGCGAGGGGCTAGTGCCCTCTCCTGGAGCACAGCAGGGATAGCTGGAGCCATCCAAGGACTCCAGCACCCACACCTGGGGTGCCAAGACAGAGAGAGCTTTCTTTGTGAAGAGTGCTCAAGGGTAGGGCTTCTGCTAACACTGCTCAGTAAATAGAAAGTGTCTTCTGCAGGCCAGGACTATCAATTCCTGGTAAGTTATATGACAGCGCTGTGAGAAAGAAGACTATTAGAAGGAATCTGATAGCATTTATAGCCATTGTCTCTCCCTTAATGGCGAAACTGATCCTGCAATAAAAAAAAAAAAAAACCACCCTCCTCCCTGTCTTTGACAAAGCACAGGAAGCAGTATGTGAAAAAGATATCAAAAAGCCATCTCTTCACCAAAAAAAAAAAAAAAAGCTCTTAAAGTTTTCAAGAAAAATCAACCCCACATAACAAAACAAAAACACTGGAAACTGGGAATAGCCAGTTTTAAAACTGACTGAACCTTATCAAACTAATTCTCCTTCAAGAGCTGAGAAGCAACATGACAGTTAGAAAAATCAATGGATAAATAACCACAGAAAGAAAATGCAACTACGGGCTAAGAACGAGCACTAAGAGCAGAAGACATCTTTTTAAAAGATGCTTCCAAGATACTTTCCCCTCCAGACCCCAGCACGGCACCCACACCAAATGTCATAGCGCTGCTATAAAAATATTGATGGCAATGAAAGCAGGCACGGCTGTCTCCATCCCAGACAAACGGTTCCTGATATGCCCGCAAAGAAAGCCTGTGGGAAGACGGATTCAGCCACAAAAATTACTGTAGAAAACGTAAGGGATGTCAGCTGAGCAAGCCACAAAGATCAGAGGCTAACAAAGCCTGCATATTCCTCCCAGCAGTCTGTGGCAGTCGGCATTAATTTTCCCTTTGACGAGGTTTTATTTTCCTGGTAAATCTATATGGCTGTAGCTTCATACTAGTGCCAAATATTTAGGCAAAGCTGCGGAGGTAAATTTCTATTCCCGCTCTTTGAGCTAAGCGCCCGCACTCACGACTGAGCAGTGGGAACAATTTTAGCTCCTGCGCTCCCTTGCCAGGCATGGGAGTCCGAATAGGAAAGCCAGGCAAAGACAACTGCAGTCGGACTTACAGTCAGTGACTTGGTGGGAAAGACCAACGCGTAATTGCAAAAATGCTCTCACGTGGCAACGTAACGGAACAATTACAAAGCTGTCTGACACGTTATTAGTTCGCGTAGGTTCAGCTCTTCTGCGGAGGCTGCACAGCTCTGCTGACATTTGAAACGGGTGCAGAAGTAACACTCAGATCTGCTTTGTAATGTCGTTGATGGAGGACTTTGGTGCCAGATGTGTACTGGCTAGGCAGGGCTAAGTGATTCAAGCGCTCTGCCATGCTTGCAAGCTGTGTAACTCTCAGAAAACATCTGAGAGCGTTTACAGCACCTCTTCACAAAGAGAGCAGCGCCAAAATGTCAAACTTTATTTTTTGAAACCTACTGCTCTTTCTATGGGCTTATGAACTGTCAGAATTCCCAAAATTAAACCTGGCCATTGCATCTAGAAAAAGAGAGAGGAAAAGGGACCAGCATTTTCTCATGCCACCTTGCAGTGGCCACTGCCGGGGGAAAGAGTACTTTCACCAGAAAGTACTGGTGCCTGCCTTACGGCTCTGCCATCAGCACACAGATCCTCCTTGGCTCTGCAGCACTGTGCTAGCTGCTGTAAATATGCAGCTATTCACAGTAAACTGGGGAGAAGACGTCATCAAATCATCTACTAGTTAAAATAAGTAGGAAAAAAAAGCAAAGAAAAGCAGACCCAAGCTGCCAAAATTATTCATGAATTTGAGACAAACTTGTTTTTCTGGCTGAAATGACACCAACTACTATTTTTAATACCAAAATGGTTCATTTTAACGTTTCTGAAGCCACGTGCTTTGATTTTAGAGGCTAGATAGTGAATGTAGACATTGTTCACAAAATGGAGGAGAAAGGGCTGCCACCGCTGCCCTTTCATATCATTAAGATTGGCTTCCTGCCCACATTCTCCCAAAAATCTTCCTTCTGCCCAGCTCAGAAGAGGCTTCATACCTAGCCTGCCATTGCTCTGCACAGTGCTCAGACTTTGGGTTACAAAATACTCTGGGAAGGCTCTTTTTCTTTTATTGCATCTGCTCCATTCTGTATAAATCCAAAGTCATTATCACTGACTCATTGTATAAATAACAAAATAGAACTCAGCTTTGGGTTGGTCTGAAACAAGATTTCCCTTTCATTCTTCAGAGCTGACCTGCACACCCCCCCCCCCCCCAAAAAAAAAGCTTTTAAAGCAACGATTTGCACAGCTCCAAGCATAAAAATATCCCCCTATTATGAACCGCATAGGGTAGAAGTAGACTGAAGGACAAAGTATGCAAAGAAAAGCAGCTATAGAGAGGAAGAGCAATTTGATCAAACAGCCAACAGACATGATTAAGACTTACTTGTCCAGTGCCACAGCTTGCTCATAGGAACGTTTTGCGTTCTCAATGTCTTCAAGGTTTGTCAGAGCAACTGCACCAAAACAAAACGTGCATACAGAAGTTCATGCACCACAAGGACTTCACTCTTAAGACAATTTGGAATGTCGTTAAATCATAAAATAAATAAAAGCAGAAGGTACCTAGCAGGATTGTCCAGACTGCTGCCCCGGCCCCAGGCCAGGAACAACTCTACTTCGGCCACTTCTGAGTGGTATTTGTCTAGCTTGATCACACAAATCTCCAGCGCTGGAAGTGCACACCCTTCCCTTAGGCAACCTATTCCAGTGCCAAACTGTTAAGGATGGAGAGTTTTTTCTAACGTCTAATCTGAATCTCACTGCAATTTAACCCTCCTATCCACAACAGACAGAGAACAGACTATTCAGACTTTACACCTGCCAGTGACCTAGTGGGAAACAGCTCCTTGGCACAGCATTTGTCCCATATTTGCGTGCTTCAGTCCAAGCTTTCTCTCCAAAACGTTCCATCTCCTAAGCCGTGCGTACACCAGATCTGGGTAATGGAGCGATGCATACCTGCCAGGAGCATATAGAGCTCTCCCATCTTGGGCTGGAAGTTGATGGCAGCACTGAGGAAGTGGAAAGCAGACGCGTACTGCTGCATCGTGAGGTGGACTAACCCCAAATTGTACAGAATCTTCCAGTCAAAGGGAGCCAAGTAGTTTGCTCGCTTCAGGCAACTGATAGCCTTCAAAAAGGAACAACAGAGTGCTGTAACACAGCCCAACCAGATCAGACCTCCTGTCTCTGCCACAACAGGACTCTTGTTCTTATATGAAGCTAACTACAGATGGAGAGAAGGGGAAAAAAAAAGAAAAAAAGAAAAAAAAAAGGAAACCAGATACTGACTGCTACATATTTCTTCTTGCCAAAGAAGCACATTCCAATGTTGTTCCACAGTGGGGGGCTTTCAGGCGCAGCGCTGGCTACCACTCTGTATTTGGCGAGGGCAACATCAAAATCTCCGTGGGTCTGCATCATGCTGCCTGCTGCCAAGGTAGCCTTTGAGAGAACATAAGAGTGACCAGCTGAGGAACCGAGTTTCCCCAAATGCGGCAAGACGACAACAGGACAAAGTTACTCAGCTAAAACCATCTTAAGAACAACTGTCTTTTTCAGGTGCCTCCTAGTAGCTGCCAAGATCAAAAGCTAGCGCAGCATATGGGGACTCCAGAGTCTCCCAACATACAGCAGGAGAAGATCTATACACTAATAGTTTCTTTTTACTAACAAGTATGGCTAGAAATAGCTCTGGTGCAAGTTAACTGGAGATTAAAACATACGCAAGCAAGATATACGCAGCAAAGCCTGCCTAGTTCACACTGCCTGGTTGATATTGCAAATTAACGGAAATATGCATGAAAAGAAGAGCAAGTGACTGCAACACACTATATTTAAACCACAGTAAGCTGGTTAAGCCATTTACAATATTTCACAGTGACAAAACTTGTAAGTGTAAAGATGTTTTCACAATAACATTTGGTTTACATTCATGTATCATTTGCCAACCATACACTTCAATACTCTACATTGCCGTCACCAGACGGAAGGAGAAAGAGGCAGAGAGAAACGAAGCAACATGCCTAAAAAGGGAAGCCGTTTCAGAATCAAGAACCGAACCCGGATCCCAGGCTCAGCTTTCCAGATCAGAGCTGAGGAAAAATGACATTTGTATACAACAGTGGGCAGCACAGACAGGCGTATAAGTGGATGGGAGGATAATATAATGGGACATCACTTGTATCTGTGCTCCATGTCTAGGCGTCACAAGGACTCAGATATAGCTCTTGGGATTTTTGAAAAAACGCCTTGAAGACTTTCGTAGCAAAATAATTTCCGTTTGTTAAAAACAGGTGCAACTTCAGATTAAAAGCCACAGGCATCAACTTAGCATCCTCTTTTCTGCCTCCTCCCCTCCTTCTACACACACAATTGCCTCCCCAGGGAAAGGTCCCAGAAAGTATTTCAGAGAAAGCTTTCTGGGGCATGATACTTTTCAGCCTTCCCAGGCTCAGACACTGGACTTAGATGGCAAAGCTCTGGTACTGGAATTAGCTTTAAGAGGCATCTCATTGCCATTCAGCTCGTTCTTTCCCAGTCCTCACGATACCTTGTAGTTGGTGGGGTCATAAGTAAGTGCGTTTCCAAGGTGTTCAAAAGCCTTCTGGTAATCCCCAAGCTGGAAAAGAAGTAAACGAGCATCAGAAATTCAGGAATAAGGGGGTTAAGAAGGAGCCCACATGCTTTTTGGACACCAGAACTTCCAGTTGAACTAAAACTAGGATTCAGAAGAGTGAGTTTTATAGTGCTCCCATTACACACAAACACTCTTGCTTAATAATTTACAAAACAGATCCTAAAAATAGATTTAGCTTAATGAAATTCACTGTTCTGACCAAAACAAAGGTTTCTATATAGTTTGTGCTGTGACATTTCCATTCCAGAAGGAACTCTGGTTTGATATTCCTCTACTCCTTCATTTCTTTCAGAAGAGCTAAGAGATAAGCTGCTGCTCAGCACATCTCCGATTCCCTCGCCACAACTTCTCCACTCCCCAGGACACTGTGCGCTCTTTCTGCGGAAAGAGAGCTTCCCCTTGTCTTCTAATGGGCTGCAAACGTTAGTGGGCAGGATTATGCGCATATGTCAGCATGCGACTACTTAGAATCACTTAAATCCTACCGTTTTCAATGGAGTTATGCCAGAATTGTACCAGTCCGACCAGGATAAAATTGTGGGTACCGCTGCCTTTTTTGGGGGTCATAGAAAAGTTAGCTTTTGATTCCAGCAATTATGCTGACGCATCAGTGTCCAGTGCCTTCTGTAACTAATAGTGAGGGGAAAGACAGCAAAAGCCTTTTTTGACTTCCAAAAGTGAGTACGTGTCCAGGGACGTGACGAACAGAACACGTGAGTCACAGCGTGGAGAACTGGGGGCTAAATTCATGTTGTGGATGGTTCACTCACACTGCCTCTGTCTCACAGGTCTCCTTCCCATGTCAGACTCCCTTCTAAATCCCCACATACCCACCTGAAGACATTCAGCTCTCCTACTCAGTCTCCCTATCTCCGGGGCGAAGCAATGTTTTTCAGGCAGCTTACTTTTGGAATAAACAGATGGTCCTTTCCATACACTTCATAGACCCAAGCGACAAATATTCTTTTGTTATTTAAAATCATTTCTGATTTTCTTCGAATGGGCGTTAGCACTAGCAGTTTCATGGCTGCTTTTAGGAGAAAAACTTGCTAGGCTCGTGCTGGAGAAGTAACGTCATGACTAGTCATGTTTTATCGTACTTGGAGGGATCGTAACAAAATTAGAGCAGTCGCCAAAAAGAATTCCTGCTCTGGCTCAGTTCCAGGAAATCAACTCCCTTTTAGCAGTAAAAGGAAAAAGAAGATACAGAAAAGCATGTTCTGTCACCTCAAACATGGCCTTTCGAGAAATGTGTAAAACTCATACAAAGACGCATAGAAATTAACTCTATAATAAAGCCTAGATCATTTTGAAAATAAGTAAGTTCACATAATAGCTAAGTTTTCCATACCTGCAAGTAAAGTAACCCCAAAGCTGTAAGGAGCTCTGTGTTTTCTGGAGAAAATCTGCAACGCAAAAGCCAAAGAGCTGCATTGTTTATTGGCCCTTCTAAGACAAGGTACGGTGCAGAACATGGAATTATTACGCTACATCGTACTAGTACCACCCCAGGAAATTAACTGTTCTTATTAAACCCAAGTATTAGAACAGCTGTCATCACGGGGACTTCCTCCGAACAATATTCCATCTAAGCTCTCAAATGCTTTCTTGAGATAAAATAAGTTATGATAGTTCTGTTAAGTTGAACTTAAAATATAAGCAAACGGAGGTGCAAGAAGATGACACGGTTTTCCTAAGACTCACAGTGAGTCTGCATCAGAGACCTGGAAATAGAAGCTGGTATTTCCCATCATTTCCCATAAACCATCCCAAGCCTCTTGAGCCATACATGACAGGCAATCCTCAGCATTTCTGAAGCATCCTACATGTATTTATCAGCAGCCTACATGTATTTATCAACAGCCTTTTACCCTATAAAAAGATAACAAACATGGTTTCACGGAGCAGCTGCGCGCTGCTCACCGTGGCCCCGTTGTGCACTGGTGGCCCCCAGACCTCAGTGCCGAGACAGGCGCTACGCTGGCTATAAACATATCCCTGGCGATACACACCGCTCCGTGCAGCGCTGCAAGGCTGAAAAAATACACTCCGACTGCTCTCAGTTACAGTATGCAACTCCCCAACCTTCACTGCTAAGTTGGGGTGCACACAGCAACGTCGTGAATACTCGTAAAAGCCTCCCCATTCCCCGGAGATTTGGGACAAAGAAATAAACAGCATGAAACAAAACCAAAACAAAGCAAACACAAAAAGCAGCAGAAAGGGATACCCCACGTTCATGGCCTCATTTACCTTACGAGGACTGAGTTTTCAAGTCACCACAGTTAACTGAACTATCAAGTCTTAAGCAGTCTAATATTTATAGTCACACAGGCATCTTTAGACCTCAGCCAGAACAAAACCTCATCGTGTCTGGTGTTATAGAAACAGACAGCAGTGACAGACTATCCCAGAGCTGTAACAGCGGACAAAACATAATAGTCGGATGAAGAAAAAACAACAACAACAAAAAGTAGAAGTGAGGAAGAAGGCAGGGAAGGGAGGCACAAGATAAGAAATATAAACACGGTGCAATGCTTGGCAGGGATTAATTAGATAAAAAGCATTCCAGACTAACCCAATATACTGTCAGATAGCAGCCAGAAGCAGATGTTCAAGGAAAAAGTATGTGAAAAGGGCAAGTACAAAAATGTACATCCTCCACTGGCTTCTGGCAACCACGCTGTTAGGGACGTTATGCTTTCCTTTTGTGTTTGTCCACACTATAAAACCTCATTTTAAAACCACTAATAAGCTGGATGTCCATCTGTGCTCAGAAATACCCAAAAACAAGACAGATCAGGACTAAGAAACAGTGACGGGCTGGCAGAATCTCACAGGGCACCAGCCCTTCTCCGCTCTGCCTGCTCCCACTCTTTCGGATGTAAATTACTCCAAGTGAAAACAGTATATAAAACTCAACAACTGATTTTTGACAGACACTCAGGGTTAGATCTTTTTCTTCGACAGACCTCTGGGATTTAAAAGTCAGTTTTGGATATGTTTGCTCCCAGGCATCTCCATCCATTTGCTTTCCACTTTTTCTTGGCAGAACAGCTACCTTCTTCCCTGACACATCGTCAGCAGGAGAAGGACTACAGCTGAGAGCAGAGACAGATGAAGAGCTTGAAAATGCCAAATTTTGCGCTGAGACACGATAATTACCATTAGCTTTTTAATCATGCAATTCAGTCTTCAATTCAGATCTGGGACACCAATCAAATTTCTCCTGGCATAGGCTGGGACACGGACAGATAGGAAAAAGGATATAATCTTACTCTACTGCTTTCTTATAGACTTCAAGGGCTTTATCAGTCTCCCCTTCCAATAGGTGAATTTTCCCCAGCATCATGTAAGTCAGGTCATGTCTGTTGAGCTCCAGGGCATTGTTTAGCTGGTCTTGTGCCTAAACATACAACCACAGAGAATAAAAGAGAGAATCAGCGATTACAGAGTTCTTAGTGAAGCAAGAGCCTAAGGGCAATCGCCAGCAGCTGGCAGGTAGCGGAAAGGGAGCAGCTAACACCCACTGAGCTCGGAGAATCTTGCTGGAAAAACCCAGCCTGATTGTTAAAACAAGTGCTGCATCAGGAGCCATGTGCTTTTAGGGAGAGAAGAATGCAAAGCTGAATGCTTCAAGCCAAGACAAGAGGCAATGACCTCTCAAGGAAGAGAGGAGCACAGGCCTGCCTGCGCCTGTATTTGAATTAGTTTGGTTTGAGGGCTGCTCCAGATTTGTTAGGTTAATAGGTACACCACAGTTCATTTCTTTCTGAAACGCTTATTCCAGCAGTAGGCAGGGACTGCCAAGTAAACGAGAGGAATGAATCAGCTCTTGTCAGGCACATGCTGATCCCCTCCAACTGGAGATACTTTCAAGCGTTTCTTCCTTTTGCTACTCCAGGCCCAGCCAACAGGACAGTAGAAAACCCGTGCTGTTTCTGAACACGTGATATATTAAAAAGAGAAACGCTGACAAAGGAAGGGAATTCTGCAATACTGAGTATTTGCTACCAGCAACTACTAAAGAGCCGAAATCATCTCCGTGAGCTTCCTTGTATTGTAGAGGTCCTCGCGAAAGTACTCAGCATGTATTGCTGCCCAGGGCGACCACTACATCTTGGGCCTGTGGGACAGCCAAGAGATTAGGAGGTCCCACTATGAAAGATGTTAGTGCGTGCGATAAATCCCAAGTATGAACCTTGCTGTAAAGCAAGAAGCTAACTGGGAACACAGCAGGCGTTCAATGCAAGGGCCACAACACTCCACCAGAAACAGCTTGAGAACTTCTATATCAACTGCAATATATCCAGGAGAGAATTCAACAGCCACAGAGCTCCCTACAGGCTAGAATTCAGGTGGCTGATGTAATGCTCAGCTCAACTCAAAAAGTGGTTTCAGGAAGACTGTCACCCTTACCTCAGGCAGAAGGGATATTTCTTGTTTCATTTCCTCCTCCAAAGACCTCCTTGTAAAGAAATTCCTGCTGTTCTAGTAGCAGGTAGCAAAGGGGCCAAACTGGGAATGCAGGTTTTCTAAATACCATTTTTTCCCTCACTCAGTAGCCCCACGTGATAAAAGGCCACTCAGCGCTCATCACGAGTGCCTAGGTAAGGACTGAGTGAAGAGCTGGGAAGGACATGCTTAGAAGAAGCACCAAAACTCCATTGCAAGCTTCCAATAAGTTCTTCATTCCCAGTTAAGCATCAACAGTGTCGCCCATGCCGGCAGCCGAGCTCCTTTGTGACTTCTGCTCCAGGCTTGGGGCAAAAGGAGCTTCAGACACAAGAATAAATCTTTTCCATGGTGGGAGGAGAGAGAGGGCTCTGCACTTCCAGCAAACAAAACCTATAACCCCTCTCTGTGAATCCTGCTGGAGACAAGGGTCTGCAAATTCTCCTTCAGACCCAAGAAACTCTGCACAAGGTACAGCAGTTTAAGCAGTTTACATGCTGCAGCAACAGTTTGGGTCTTAATCATCAAAATTCTGCTGCTTCAAGAGGATGGAACTGAGATGCTCTACAGATTGCTACTCCTCACAAAACCAGCAATGGATATGGTCTTGGTTTTAAAAGGCTCCAAAACAGAAGTAGCTCTCGTTGGAGCACAGCTGGTCTTCTGTCTAGCTTGAGGCAGCTCTTTGAGATTTCCCCAACATTCACTTTAAAAATAGAAACGCTTTCTGAAAATCTTAGTTCAAAAAAGCCTCCTGGCCTGCAACAAGGCTAACCTCCATTTCGTTCTTATCCAATTCACTAACTTTTAACGGGCTCAAAGTATTTCAACATGCAAATGAAAACAGACACAGCTCACAAACTTTCACTCCCAGAAATCACACTGAAGCACAAACGTTCCTTGATACCTCTCACTGCAACTGATCCACTTTACACTACCAAAAAGAGTGAAAGCTCTGGGAACCTCACTTGCCACTTGTCAAGTAGACGAGCTGAGCGTTGCATTACCTTGTTGAAATGTTTCAGGTACATGTAGCACACACCCAGGTTGTGGCTGATCTCCTGCATGCACCAAAAAAAAAAAAAAAAAAAAAAAAAATCAGCATGAGGTTTGAAGTATACGCTGGATAACCTGCAAAGCTCTACAAATGCAAGGCACTTCAGGAACCTACAGCCTCACAGCACAGGAAAGACTACAGTCCACTGAGACAAAAGCAGAGAAATGAGGGTGGTCTCTTAGGAGAGCAAGGAGCAAAGATCGGTTTCTTTGCTGAGATGTGACTCAGTTCCCAGTGAGATCTCTGAAGCTGACATAGGTTGCCCTTACGGGTGGCTCTCAATCTACCTGTAACTGTCACTAGGATATGCACAATACTGCACCCAGCTGGACATAATTTGAAAAATGTGTCTAGCTTTCCAAACTAGAATTTGAGCACCAAAAGGGCTGATATCCCTATGGCATACCAAACATGCTTGCAACACAGTAGGAAGATCACTTTGTCATCCTGAACACTCTTGTGACACTGTAGGCAACAAATCACACCTCTAACTCATTGCCAAGAGTTTAACAGACAAGCTACATGCCACCTTCTTCACCCTGCTACATTTTGGGGAGTAGAAATGCAAGGCTCACTGGCTTCTTGTTTCTATTCCGGTAAACATTTCACTGCTTCATCAGTTTAGACAGCCTTGACCTTTAAAAGAAAACTCTCATACTTCCACATTAAGCTCCTTTGAATGGCATTTCCCTCCATGCAGTCTCTCCAACTGCAGAGAACAGTGAAGAATCAAAGAGCTACTCCTGGTTACTGTGGCTTGCAGAACGATACAGCACAAGGAGAGCGCACAGGGTAGCTGTACTTCCAGTGCTAAGCCAGGAATGGGAAACAACTAACCAAAATACCCGCTGAAGTCTGCCTGCTGTGGCTGTAAACAGGGTTGCCAAGCACATACTGCAGGCAGCTCGGTTAGCTAAGAGAATGAAGACTTGAAAGAAGATTCCCTGCATTAAAGGTTTCCGAGTTGTCTGGCACAGGTTGAGTCAAAAAGGAGAATTATACCAAATGCATCCTTATATTCAGTCTGATTTTCAGACATACTGAGTACCAAAACCACAGCTAACTGAGTGAGTGGCTGCTGCCTTAGCGAATGAGGCCGTTGTTTTCTGTGTAAGCTTACAGGTGAACCTGACATCCTGCATGAGATCATATGTAGCAAGTCTGTCTTAGAAACAACACTTCTGTTTACAAAACAGTCATATGTGGAAGACTTCTCAAACTGCAAGCCATGTCCTCTCTCTTCTCATCACCTTTTCCTTTTGCAGTGCTCTTCCTTCACTTTATTTTTCCTTATTATTTGGAAAAGCGAATTTCGTTATTGCTCCTACAGCTATCAGCTGATAGCTATCAGCTAGTGCTCAGTTATTGCTATAGCTATCAGCCTGTATTTTGCCAAAACAGGTAGTACTTGGTACAACATTTTCAGCCAATTTTGAAGGTAATCTTTTTCAATGGTGTTTTGCATTACCAGAGGATTCCCGATTACTCAAGCGAGTTTTAATGATAACTGAGGGTTTCCAAAGAGGGAGTTACTTCCCAAACTTTCCTTAATGAAATAAAGCTCCATGTACTATACACAGCTATGCTAACAGCAATACTCTGCAAAGCTCAGACATGTCGCATGGGTCTATGTTTGTGCCCTAAGATAAGGTGTGGGCTTCTATAGGTAGAAATGATGCCCTGTGCCTCTGATCTAAACCAGAAGCTTGCAGAGCCTCATCACGGCAAGTGACCCTGCGCTAAAAGGCTCTGCTTCTCAGCCTTGCAGCTCCTCCTCTGCTCAGACTGCAGGCAGCATGAGCTCACCTCTGCGTGGAACAAGTTTGCAGCTGTCTACATAAGATTGTATGGAAACAGCTGCATACTGCAATAATCTGCAACTTGCTGATACACTTACCCAGTCCTTTTCATTGAGTTTAGCTGCTTCATTGTACACTTCAATGGCTGCCTTGTGTTTCCCCAAAAGAAACCTGTGAAAGTATTTCAGATTTTATTTTTTCCTGCTTTGAAAACCTGCTGTGCAACTACTGTCCCCTTTGCCAGTACGAAATGATGCTATCTGCTAGTTCTCCAGAGACCTGCATGAGAAGCCCTGAGAAGTTTACAGTCCGAGTAGTATGTTTGCACTGCTCCTTTTCAGGGCCAAGGTCACCAACTCTGAGAGACGTGAGGCTCTCTCTTACAGTACTGGAGATGCAAGGAATGAATCCACAGTCTCTGTAGTCTGCCTTCGTCTCAAAGGAAAGGGACAAGGATCAAAAGCAAACCGGACACTCAAGAGATGGAAAGAAGTCGGTAAGGCCAGTTTACACAGCTCAAGTCAGCGCCCTTAGCTTTGGACCTAGGAACTGGTGCGATACCTCTTGCTTAAAACACAAAGAAAAAAAAATACAACAATGGCAGCTAGGCAGATGACAGAGATTTTGCTTTTAAGGGATAGCCCACGCTTCTGGAAACCAATTCAAATGTTGATAAGGAGGAAGCGTGCTCGGAATTAAGCAGCCAGGGATTTCATTCGATGCCTGGGAGAAAAACAAAACACGGAAGGTCCTGGGTGGCACATCAAAGAGAAGCAATAAAACAGCACTCACAGCGATCGTGCCACCTGCTTGAGGTTGTCGGCACTGCGAGGGTTCAGAATGGAACACGTCTGGAAAAGTTCAAGGGATTCTTGAATTTTCCCCTCCAAGCGAAATATCAAAGCTGTAAGACAACATATATCAGGCAAATTAGTCCATTATCCGTAGGAAAAATGTGCCTTTCTGACAGCAGGGACAGAACAGGGAGTACAGACGCATTGTAACAACGCTCGTTTGGTCTTTTCCCCTCTGCAGCAATCTCAGGCAGACTCTGTGTCTGAGGGCAGAATGAAAAAGCATGCAAAGCACTCGTGCTGGCTTGGAAATTTTCCGTTCTTTAGAATAAAGGCAGCCTTAAACCCTGGCCAACTGCTTGTTAAGATATGGCCTGGATTTCTCCCCCTGCCCCCAAATCTTACAAGCCACAAGACGTCGTTGGCCAACAAACTTTGGCTGTCCCCAATCTCTGTAATCTGCTGCCATGACACACGACACTGAATTGCAAGGCCAGGTTTTGGGGGATTGCTTTTGGAGGCTGGAGGGCAGGACAGGAAGCGGAAGACCACCCTTAAAGCCAACACCAAGGTAAGCGTCACCTAAGGTATGCAGCTCTAACAGAAAACAAGCATCTGCAACGCGTTTCACAGCATGCCAACACAAGCTGATCAAACATGAACGCATTAAAGGCCAAGAGCCCTAGCCTGAGGAAGAACCAAAGACAAACTCATCAGTAAAGAGGAAACAGAAAATCTAATTTGTACCTTCCTGAGGTAATCCTGATTTTCAAAACTAGACATAGCAAGTAGAAAAATGTCAAAAATGTATTTTTACGCATGAATGGTATACCCTTTTCCTTCAATTGTTCACCCTTCTTGTTGATCACTGTATCCTAAACCAGAAATGACTTGGTGCAGCAAAAAACCCCCAACTTTCAGATGCCTCATGCAACGTACCTTGAACATACACTGCATATTCGCACATTCCCTGAGACTCCTGGAGCTGCTCTTTGATGAGCGCCTGAAACGATGAAGCGGAGAGGCCAAACGTCACCTTCAGCACTAAAAAAGCCAGTAAGCTGGCGGACTATTACCCCCGTGTTAAACTGCAGAATGGCAGTCTTCAGAAAAATACAAAACTTTCTAATATTTCAGTACAGGCAATCCCTAAGAAAGAAAAATTGATTTCCAACTGATCAAATGCCTTTTGCAACATCGCTCAGCAGAACGCTTTGTATTGTTGTACTACACGTAGCTGTGCTGCACTTGTGCTCGGTGCAGAATGCCGTAAAATAACCTGAATTCAAACATCTTACAACATGTTAATAGACAAAGCTCTCGTGACCAGTAAAGATGGCATCACAAATAGGACATTCCTGTAATCAGAATTTGTGCTTTGAGAAGTCACTATTAATATAGAACTTGTAGCTAGTTTTTGCAATATACTATATTAATGTTCTACAAAAGTGGTATACTTAATAGTTTAACAAAGGTAATAAAAGAGATCTAGTTTCAGCTGTGTATAGATTTGTGTAAATTAATAGACTTTACTCTATTTTACTATTTTACTCCATTTTACAAATTTCAACTTTTCAACTAACTACATGACTTTTTGGCCATAACGTGACCGGCTCTGGTTCCTAGCAACGGCAGAGGAACATAAACGTCCTTTTCCCTCTTCTTTTAAAAAGGAATATTTTAACTGCCCCTCCATGGTAGTAGAGGTTACTCCCACAATGGCGGAGCACGGATCAGAATGAAATACATGTTTCAGAAGAGCACAGTGCCAAGAGCACTGTAGCCTTTTTAGTATTTCACTGTTCGTTCCTACCTGGGGAAAACGCCACAAGAAATCTCGTGCTGATAAGGACATCTACTCTAGGCCCTTTGTGGAGAAATAAATTGACCTGGAGCAACTGCAGCTGAGTCAAGGAAAGCACAATGAACAAATGATGTGTACAGGGGAAAGGGAACAAAAAAAGAACGATGAAAGCGTAAATTCTTGCTGGCTACACTCATGCAGCTGACAGCTTGGGGTGATGGCGGTAGTTTGGCTATATTCCATAGTCACACACGATGTGAAATTATAAAACCAGTTAAAAAGAGTGACCTTCGGGGGGATGCGGACTGTGGCTAAGAATCAAATACATCATCTCTGCTTTCTCCGAAACTCCTCCTTTGCTCAAAAGCCGAAGAGACAGAGGGGGAACAAAAAGGCGTTCTTCCAGGCTAGCGATAACCTGGTGCTCCTCCACCACACACTTCCTCTGTATCCCCTGCCTCCAAGCTAAATGCAAATGAAAGGACCTGAAAACAAGGAGGAAAACTGAACCTAAAATGCAGCACATAAAAGGAACGCAGGGTGATGGCAAGGAGAGTTACCATCGAGCATCCTCGCTCGTGAAAAGAAAACTAAACAGAGGAAGGAAAAGGAAGAACAACTCTAGGCTGCTCTTCCCCTTGGATCTGCATCTGCTAATCTCTTAGCCAGAGTCCCTTTTCAGTCCTTACAGACGTTATTATCAGGCGGTCATAAACAACGCATCTTCGGAAGATGGATAGCCTATATTGTTCCTTCTCTATCGTATCAGTCGCTCAGAGCAAGAGAGGGCAATAGAGAGCTATCTTTTAAGAGATATCTGATTAATTCTTTAAGCCCTAAAAAAATACTATAGCAAAAGGCTTTGCACTGAGAAACATGATCTGGAATCCCAGCTTTTCCTCCTAAGTTTATTTAACTTGCTGGCAGAATTTAGACATATTGGCAGAAGACCAAACAACATGAGTGATTTTAATTAATTAAAAGCATCTGGTAATTTTAGTAATTCCTTCCTTGCACATAGAAGCAGCAGAGGATTTCTGTTGTTCTGTTGTGAAAAACAGTTTGGGGGAAGACCTGGAATTGATGCTGCAAAGCGGTCTACACAGTTTATTAGCTTGGCACGTGAAGGGCTAGAGCCGAACGACACTCACTGCTTTGCAGGGCCTGTGCCTGCTCTCTCCCCGGCAGCAGACCCCTACCCCACGGAGCCTGTACTACCGAGAGCACTGCAACGGCAGCGGCTGTTGCTTTGGGGGGATACTCGCCGTACCTCTTGCTGGCTAGCTGGGTATCCCAATCATCAGCCAGCGTTATCAATCTCGCGCCGTAACGAGCGGCAGCATTTGTCAAAAGCTTGGCAACACCAACATAGACATAGAAGTAGGACTGTGAACGTTGTAATTTAACCCTTCTGTTTTAAAGGGAGCTAAGGTTAGTAAACAAGCAATTCTTTCTTGGTCTTTTACATCTTGGACAAGTATGGGAACTTTTAAAAACCACGTTAGAGAGAGGCATACCAAAGCACGGAGCGGAAGAGAGTGCCCAACAAAACTGAGGTCACCCCTTTCTTAGCCAACTCTTAAAAGAGCAATAATGGATTCTAAGCACGGGGGGCACGGAAGTTAGCTCTGCAACTCCGCATAACGCCAGTGAGTACGGAGAGAGAGACTACCAGAGGGCAGCTCAGCCCATCTAAGATCTGAATTGTCTTTCGGACATGCTATCACTCCTCAGGGACTGAAGAAGGGTCCTGGGGATGTTTATGATCCTATCTTCCTTGGGACATGGCCAGGCCTCTGAGCACCCCTTGATAACATCTGTGCAAAAGCACAGAGGAGTCTTTTACAAGCTATGGGCCTGGAGCCAAACTCCTCCAAGGTTAGCGCAAAAGCAGTTTTGTGAGCCATGAGGAAAGGTTTTGCTGCCTATTAGAGCCTTTAAGTTTGACAGCTACTGCTGCAAAGCTGGCCTGCCAAGGAAAAGAGTATTAGCTGTATTCTCTAAATTTTTTTTTTTTTAATTCTTTTCTGCTCTCTTCAGTGACTAATAAAGACTTGGAGAAGTCAATGTTCCCTTTACATCACCCACTTGGTTATATTCTGCTTTCCTGAACTGTGCATCTCTTCTGCCCTCCAGGATTCTACATCTGATCACAAAAACAGTAAACTCCCAAAAGGAGAGACCGAGGAAATGCAGACATATCAACAGAAAATAGAAGCAACTTTCTATTTAGACTGCTAATTATAACTTTTGTTTATATCTATTTAAACTGAGATCTGACAGGAAATTGCTCTGCTAGGGATACAACCCTCCA
The DNA here is from genome assembly GCF_040807025.1 of Struthio camelus. NCBI lineage: Eukaryota > Metazoa > Chordata > Aves > Struthioniformes > Struthionidae > Struthio > Struthio camelus. Next base: position 24,776,247 of record NC_090953.1, read on the forward strand.
GCTCCATTAATTAAGACCTAAATGAATTTCCTCTGGCCTGCCACTTTCCTAAGCGCTCCCAGGAGTTTTTCAGCAAAGAGAGACAAGACAAGTCCTGACCACTCCTGGTGCTTCAGAAGGAAAATAATCCTTTCAGATCTTCTTTGCACGTTACAGAACCCTCCTCCTGCCTGTTGGCAGATCACCTTTAACAGCTTTTGTGCATTTTATCAGGAAAACACACTGTTTAACAGAATTGCCATTCCCTTAGTTCACTTATCATTACGGTTCCAAATTAGCCTCCAAAACCAGGAGAAATTAAAGGGTGCAATGTATCTTGGGTAAAATGAACAAATTTCATTCAAGCAAAGCCAAGATCTTTTCTCACACTTGGTATAGAAATGTTTTACTCATCTGAAGCGTTTTTCAGAGTGTCTCTGTAGTACCATTGAGAGACTCTGAACTACGAAACTGAGTTACAATCGGTTGGGAGGACTCTGTTTTGCCAACTGGAGCAAGGGAGGTTTGCAATTCTTTTGATTTTTTTCTACCTCCATATAGAGCTCACTGGTAGCTCTAGACAATTGCAAGCATGAATCTTGAACGTAACCGAGAATCTGAGAAAATTAATGTTGTTTTGACCCTTATTTTAGTTGCATCTTCTCTCAGTCCTCTTAATCCAATAGTTAGGAAAGAGTGTGGTTAGGACCCAGCCTAACTTCAAACTAGAGACGTTATGTTGGGCATGCGGAGATTTCTGGGGAAAGGAGAAGTCATAATGACACCGTAGCCTTGTGTTGGCACTGCTCAGAGCAGAGTACGTGATCATGGTACGGCCAAGGTATGTGGCGCACAGCACAGCTGGATCTGGCTTGCATGTCATTTCATAACTTCCTCAAAATACCTCCCAACGCCAAGTCTCAAAAGCAGCTCTTACCTTACAGGCGTCGTAGTCTTTGCGAACGTACAGCAGATAGATCAACCAGTTTTTTCTCTCTAGGAGTGGTAACTCCGGCGCTACATGTAAAATATTAGCAGAACACACTAAAATCAGAATGATCAGCAGAGAACTGGTGCACAGCACACACAGATTTTCTAAACTACCAAGCCCAACGCAACTAATTCAAGAACTGCAAGTGCACTCATCAGTAATTAGCCTTTTGACTTGGAGCCTGGAGTCTGCCTCTACCATCAGTGCCCGCTTCATTTTACAAGGGGACATTTCAAATTGGTAGATAAAAATGCATTCTTCAAGACGAAGACACTAAACAAGACCTCTTAGCAGAAAACTACTACTTTGAACAACTTGAGGCATCTGTTCCTGCCGGTGCAGTTACTGGGGCAAGCAGCACCAACGCATCGACTATGCGTACGTTTCAACTTAACACTAATGCTGGTTTGACAGGATTAGATCTTCCAGATACGCAAGCAGCAGCTTGGGGGAAGTGAGTTGGATTTGCATTTTGTAACCAGGACAGAAGAATCAAACCTATTCAAAATAAGTGCCTGGGAATGAGAGAGAAGGAAATAGGCATTACACACAAGAGGAGATTTTGGAGATGTTGCCATTCTGAAACCACAAGGGAAGGGGTGAATAGTTTAAAGAGGTCAAACGTAGTTCTTTGAAAGCGTGCAGGGGCTATGAAACATCACAGGTCTGAGTGTTGTGAAGCTACCGGCAGAAAAACGTATTTGATGTAGTGGAGGAGAAAGACTTGTGCCGCAATATTTCAATTGCGAGGAGCTTGCAGCAGTAATTTTGGCAAATCACGAATGGATGTTGCTTGGTGATATTCATGTTGGGTTTAAAAGTTTAGCCCACTGCTGTGCATTTCATTAAAGCCTGAAACGTATTGCTTGTTACTCGTTTCTACAGTTCAGATGCTGGTAGCTGCGAGGTAACCATAGCAACCGGCAAAAAAGCTGCAAGTTTGCAAGTCAATATTATGACAGAAGCGCAGAAGCGGAGCAAGGCAAAGCTTGTTGCGGGAGCAGCGATTACGAGCCAGCGCCCGGCCACCTTCTCCCAGCGCCCGCCACCCGCTCCATCGCGGTGAAACGGAGCTGCGTGCTTGGCTTCCACTAACCCGTAACACAAGATATTATTTTAAACGGTCCCTAGTCACCACCATCGGCCTGCCGCAGAGGTCGAGATCAGATCTCAGGAAGAAGAAACTCTGCAGCAGTAAGGGCTGAATCACGTCACGAGACTTTACCCGTGCAAAACGTTATTATCTTTTAGCAATGCTGAACTTTAACCACGTGAGGACTGCACCTGCAGCTAGTAGCAAACGCGCATCGCTCACACACACCTGGTTTTGCTCCACAATTATCCCACCAAAACATCAAAGAGAGCACTCAAAAATAGCTAACATTTCTTTGGCTGGCACTAAAACTACTTTAAGAAACCGAAGTTGAAAAAAAATATTTAAAAGCCATTTTGTCTTTGTGTTCTATAATATCCATTCAGATTTATACTGGGATGGAGTTGAGATTTAAGTGTACACATCAGCAGTGTACGTCCAAATACCTCATAAAGATGGTTTAATTACCCCCAAAAAACAGCAGAAAAATCAGAATCCAATCAAAGTAGTAATTCAAATATGCTAAACTCATGGAAACGCAAAGATCAGAGACCCAAATGTTTTCCAGTTCTGCTCTACTGTGCAGTAACTGGATCCTTCCAATTAAAGCGTTTTAATATCTGCGTCCCCAGATCGGACTAACTTGCTTTCTGATGACATTATGTTTTCCATTTCTCCTTCCCCACGGTTTCACTGCAAGGGAAGAGTTAAAAGTGTTACCTAAATAGCTATGAATTGATTGGAAAACACTATTTCATCACGAGTCTGGAGGGCTGCTGTTCTGAAGTCCATCGGGGTTACATAATTCATTTACACGTTTATAATGACTTTGCTGCGTAAGTTATCAGAGGTGCCAGGATTTGATAGAACTTCCTTTTCCTAGAACAAATACAGCAATTACAGATCCCAGAAATGACCTACAGCATGAGCTTGTTTGTGTGGCCCTCTGCGGAGTATCTCCTGTAGCCACCACCTGCTACAAAATACCGAACCAGATGGATCCCTGGCCTGATCCGCTAGAGCACGTCTTATGTTCTTACCTAAGCAGGGATTTAAGCGTAGACATTGCAAACCCTATGTAATCATCAAGATTTCAATTACAGCCAAAACTATAGCATTCTTTGTCAGCTCGGTGCCATTCAAACAACGATACCCGGTAATGCTGCTTCAAATAACAAAACCCTACATCGTTACAAGCAATGAAAGTTGTTTTGAATTGGGAATAATCAGAAGACCTTCCAAATGTATCCGATGGACCTAGTCTCAAACTTGATACCAATTTTAGTGCAAGCCTTACCGAGAGGTTAAAAAATAGCAAAAAGAGTATCATTAAATCCTAAAATATATATACAGAAAAGCTAGCTGGCTGGTGTATGTTCTCGGCTGAGATGGGAAAGGCTAAAACGCAGTAAAGCGCATACAAACCTTTTGGGATAAGCTAAGAGGAGAGTACCTCAGCAAGCGGCTGGAAGACCTCTTGGTTAATTCCTGAAGGAAAGAGGTCTTTCACAGCGTTACGACCGAAGGGGCGCTACGTTCCCCTCCTACGCTACGGACGCTCCTGCCGAGAGCACCGTAGGGAAGGAAGAAACAAGCAACGTTCCCCCAATCCGGGGCCAAAACCGCTAAACGTCAGGACGAACACTGAACAGAGCATCGAGCTGTAATGGATCCTACATATGGACTCCGTGGCTTCGAAAAAACCCAGGAGAGGAGAATAATGCCAGCTGGAAACAAACACAGATTTTTTTATAGTGGATTTGAGGGTAAGCGCAATCAATTTACCATCTCAAACATCTGTGGCAGAGCCAGGCACGAGAGACAGGAGTGCTTTCCGCCATTGTCATCTCTTCTCATCAGTGACCCGCTGCTGAGAAACAAGCGCAAACGGAAAGAAAAGGAGACGACGGACACTCACTCAACACCTACGTTTCACTGCCTTGCGCTCTAGAGACTGCAAAAAGCTGGAAGAGTTATCTAAGAGAGCTGGTCTGGAGATAAAATAGAAATAAAATCAAAAGCACCACCCGAACCCCAAAGCGAACGGCATTCACATCTGCCGAGATAAGCGAGCTTTGCCTCCCCTGGCAATTCGCTGAGCTAATCCTAACTAGGATTGGGAAAACACTGGAGCTTTCACTCCCCTAAAACTGGTTGGAAAATAGCAAAAAGAACCTGACTGAGAAGACCTCAGCCTCCTTTTTTTAACCCCCTCAATTTTTTTTTTTTTTTAATAAGATAAATGTCAGACTGGTTTTAGCAGCACGGCTGGGAAGGGTAAAAAGGGCAGATTAAAATACTCCATGCCTTTATAAAAAAAAGATATCGCGACCAATTTTTAGATATCAAGTGATCCGAAGACAAAACAAGCACAAAAATCCGCAGAAGAAAGGAGAAGAGGCCCAGGCAGGCCACCAAGAGCAGAAAATATAGATGGTTTGACCCCCACTCTGAAGAAACCCAGCATAAACATCACGAAGCGAGGCTGGTGTGAGCCTTCAGAGGACGCAGAAGAGAGGGAGGACAAAGAAACTGTGAAGAAACTACTACTTCAGTAGACACCGGAAGTGGTCTGACCACCCAATGGCTCTCCACAGCCATTTTAATTTGCGTTTCTGGTTTTCCGTGAAAGCACTGTGATCCTTACTTTCCTTGCACCCATCTTCGTTGCGTTTGCTCCCCCAGGCCGCCGAGAAGGCTTGTCCCCGCGCAAAGGGAAACGCAGACCCCCGGCCACTTCAGCCTCTAACTGCAGGGGAAGGGCACGAAACGTTTTGTCCCTTTCTTAAAGGGCCCGATTCAATCGCTACTGGCCCTAAGAGCTACACGCTGTTTTCGAGTTTAACAATTACCCACAGAACGTCAGGGCAGAGCGGGCTGAGCCGGAGAGGAGAAGCAGGAAGATATTTGCCCACCAAGGCGCGCACAGATGTTCTGGGCTCCAGAGCTCTCACTGCAGCGTAGCACGTGAAAACCTGCTTTTCTTTGTCACCTCTCGCAGACCCCTCCCAAAGGGTCCAGCAGCTGCAGGACGCAGGCGCTACAGCTGGAAAAGCTAGCGGTTTACGCCTTTGTAACGGGGGCAGCAAAAACAAATTATTTTCTGTGAATCAATCTGCTCAAGGCCCAGTCCGAGAAAACGCAATTATCCAAAATATCTACAGTAAGAAGGGGCTGTAGCTTGCGTAATTATCTTTTGGCCTCTCTTTTCTGGCATTACAAAAGCCTAGCCTCATTAAGCAAGTGTGACAGGGAGCTAGGCACCAAGTGTATGATTAAATACCTCAGTCGAGAGACACGCCGGTTTCTTTGAAGTGTTTTGATTGAATTCAGAAGGGAATCCATCTGATGCACCGCTTTCTCGCTGGCCGGTGATTGATTGCACAACCCACTTCCAGCAGTGTGATTTTTCTTTCTGACAATGCCCCTTCAAGGAAGTCACTGGAGTGGAAACCCCGCCAGAATCAGAGCAAGATCATCAGGTTTGTATCTCTGCCGCCCTATCATCACTCTCCGCTGCATTCATCCTATCAGAGATTTTCTCAAAGGACTGAAAAAAAAGACCAAAGTTATTCCCTTTTGAGAAAACCTCCCAAGGAAATTATTTCGTGCTTGCATCTTCACATTGGGTAATTATAGCTTCGATACAATCTATTAAACAGTGCTTTTTAGATTTAATAAAAGGGTTTTGAAGGGCTTGAAGTGTAAGGGGGGGGGGGGGAAGCCTGGAAGGATCCTATCAAATTTCAGAGGGAATAAAGCTTGCTTGAGCAAAAGCCATCCTCTTCAAGGAACTGCCAGGTGCAAGGAGACCGCTTGCATTGTTGGTATAGCCAGAGCAAACGGGACTTCAGTGTAACAGCACAACCGGAGCGATCAGATAGCCTTTCACCCGTCACCTTATGTCCTCCATCGTGCGTGCTGCCAGCTGCCCGAAGCACCCCAGCACTCCTCCTGCAGAAAGCACAGATCAGCTAATGGCTCTCTTGATGGGGGTCTCAAAAAAGGATCTCAAATTCCCAGCTGTCAGCCTTATCAGAGTAAAAGCAGGCCAGAGCCCCATCTGCTACGGCCAGCTCTTCCACCACCTCCACGTCTTTGACAGCCTTAGCCCTAGTTTGCTCCCCGTCCCTCCAGGTCAGCTTTGAAATCCAACCTTCAGGGAACTGAGCGTGAGCAGCGAGAGGACTCCTCGAGGAGAGGCAGAGAAGCAAAAGACTCGAGAAGACAGAATGAAGAACCTGCTGCGCCAGCAAAATCCATAAAAACCAAAACCATACAAAACATACAGCACAAAGAGAGGGAAGAGAAGAAAAACTGCAGGCAAGTAATTCAACGAAAGTATTTTTTTATTCCGCAGTAGCATCCAGGAGCCATGCTCTGGATCCGCTGTAGTAGGCACCATATATATGGGTAAGATTATCTGACAGCCCTAGTTTGGATCCTGGCTCAACTCTCCCTTGCCAAACCCTAATTTAAAATTATATGGCGTAAAATAAGTCAATCTTGAGAAAGCATTCAAGCACACAGGTATGTGCAAAACTAACAAAAAAAACAATACCCAGACGCTATGACTCCAATCTCTCACTGTTATAACATTTTGATACTAATAGAGCTGCACCAAAGAAGAATTTGCCCAAGTGCATCTTGGCCCAAAAAACACCTACCAGAGAGGGAGTGCAGCGAAGCCAAGAGGGCTTTGCTGCCGTGAAGCCAAGAGGGAGCCCGGTTATCAGCATCAGAGAGGGCACGGCTCGCTCTACTGCACAGGAACAGCTCTTTGGTTTGAGATTCAGGTCCTCTTTCAAATTAAACCTGGCCATCGGCTTTACAGAAAACAACGGCCTCATGACAAGTCCCCTGCTGCTGGAGAAGGCCACCCAAGCCATCTTGGCCCCCAAGGCCCCACTTAACCACACAGGAATAACGTTAGAGAGGCAATACACGAGCGCCTCTCAGCACCAGCGTCCACAACACGCCTCTCGATTCTGAATTCGCTCTCCTTGAGATGTTTGGGGCTGACGTTATTGCCAGGGTTACAGCTATTCCCACTTGTGGAGAGGTGAACAAGAACAAGATCTGACCTTGGCCCGAGCATTATTTTCACCTCTCCTGCAGCACTTGTCACCATGGTACCCAAGCGCTGCACAAAATTAACGGGAAAAACCGAGCGAAGCAGAGGCTCTCGCTTATTCTGATCTTAGGCTTTCTTAAGCGCTGTGCCATGGTTTGGGGAAGGTTTGCTAGCAGTGGGGACAGTCCAAAACGAAGCTGGCTGCTTTCACAGCCATATTTACTGAAATATTGATACGAAGGGAAAGGCGAGGATGAAACCAGCTGTGCACGTTGCCTTTTGGCCTCGAGCTTCAGAAGCTGTCAATGCGAGGAATTCAGCTACCGCTTGTAAAAAACAGTGAAACAGAGGTAACGAGCATCTTCTAAATAAAAATAGTATTAAACTAATAAGGCACAAGCCCAAATAGCTACTCTAATGCAACGTACCACTGCCAGGGAATGGTGTTTTCCAAAATAAAGTATGAATAATGGATGGAAAGCATTTTTAAGCTCTAATATCAAGATTGTTAGATTTAAAATCAACTGACTGCTTTGATAGCAGGGAAGCATTCTACAAATCCCTAGCTAGGCAGGCGCACAGGCAAATTTAACAAAAAAAGGCTTTGAGTGTCTGAATAAGGATGAGGATTTCAGCGAGTGTGCAACAGTATAAATACATTACAGCTTTGAAAGAAAACTGCTATAGGAACATTGTCCTTCACGCACCCAGACCCATCTCTGGGGTCTGAAGACGCCGTAAATGGAGACATAACGTATTCAGAACTCAATAATGACTGAAAATAACTCAAAAAACAGCCACCCAGAGGAGACTGTTTATGCTATACGCCACTCATGGTGTGTATCTATATATATGCACACATGCGTGAGAATACAGGTGTTTGTGTACACAAACACACTGCAAAATGCATACAAACAGGAGGGAAAAAAGGAGAGCTTTTTCCAGCAGCTGTAGCCCTTCGCTCTGTTTAATCCCCTTCCCCTCGTTTTTGCTTTTGCAAATTGCTGCTGGAACGCCTGTAAATCAAACAATAAACCTGTACGGTTGCTAGTTATTTACAGTCAGCTGGGGTTAATAAAGCTCATCATATACAATTCTGATGCGGGCAAGAAAGCCATAATTCACGGCTGTGATCTTACCACCATGCGTTAATAGCTTCACTGTACACAGAGAAAACTGGAAGGAGGCTGAAAACCGGGAGCCGGCTTAAACAAAAAGCCAGCGTTCCTGACTCCGCACCCCCCCCTACAGGAAAATACGCCAAAATGACAAGGAAGAGCTCTCCGTGCTGAAAATCGCATCTGAAACCTGCTTCACACACCAGGAAAAAAACCAACAGCAACGGGCATTTTGTGTTGTTAGTACACGCTGCGTGAATCTCAAGGAGTTATTAGCCCCGACTTCGCTAGCTTGTCTGATTTAAGACTTTCCAAGTCCTGAGTTACTCCAAATAGAAATGGTTTTATTATCACGTTACAAATACCTCCAGCGACTATCCCACATAAACGCTTCATAGCGCACCTCCTCCACTGTAACCCTTTAAAGTGGGAAGATCTACAAGTCAACACGCACTCGTGACCACCTGGGACTTCCTAACGCCGTAGCCCGGGCGAGTTTCCCGGCGGCAGGACCAGCCGGCTCCCAGGCCGACCTCCGTCAGCGGTTCGAGGCCCGCGGGCTACGGCGCTGCCATCCTGCCTCCGCTCGGCGAGGGAGGAGACGATTCTGCACAGAATGCCGTTCCTAAACCGCAGGGAGGTAGAAGAGGCCATTGCAGAAGACTTCTCCATAAACTGGCATCTAAACAGCACAGTAGCTCTGAGATGTCAACTGATGGCTACCCGCTGTCTCCTACAGTAAAATAGGGAGGGAAGATACTTCCCGCACAAAAGCGGCAGCACTGCCTGCAGACATTCCCAAAATAACCTCCGTAACCAGCTTCTCATTAGCTCCATGCGATCAGTGGTTTCAAGATTTCCAGTCTAATCCTTGCTTTGGTCTAAATTCTGCTTAGGCTTAGTCTTTTCCTGCCTATGGTGTGAGATATTTGCAATGAAAATTAAAACTAAAACCATTATAAGACTTTCATGAGAAAAACTGTCCTATTTAAATCCAAACAAAATTATGACAGGGACAGCTCGGAAACTTCCCACTCAATAGGAAATAATACCTAAAAGGGGTCCTCATTTCATCCACCGTAAAATAAAGATATTTTGTAGTTGGTCTTGCAAATGGTCCAACACTTTCTACTATGAGACCCTGTTTTTGAATGCGCAGAGTTTTTCCACACTTATGGCCTCAGGATGAAGCTTTCCACGTCAGATGCCTGCCCCAGAAGGAGCGTCCACCTGTGCAGCCTTCTCGCTTCCCTCTGGCACGTATGCCTTCGGCTACAGACTTTAATTACATGAGCACATCCTCAGTTACAGGAAGATACACTAGCACTTTCACCAGGTCCCCTGCCTCATCCTACAAATGATGAATACAAACACGAATCAAGGTTGGGCAGTGACTAAAACTGTTCTGAATTATGAATGTAAAGCGACTAAACCGCAGGACTCTTGTGGCATCTGCTACACAGCTTAAAACATCTGCAGCAAAGAGAGCAGAACCTGGAAGAAATTAATGAACGACCTCTTTGGGAAGAGGGTGTAATGCTGCTCAGGAGAAAAGAAATCTCACTCCAGTTCCTGTCACAAAGCTCCTACCCAATGCTGGAAAATCACCTAACCAAGCTTTGCAAAGGTGCCCACTACACGCCTATCCCTCGTTTTCTGCCTGCACAGCTTGAAAGAGGTGGGACCTGGTATCTCACCACACTCGCTCGAGCAAGCGAGGTTAACTGAAGCTACGCTCTGGACGTGGAAGTGTGAGAATATACACTGTTAACTACTCTGAAAAAAATCGAGCCCTCAGGAATCGCAAGTCAGCACCCAAAATTCTTCACTTTCACTTCTCACAACTCTTCTAGCTAAACAAGCGTACTAGCCGTTATTCTCTTAGGAGCCTTTAATACATAGAAACACACAGTGTTTAAGTACTACACAGAAGAATGCTGCAGCATCAGAGAGCTTATCTATGGGATCTGATAGCGGACGATAACATGACAGGTGGCGATATACTGAATTATGGCGATATACTGAATTATGGCGATATCACCTTATTATAAAAGCCCTCCCTGAGCCATGAGCCTTCTTTCAGCAAGTTCCTTCATTCCTGTGCCACGCACGATATTAGAGAGCTGGGCTAAAGCCAATATGCAATTACGTCTCTGAAGACTCACGGGCTTGCGTTAAAGTCACACTGACAACGTTAATTCTGACGTTCTTGAGTGGGATGCATCTGCCCTAACTTGGGCATTCAAAAATTAAGACATCTGCTTTACTTGCCTTGGACTCTTTTTATAGTAAAGGGGAGGAATACGCATCCGCAGGGAATCATACATCTCGTCCAAAGGCAGAGGAGAGGTCAGAGGAATGGCACCCAGGTAGCGCTTTCTGTTTGTCAAAGGAGGAGCACCGGTGATCTGCTCAGACTTTGAGTTCTAAGTCAGAGATATCTAAATTTAGGAAAATGAATCCCACCTTTCCCAAATTTGTTACTTGCTACTTTTATATAATTAAAAACAACAACACCACCACCACACCCACCCAATAGGAGATGCCATCCTATCGGTGAGCAGTACACCAACAGACAGGCATGAAAAAGTTGAGTGCTTTAAAACACCAAAGAAACTAGCCTAGCATCAAGGGTCTGTAAGGAACTGCAAAAATAAATTCACCAACTGAAATGCGGTGTTAAACCAATGTGCTACAACTGTACAGTTGGCCCTTCTAAAGCTGCGTTGCAGTACTTCACCCTCCTCCTCATCCTAATCCAGTGCCATATATTCCTTGACAGCAAACGATCAAAAAATACTCTGGTTATACATACTTGCTACAAGAGGTGGCATTTGTATAGCACTTTTCAGTCACTGTCTCATTAAGTTTGCAACAGGCTTAAAAAGCAGATCCGGAACCTCATCTTCACAGAGAAGAAACTGAGATAGGCTGACAACTGCCAAAAATGTTAAAGTCAGATCTAAAACAATGAACCCTCTTAGGCAAAAGTCAGTGCTAAAGTCTTACAGGGATGCCATTCGTGACAAATACACCTACTGTGCTGTATCGGAAAAACAGTCCGTGATCACGTAACCACAGATATTAATGTGCACACACAAGAGGGCAGAGCTGTACCAGCACATTCACGCTCCAGCGTTCCCAGACTTGCAGGTTCTGTCTGGCGCAGAGATTACTGGGTTGCTGTTCTGGGGAGGAGAGGAGGAAGTGAACGAGGACATACAAATCTAACAGAAAAACTACTTTAGACAGAAACAGGTGGCAAGTACGTTATAACTATAATATCATTACCCAAAAATGGTAATTTCATTTTTTTAAATCTAACTTTTCAAAACTAAACTCTCTATCACATTCTGATCAAATTACACGCAACCGTACTACCCACTTTCCGCACAGAGATGAAAACATGAAATTCTCATATGAAACAATGAGGTACTTACCAACTAATCTACATTATTTAGAAATCATTTTCTTCTAATAAGACTGTAGGTTCAAACCAGCTAAAAAATCTGGCTGGAACACGACCACATGGAAACAGAGTGGCACGTACAGATACGGGGAACCGGCTTTGCTCCCCGCAACCAACATTTCCACAAAGACCTTTTCTATTTAACATACTTAAAAAGTATTGATTAATTTAATTCAAGGGGGTTGGCTTTTATCTGGATTTCTCAGCCAGTTTCCCCTTTTACAAGTTCAAAGGCAGCTTTGAAGCTGGCTCAAAGAATGGATTTATACTGCTGAAAAAAAAAAAAAAACCCAGCAGGAATTCAGAAAGGACCAGCTCCGCGCTGCACAGAATCCACTCATCGGGGTACCAAAAAGTTCACGTTCTCCGGAGCGCTCGAGTCATTAGGACGCTTCAAGGAGCAGGAGGGATTCCCATCGGTTCCTCTGCCAGAGCGGGAGCCACCCGGCGAGGAAGTGAGATGCGTTTGCAGAGCAGATCCTAAGACGCAGGCGCTTGTTTATCTCTGCACGATCTGAAAGTTGTTCGTCAGCTCACGGTCATATTTTAAGATTACCACGGTCACATTTTAAGATTACTTCTCTTCATGAGCGCTCCCTAATTAGAGTCAGTGCCAGATAAAGGGAGCTTTGCCACCCATCGGATTTGCAAGCGTAATTATTTTTTATTTGAACTCATTGACTATATCCTTGTCTTCAAAGACGAGTACCTACGTAAAAAAGGTGGCACTATCAGTATCCGCGCTAAATATTGACATGGGATTTAGCTGAAGAAGAAGAATACACGCCATTTGTGAACGTTCCAGAATGCAATTAAACAAATTACACCACCCTGATGAGATGTAGTTGTCATCGATCCAAAACTTAAGTTTCCGTGCGGTGAAAGAGTGGCAGCTCCGAGCCACACGGAGGAACATCCTAATTACCAAAGAGCTGAAACGGCAGCTTTAAAACACATTCTTACACGACACGCTTCCCTATTTCTATTATCTAACGTATCTGCAATAACCAAATCTAATTGAACTTTGCTATTATTTGCGGCGGGACACCGCGTACTTGCACGTTGATCACTGATCAACCAATCTCATCAGTCGTTTTAATCGCAGGTCAGTAACTTACTTGGTCTCAGTAATGGAGAATGTAATAAAAACAGAGCAAAACTTCGTTTCCCCATTTCAAATAACCCACTCCGGCCTCACAAGACATTTGGGCTAGTTATGCTGGTAATCACACGAGACAGACGTGATCTTAGCCAAAACCACCCTCAAAAACAGATCTGACCGGAGATAGACCGAAATCTCTCCTTACGTGCTCACACATCCTGTCTGCATCTTTCCATACCACTGCAGCAGCACTGGAACAGGCCGAGTAGTGCTCTGAAATATATACGTTCATATAAGACTGTTCTTTTAATGTCTCCAAACGTTTTCTTAACGTTAATGCAAGTCAGCAGCATCCAAATACTGTCACTGAATATTAGACTAATCTTGTGGTTGATAAGCTGAAAAAAACCAAAGCTGAAGCAGTTTGCCAAAGGTCACGCTTAATCCAAGGCAGAATTCCTTGCTTTAAACACTAGACAAACATGCCTACAATGTATCCAAAAAATATCCCAATGCCCAGAACTGGGGAGAACACTTAATCCCGGCTAATCCTTTCACAATTCACCAGGGAAGATTTTTGCTTGGAAAATTATCTACCTGATCCTTCTTTGGGCAAACATAGAAGATAGCTGGTACCTATTCAGAATTCTGCTTCTTCACAGTCTAACGGATTTCTAGCCTAAATTTCCCCAATAACTCAATCTTACTCGACTGTAATCTACTCTCTAGTATTTATTGTGTTAGAGATTTTTTGGGATTCTATCTTATTATTATTAAAAAGCCATCATTGTAGCTCAGCAAAAACCGGGCTCTACTATTTGTGTAAAAAGCAAAACGCATTTAAAATTGTTCCATTAACCTATGAACTATTATTAGACTAACAGGAGAGCCCAGAACTTCCTTTTCCGGCCAGTATCTTTCATGATAAAAGGAAACAAATTCAAGTTACGTTCCATAAAAATCAACAAGATAAGCTGGTAAAGGAGACTTCTCTACTACAGTACTATCAGGTACTATAAAATGACTCGACTGGGCTGCGTGGCAAAAGGAAAGCAGAGAGATGGAGGGCAGTCCATTTCAATTCAAAACCAGCAAAGCATTTCGGAAAATATCTGATTAGTTTAAAATGCAGCAGGGAGATTAAAACCTCATCTCAGCAGGCTGATATTAACTCTACGCCGCTTCAAGGAACGGAGCTCCCTTTATTCTGCCACCAATTGCTTGGGGGAGGGAAAAAAAAAAAAAAAAAATCAACCCGGGGAGAGTTATGGATTTTGATGTAGCAACAAAGGGAATCGATTTTCAGAGCAGCTCTCCCCATGGGGGCAAAGGACAAAATAATGAACGGTTTTAGCCACTAACGTGTCAGTTCCTGAATAACGGTTGTCACCGAGTGCAGCTCCAAGGCACTCCGAGGGGTTTGCCTCCTACCAATCCCTCTAATTTAGGTTGTTCGATTTAGAGATTTCTAACCCGATTGCTGCATACAATGCCTTTCCCCGCCACCACCACAATCTGCTCCAGGCCATTTATATGCTTGTTGAAAGCTCATCATTTCCCCTTCGGGCTGACCTGCCTGCAAGACAGACTCTTTTAAATCCTCACCTTTCAGCCGTTCGCAAGCGAAGAGCTACAAGACTGATCAGCCCTGACAGCAGCTAATTCAAGAGCGAGTTCTGCCTCCTAACTAAAAGTTACTCTTGCTTAAGAGCCCTAAAATCAGGTTGCTAAAAATTGGTTCCAAGTGTCTGATTTTTCTTGTCTCATAGGAGAGCATCGAACGTGCATCAACGCGAGGAAAGCGATGCAACAGCAAGGGGAAGTCGCTCCGTTCGCAAGTCCCGCAGCTCAACGGTTTTCAATGCAGCATCATCCGCACCCCAGTTCGGACCGTTTGAAAACACGGCTTTCCTTCCGGTTAAACAACGAAGCTTCACTGCTGTATTTTGCCAGGCAAATTACTTTAAGGAAATTTGAGATGACATTTTCAGAAACGCAAATGTAAAACCGTACTTCTGTCCAGTACAAACAAAGCCAGGCTGTCACCATCCGAACTGAGGCGCTGTGATGATTCAGGTTAGGAGTTCAATGATGACTTGGCCGTACTCCATTATATTCGTATAAAACAGCATGGTTTAGTTATAATAAGACATGCTTCATTTGGACACAGATTTCATCCCTACAAAACCGTTTATAGGATAGGGGACTAATTTATTTTATTATGTAGTCTCCCCTGTTTCATAGATCCGCTGGCACTAACGTTGGTTTCAGTATCTCTCTTGCATTCGACTTGAAAATAAAATGCAAGTAAAAAAGGCAAATTGCTGACACAAGAATTTACCTTCAAGTGTTTACAACTGCTACTTTACAATAAGTTTAGCAGCACTCTTCTATACACACAGGACCGCTTTGGATTTCTCTAGCTCCTTATATTTTATCGTAATTCTCTTCAGCCAAACTAAACGAGGAGAACCTTCATCAAGAAATGCTAGTAAAGTCCTAGGAAAAAAGCCTCTCACAGTGAAGAGGCTGTGGGAAATGTTATTCTTTTTCCCCCGAACTCCACAAAGGCATACAGGATAGCACTTTTTCTCCTTTCCCCTCCTCTCTTCCATGTCCCCAGCATCACATTCACGCGCACGAAGGCCACTGTTAGATCGCTTCCCATTACAAATCTTTTTCCTGCCCTCGTTTTCTAGAGATTAGCAAACAGGCAGCTCAAAACAGCTTTTGCTCGCTGCGCTAAATGCAATATAGCCAAAACAGTAAGTGGTGAAGCACAAAGCCTTTCAGAGCATTTCACTGAAGAACACCCTGAGGTGCGCCAGGTCCCGGAGATAAGATGCCTCAATTTGCCCTGAGAGACACTGACATGATTACAAACGTTACAGGCTGGAATTTTTTTTTTTCTTTGCCAGAGTTTTGAGTTATCTGCTGAACTCAACAGTCATCACAGAATCACAGAATCGTTTAGGTTGGAAGGGACCTCTGGAGATCATCTAGTCCAACCTCCCTGCTCAAGCAGGCTCCTCTAGAGCACATTGCCCAGGATCACATCCAGACGGGTTTTGAATATCTCCAGCGAAGGAGACTCCACTACCTCTCTGGGCAACCTGTTCCAGTGCTCAGTCAGCCTCACAGGAAAGAAGTCTTTTCTCACGTTTAGATGGAACTTCCTGTGGTTCAGTTTGTGCCCGTTGCCTCTTCTCCGTGGTGCCCAGCAACAGGAGAAGAGACTGGCCTCATCCTCTTGACACTCCCCCTTCAGATACTTATACACGTTGATGAGATCCCCTCTCAATCTTCTCTTCTCCAGGCTGAACAGGCCCAGCTCTCGCAGCCTTTCTTCAGAGGAGAGGTGCTCCAGTCCCCTCATCCTCTTTGTAGCCCTCCGCTGGACTCTCTCCAGTAGTGCCATGTCTCTCTTGTACTGGGGAGCCCAGAACTGGACACAGTACTCCAGGTGAGGCCTCACCAGGCCTGAGGAGAGGGGCAGCATCCCCTCCCTCCACCTGCTGGCAACACTCTGCCTAATGCACCCCAGCAGACCATTGGCCTTCTTGGCCACAAGGGCACACTGCTGCCTCATGCTTAACTTGTTGTCCACCAGCGCTCCCAGGTCCTTCTCGGCAGAGCTACTTTCCAGCAGGTCAACCCCCAGCCTGTCCTGCTGCATGGGGTTAGTCCTCCCCAGGTGCAGGACCTTGCACTTGCCTTTGTTGAACTTCATGAGGTTCCTCTCCGCCCACCTCTCCAGCCTGTCCAGGTCCCTCTGAATGGCAGCACAGTCTTCTGGTGTGTCAGCCACTCCCCCCAGTTTAGTCTCATCAGCAAATTTGCTGAGGGTGCACTCTGTCCCTTCGATGACCAGGTCATCGATGAATACATTGAACAAGACTGGACCCAGGACTGACCCCTGGGGGACACCGCTAGCTACAGGCCTCCAACTCGACTCCGCACCACTGACCACAACCCTCTGAGCTCGGCCATCCAGCCAGTTCTCAAGCCACCTCACTGTCCACTCATCTAGCCCACACTTCCTGAGCTTCCCTAGGAGGATGTGATGGGAGACAGTGTCAAAAGCCTTGCTCAAGTCCAGGGAGACAACATCCACTGCTCTGCCCTCATCTACCCAGCCAGCCATTCCGTCATAGAAGGCTATCAGATTGGTCAAGCATGATTTCCCTTTGGGGAATCCATGCTGACTACTCCTGATCACCTTCCTGTCCTCCAGATGCTTACTGAGGACCTCCAGGATGAGCTGTTCCATCACCTTTGCAGGGATGGAGGGGAGGCTGACAGGCCTGTAGTTCCCTGGCTCCTCCTTTTTGCCCTTTTGGAAGACTGGGGTGACATTGGCTTTCTTTCATACTGTTACAAAAGGGAGACCCAGGGATATGAGTAACTGGAGTTCTGTTACTAGAGTTTCCCATCGGGCATGCAGCTGCGCAAACACCAGTGCCAAATCAAGGAAGGGGAAGGAACCCGGGCTGGTGGTGAAGACAGACCTGTGCTTCTGCACAGCCTTCGCCCAGCCTCAGAGGGCATTCTTAAAAGCTGAAGGAGTGCCGGTGCCCCTTTTTTTAAGAGAATTGTCCAGCTGAGCTTCAGGGCTGTCAATGCAAAATGCCGAGTACAGGAGAAACCCCCTCCCCGGTAGCCATAAACCGGCGTCCCTTTATCAAACAGCAGGCAGTATGCGTACGAGTGGTCCCATTAAGAAAGTCGCAACTGCCACAGTTCATTTTCCCAAACAATCAATATTAAATTGTGCACGCTTAAAAGCAGCAAGGCGCTTGACTGACAGTTTAACAAGCAAGCTGACAGAGGCATGACAGCTTCTATACAGTACACCTCCGCTGGCTTGTTTGTAAGGTTGATGGCCCCATCTTTCTTTTTCAGCTATTACGTTCCCTCATGAATTATGCAGAGTTGATTTAATAGACCTCAACCCTCCAGGAAAGAGCACTAGCGTGATAGTCTGTCTCTTGGCAAACACCATCAGCCTGGTCCCTTCACAGCTGTTTTATTTAGAGAACTGTAAGTGTATGCTGTCCTGTGGAAACAGAGAGAAGACACAGCCTCCCAACCCACGCAGTCAGGGCAAACATAATAGATGCGACTTGCGCGACAAGATAGAATAAGGTGGTGGTTACTATGGATCCGAGTCACAGACTTTACAGAAAAGGATGGAGATGAACAATCTCACTGAGGAATGAATCAGAGCGCCCACAGAAGCCAAGCTGCTTGTTTCAACGTAACAGCCATTCCTGCCCTAAAAGGGTTGGCAGCCAACATAAAAGTAAATTTTGGTTTTATTTTCACTTGCACATAAGCCTGAAGCAGGAGCAGCCTTTTCCCCTTCGGTTTTGGGCAACGTACAAGAGAGGCTCAGACTTGTGCAAGCTAGGCTAGGTCTACTGAAACATCAAAGAACGTCTCTAGGACAGCAACGTTCTGCTCAAGCACCAAATTCTGCTGCCAGGAATTAGGACTACGTGATGTAAGCCTGACCTCCCTAACAGAAAGGCAAAGTGACTTTTCCAAGCTCCCAGAGTTAGCACGATGCCTACGTGCTAGATCAAGAACTTCATCTTTAGGCAGAAACTGCGATGCAGTATCCAGTTGCCAAACAAGCGCCTCCCAAATGCTAGCAGTATCACCACGGCAGTCTCCATCATGAGGAATTCAGGAATATATGAGAGTTCCTCACAAAGAGTACTCTGACAGGCAAACCCCACGTTCAAGGGTGTAAGTCCAAAAAGTACAGTGCTCCTTAAGCGAGGCCCCCTGAAGTAAAGGTAAGGTACAAGGCGACTGGTTCTGACTTGCGGGGTAAGTGTACTGTGTTTCTAATAACAATGCAGAGTTCCCTGTTAATCGTAATCTGGGCTGATGGGACCCTTTATACGCTAAAGGGGGAAGGCAAATCCACAAAAAACAAACCTCACCTTAGGCAGGTACAGAAGTCCCTACAACGAACAGATCCTGACTAGGAACGCTGGTGGAGCGCAGCTCAGAACTGCAGAGCAGGGAACACGCATCGTACGCACCCTCGTGAGGCACGGGACAAGGGGGAAGGAACCGGGGGAAGGAGAGACTGCAACAGCAAACTGTTCTGCAGACCCGTGCGCGGGTTGAGGGAGACCCTCCCGTTACAGAACATCAGGCTTGAGCCAAACATTTTGAACTCATAACTGAAGCTGTTACTGTTCCAGTTCAGAGCCAACCAACACTTCAAAGCAACAGCTGAGTTAATTATCTCTCACTTTCAGAATGAAACAAACAAACAAACAAACTACACTTAAAACCAGGTAAAACCTGAAGACAGGTTTGATCTCACTTGCACATCCCTTTTTACTTCAAAACTTAGAAAATGTGACATGAAAATCAATGAGACATGAGGATTCCACAGCTTCCCAAGATCATTTTTATAGCAAGACATCACTCTGAAGAATCCAAGTATCTAAAGAACCTGAAACGAGCAAGCCCCTTTTAGTATTCAAGAAGGTGACTATCAAACTCATTAGCAGCCCAAAAAGTATGCACATAATAAAGCCGTCTCTTATACTATATTATCTTATAAGCAAACATGATGCAGGCCAGAGGTATAGTAAGCTCACTAGCAGTAGATCATGGCTCCACTGAGCTAGTGATGACATAGACCCTGTAAAAAAGTCCTGGTACACGGTAACTTACAGTCTAGATAGTCTCATCAATTCTCTATGGTCATTTATTTCTTATTAGACAGCTGCACACACTATAGAGCAATCTTAAAATCAACCTGCCTGAGAAACACGATCATAACCATATCTTAAAACAAACCTTTCTTAGGGCGGGGTTTTGGAGGTTCTGCAGCCACTGGCAGTGAAGAAACCTGGAAAGACAGAAGAAGAGTGTTAAATACACCAGGCAGAGTTTCACGAAGAAATACTCCACAAAATAAGCAGAAAGGACAACTGGCAAATCCCCAAAGAGGGCACAAACATAGCAACGTCTCTGCTAGACAAACTCTCCCTTACCAAGCGCTAATCTTTCCCAGCCATAGCGACATAGAGATTTCTGTTCACTGTGTAGATTAAATAAACCCACTCATTCTAGAGTGTATTCCTGTTTTGTAGGTTCACTGATATTCATCAGGATTCTAGAGAGCGATCGTTACACGTTAAAAACCAGAATCTCAAGCATTTAAAACGCTATTTAAAAATCATAACAAATGCTTTTGACGTTTTCCTGTATAAAACATTTATAATTACAAGAAAGTGGTTCCTGTGGAAAGAGAATGAAAAGAATGGATAGTCTCTGTACTCATCTATAGTTAAGAGATAGAAACAAGGCCTTGCAGGATCAGACTGTAACTGAGAGAAGTTTGCTTCAGGAGATTCAGTTTTACACAGCAAAATGATTTTTGGGTCATCATTAATAGGATTTGTTTTGGGATAAGATGACCTCATTCAGTACCCAGTATTCTGCCTTTTCTGGATGAAGAAACAAAAACTACGGGAAGTCACCCATTCAAGAGAAAGAGGCAAGCACCCTTTTCCTAGCGCGCTGTGTGAAAGCAGGCGCATTCTCAGTGTACTTGGACATTTCTAACACTCACTCTCGCTGCTTTTGATAAGAAGCTAAATTGCTCTGCCTTAGTGAAGCTGTGGTCTTTTTACAGAAACCGAACGTAAATTTTAGAATACCGCGAGCAAAACAAAGGCACATCTAGGCCAAATGTTTGCCCCCGAATACAGCCAAAAGCAAGCACCTTCCGAAGCCATCAGAGCCTGCATGCGAGTGAGTATAGCAAAGTCCCTCTCCATGGAAGGCAACAAACCTCAGCCTACACACACTGCCCAGAGCAGGACTCACGGACAAGGAGATAACCAGTTCATGGAAAACAGATGCATTTTATGCAGCTCACAGCATCCTCCTACTTGTTCTTAGGACACAGGCCGCCTAGTCAGCAAAAACAAGCATTCACAGAAGAGAAATGTGATTACACATCTTTTCTTCCTTTGTCTTCCAGTTCTCATGGTGGAAGAGACATCCTTCACTCCACTTCCCCTGCTGTGCGGGATTTTATAGACCTGTGTCATCTCTGCCCTCCTTAATAAACAATTTTTCAAGCTGGAGACTCAGTCATTCCTTGTAATGTTCAGGGAATGTTTTCTAGGTCCCCTCCTTTTTTATTTAATCGAGATTGGGAGGAGCAGAACTGCGTACAGTACCTGAGACACGGGAACACCCTAGATGCATACGGTAGCATAAAGACTTTTGCCAGTTTTGTTTCCTCATGATTTCTAACATTTTATTTGCCTTTTTGATTGCTAATGAGAAATGCACAGTTGACATTTTTGCAGAACCACCTAACTCCAATATTTTGTTTCTAAGCAGCAACACCCAGCTCAGAGCCCATCATTTTTTGACATACTGCCTTTTTCCACTTACGCATATCACAGCCGTTCTATGTCCTGTCACTCAGCACTGTTAGATTTCTCTGTAGTTTCTCATACTTTTCCTCACCTTTATTATCCTGCATAACTTCTTACTTTTATCCTTTTATCCAGATCATTTGTAGATACACTGAACACAATCCCTGCACAGATCCCTGTAAGACCTCACTGATGACCTCTCTCCACCACAAAAATGCGCATTTATTCCTTCCCGCTGCACCCCACCTTTTAAAAAGATATTTATCCGTGAAAGGACTTCTCTTACTCCAAGACCATTTAGTTTCTTTAAGAGCTTTTGACCACAAGGAATCAAATTGTACAATACTGCCTGCTCAGCAGGTGGGATGAAGGCAATTTTGCAAGAGCCCCGAGGCATGGAAAAAGTCCTTTGTGTCGTACTTAAAGGAAAGCTTGGATTCAGTGAGAGAACCAACTATGACGGTTACATGACACTTACTATGTTTCATAGTGAGTATATAATAATGAGCATAGGGTAAATACATTTAACCACGTGTTCTTTAACTTCCCTTTTAGGTTTCAACACAGGTCTCTCCAAGGAATTTAATACTATGGTGATGTCTGACTACAGGTGTCTCCAGTCCCGCTCGCTTTGATCACACCTCCGGCAGGGCTGAACCACCAACCCGCCCTACCGACGCCCGGGGGCAGCGCAGGGCGACCGCAAGCCCACGGGCGACACGGCTGCACCGAGCCCAGTGGAAGCCAGAAGACACAACTTCCACTTTGTTTTGACGGCTCAGCGTCCAAAGATAAAAAAATATATATATATACATATTTTTTTTCCTCTGTTAAACAGCTCCGACATAAAATCCCGAGCAGTCACATACGCCGTCCAGGCTCCCCCTCCCCACGCCGCTTGCCCAGCTGCAACCACCCCCGCACTAACGCGCCGGCCCGCACTCCCGCCCCGCGCAGCTCTCGCCAGGGGGGCGCGGGCACCCGCCCCGCGGCCCCGGGCGAGCCCCGGGCACCCTCCCCGCGGCCCCCGGCGCCCCGGGCCGGGGCCCTCACCGGCTCGGCCTGCGGCTCCGCCATGGCGTCCGGCCGCGCCAAGCTCCCCGTTGCCACGGTTACCGGCCGACCCGGAAGAGCTTCCGGCGGGGGGGGGGCGGCAGGGAGAACCATAGAGAAGGCGCGCGTGGCGGAAATGAGCTGCCAAACCGGCACCTGCCGCGGCCGAAGGGAAGATGGCGGCGGGAGGCCCGGGACCTCGCCCGCCCGCGCCCCCTGGCGGAAGGGGCGCCGTGATGGCGGCGGGGCCCGGCCCGGCCCGGCCCGGCGGAAGGAAATGGCGGCTCGGGGCTTTGCTCAGCCGCCGGCAGCGGGGGGCCGCGCTGTCAGCCCGCCCGGCGCTGGCCTCCACCCTTCCCGGCTGCGGCCTTTGGTGTTTCCCCGCTCGAGAGCCGGAGCGATGCCGGGGGCTGTGAGAAACCTCACGGGGAGGCCGCGGGCGGCTGCTCTGCGTTGGAGAAAACCCCCTTTGCCCAGGCAGGCGCCCAGGCTCCCGCCGGGCCTGGCCTGGCGCGGGGGCCTCCCCGCTTGGCTCGGGGCAGGATCCCCTCGGGAGCCCGTGCAGAGAAGCGGCGCGCAGCGCTGTGGCAGGGGAAAAGCACCTTCGGGATGCCAGGGCGGTTTGCTATGAAAAACACAGAAGTAACTAATGAAATAATAAAATAAAAGTTTATTAGGAATGCTTTCTCTCCCTGTTTATCTTTTAACATGGAACAGTCCAGCAGATTACAATGAAATTGTCTAAAGAACAGAGACTTCCACAGCACAAGGTGGTCTCTAGGAGAAGGCTGAAGGGTGAGGAAGCTCCGGGTCCATCCCCCTGCTCTGATTGTGTCCCCACCCCGGCGCCTGGCAGCAGCACCCTGGCCAGCTGAAAGGAGCCCTGTAAGAAAAGCACCAGGGCTCTACTCGTCTCTTAAAACACAAACAATTTCCTAGGGTATGGTTGCGCTAGAACATTTTAGGGCTATATGCATCAGAAATTAAGTCACTACCTACAGAGCATAAACACCAGAGCCTCAAGAGCCCCTAGAGGTCGGAGGGAGCTTTGTTTACACTGTATTTTACACTAGCGCAGGCCTTTGTAAGACATGGAGACCCATTTAATCTTTTGAACGCTACCATCAAGCAACCAATCCATCCGCGCACCCTGCTCGCGAGCGCATCCCTGCCGAAGAGCAGGGCCCATCCGCAACCTGCCCTGCTCAGTACAGCATCTGCCACGGCCTGGGCAAGGAGGACCCCGCAGGCAGAACCGCACCCCTTCCAGCTGGGGCTACCGGTGACAAAATCACTTCCCACGCACCCACTTCCTGTGGGAGTAGTTAAAAGCTGGACTAAAGGAACAGTGACAGATTGCTTCCACAGAGCTAACGAGCAGAAGGTGGTTTTAATCATAATTAGCTTAGGTAAGGTCTGTCAACAGCCATCAAGATTCAAGACAACACTGAGCAGGTTTCCTTTCATGATCAGTAGCCAGTTAGAGCCCGTCCTTCGCGTTGGGACACGTAGTTCAGGGAACACCGAATGAAAAAAGACCCCAAAACAAGTGGAATCCGTTCTTCCACCCACCGGACCTGGCTACCCCTCTTCACAACAGCTCCAGAAGAGCACGCTGCTTCAGAAAGCATCGTAACTCCTGAAAGGGGCTTTGGCAGGGAAAGCGTTGTGAGCAGCCTGGGGCACAGCGTGGAGGGGCCACCCGCTGCAGGCCTGACCCCGAGAAAAGGCCTCGCTACCGTCGGTAGCGTGGTTCAGCAGCAGCCTGGCAGAGCAGAGCGCGCCGCTGCACGCGCAGCCCTGCTCCGTCCCACCCCTCGCCCTCGGCAGCCTGCGAGGGAAAAGCGCACCGAAACCTGCACGTGCGCAGACCTTCTCCAATGCAGCTCCCGGGGGCAAATGAGCCATCGTGGGGGAAGCCGAGTGGGAAAAGCAGATAGCGAGGCACAAAACTACGTTTCTGGAGGTGTCAGTAGTCATCCGACTGCTCCTCTACAAACGCAAGTGAGCTGAAGTGACTCAGGTGACAGCACGGCCCGTTACAGTCCTGCCTGTGATCTGCTTTTTCTAATTCACCCCTTCTCAATTTAACCTCCCCCTTGAAGTTGGCAGATTGACAGAAAGCTTTTAGGACACTAGCCTGGCGAAAAATACCACAGAAGGAATTCCTATACAGGAGTAAATTTAATAAAACCACCACCAATTGTTTACTTTAACATAGCTCTTGTTACAGAAATCATAAAAATGGACTCAGTAGCTAACTCATTAGTTCTTTCCCCTTTTAATTGAAAAAAAAAAAAATTCCCCCAGTGATTTCGATTTCTACTGTACTAGATGGAGTGTTAAATATTTGCCAGGACAGTATGCCCAATAATTGAGCCCAAAACAAACACAAAGACAATTCCATCATCTTTCCTTTTCAATGTTACGACTTGTTATAATGCAAGTGAAACTTAACAGCAAGGAAGTTCCATTCGACAGATGAAAGGGGGAGGGAGAGGAGATCCACAGCTGAAATCTTTCAATAGTCCTTTGAGAAGTGGTGCAGAATACCCCTCTTTTTCCTGCCTCAGAATAAAATAAAATAAAATAAAGCAAAAAAAAAAAGCCTAAACACACACTTCCTATAGGTTCAGAGCGCGTGTCCTGTGTGCATGGGTGGGAACAGCTGAGCTCGATTTGGGCAGGTAAAGCAGTATCAATCTGGGCAAAAAAGGTAAAGCATCCTGAATCACGATGTACATTCATCACTAATGCAATGCACACTGGGTTAATGAGTATCAGGAGCTGAAAGTGAGGGGATGGGTCCGTTGCCAGCAATGGATATGCACAAAACCACAGAGGCCATGGACATAAAGGAACTGCAGGAAGAGGAGAAACTCAACTTCTCTGGTAAAAGCCCTCAAAAAAAGTCACTACACCAGCACACGCTTCCCCCACCCCATCCCAGGGAAAACAAAACAAAACAAAAATAATCAAACTGAAAGAAAATGCACAGCAAATAGACATAATCTTGAAGATTTTTAAAGAATAAATATTTTTTTGTAATTAAACATTATGCAAACACGTGCCACGCTTGCTCTTTGTCCATGCATATGCGCTATATACAACTTTGAAAAATACTGTGTTGTCCTCTTTTTGTTTTAAAAGTCATATACAAAGTTTTTTCCTTGCTGTGTACCCCCCTCCTCCCCTCCCCCAGAATCATCTTTACAGTGAGCCAATCGACATTCATTCATGTACTTGGGTGGCAGAGAGGAGGAGGGGGGAGGGAGACACGTCCCCCCCTTACCAAAGTACATCAAAATGGCTGGTTTGGACATGAAAAGCAGTGTCAAGAAACTGGTTTAAATTTCATCTGTACTACACACAGGAAAAGAAAGATAGAAAAGAAAAAGGAGTCGGCTTGGAGAATGAAGCTACGTTACAAGTTAAAGTTGGAGGGTTTTTTTTTAGTGCGTCTGCCACACTCTTATTGGCCGCCTAGAATACTGTTGTACAATGGTTTATCTACCTTTTTTTATTACAATATAATTTACTTAAAGTTTCTGTTAACAAAACAGAATCCCGGTACTACAGACCAGCGGTGTAATAGGCGTAGTGCCTTGTGTGTGTATTTTGTTTTAATCGCATGAGCACTCTAGATGGTAAAGTTTTCAGAGTTCGTTTTATGCAGGGCCAGTCTCAGTCCTCAATGTACTCCCACAGGTCCTTCTCGTAGCCTTCATGCACATGCTGCAACAAAACCCTTCGTCGACTCTCGCAGTATCTGCGGCAAGGGGGAAAAGCACAGAAAAGTCGGGTTAGGAAGCCCAGCTTATTCTGAGCATCAAGTAAGGCAAGCCTAAATCAAGCCTCGCTTTCAAAAGAGGAGCTCCCCCGAGAAGGGCTTTGTATGCGTAGCCAGTTAACAGCACTAATTAAGGCTTCAGTTTCTCCAGTCACTAAGTCAAGGTCCCTGGCTGAAAAAAACATCATGCAAATCTCAAGTTTCCCATGCAAAAAGATGCCCAAAGCCCTTATAGACGAGAACTCTATTTCCATTTATAACCAAAACACGGAGAAATAGCAGCTGCAATTTGCAAAAGCCAGAGCACAGGCTAGGGGTGACACCCAAAACGGGATGAAGGTCTCAACGTGTGCCAGCGCCTACTCACTGAGCCACGTCAAAAGAGCAAAATCCAGAAGCTAGCTGGGCACAACCTCGGGGGTGCTGACCCGGTTTGAATCCCCTCCAAAATCCCAGGGCAGATGGAAGCGGTCAGGCACTGACAGCTGGCTACAAAAAGGGTACTGGCCTAGCTGGAGTTCAAATTTTACCTCACAGAGCAATTGCTGGGCCTGAGAAGGGCGCTATGCCCTGTAAGGTCTTCCCATCTACGCTCGTTTAAACAGACAAAGCTGCAAATAAAACTGATCCCAGAGTTAGGTACAGTCCTACCAGGATCAATGATACTGAGGAAAAGTGATATCATAGGAACATATCAAAAGCTGCCATGTTCATTTCGGGTGCGTTAGCCAACTAAAAAGATAAAAGCAGAGAAACGTTTAAAGTATTCAGGTTCCAAGAGCAAATCAGAAATAAGCAGCAAGCATTTCTGGATTAAACCCCTTCCAGCAGTGATGCCAAAGTCAACACCTTCTTTAGGCACGCTGGGGACAGAACACATCTTCCTGGCTGCTGCCAAGGCCCCCGGCGCAGGCGCGTAGCTGGCTCGGCAGTGCACAGACAGCGCCCTACCACTAGGGCCGCAAGCTGAGCCCGGTCCGCTCAGAGCGGCGCGCTGTAATGCGAGAAACTAGAACTGAGGAGCCAACTGCTGAGTTACTGCGTCCTCCTGGGAGTACGGTTCGGTCCCTGCGCACGTGCGTCTGCCAGGGGTGGCATCTGAGGGGCTCTCGCAGACGGGAATCCTGCCCTCTCATCCCTCCTCTCATTAAAGCCAGGCGCAGAGCAGAAGCATAGGAGGAATCTCCGAGTATATTGCAGGAGACTCAAACAGAAGACTATCCTTGATCACAGCACAACAGCATGTGGGCACGAGCGTGAAAAGTGTATCATGGCAGCCTGAACTCTGAAATGTCTCACTTCAAGTTTCACTCCTCATACTGTTAACGTTCAGTA
Source organism: Struthio camelus (assembly GCF_040807025.1). Classification (NCBI taxonomy): domain Eukaryota; kingdom Metazoa; phylum Chordata; class Aves; order Struthioniformes; family Struthionidae; genus Struthio; species Struthio camelus. The sequence continues at coordinate 24,803,674 of NC_090953.1, forward strand.
CCTGATCAGATTGACCGATTTATCTGAATAAAACCATTCCGGCTCTTCTCATCACTATCAGCTGTTGCAACAGAAATCATCGTACACAAAGTCCCATTGATTTTATGAAGCATGTGATAGGGAACATGCACAGTAACTGCTTTCCCAAACTTCAGTTGTTTGCTGCTCGTGGGGGTTTAATCCTGTTTTCTGGAAAAGTCATGAACTTCACAAGCTAAGAGATCAAAACAGCTGAAACCAAATTAAGCTAGGTGGTCAGCTGCTGCAACTTCCCAGAGTTCTTTAAACCCCATCCACCCACCTTGACAACATCCTCAGTCCCAATCTCACATCAATATACTGTAACAGCACAGGAAGAGCACGCCACAAGACATAATTAAGATACGACTGAACTCGTTAATTAAGGGCCTGCGCAGGCTTGACAGATGCATACTTTCTTCCCAGAAACTTGCAGGCAGGTTTGGAATACTATGTTTCAGGCACTTCAGGCCATATGAGGTTTTAATTTGTTCTAGATGGTTGTTACCATCCCTAGAAGGGCATCCACCTTCACAGGACTTCAGCAAACAGCAACACGAGCTGAGATCCCAACTGAATGGCATTCTAAAAGTTACAAAATGTCTCAAAAGAGAAGGTCCAATAGAGTTGTCCGGTCCTAGCCACAGGCCCACTGCAGGTAGCAACTACTTCCACACCCCAGAGAATCCCTTAGCCACTAAAGCTCATTCTATTTTGGTAGGGTGCTTTTTTCCTTCTCTTCAAGCTAGACTAACAAATTTAGTGACTCTGGCAAAATGCCTCAAAAATGCAACCCATAAGCCTGTGACTCATCCACGTTTACAGCTTTGTATTTTTCCACTGTGCAGAAGTGATTCTCTGCGACTGGAAGAAGCATGTGTGTCACCTAGGCCTTAATTCTTCAGCTCTCTTCCACAGCTGAGAGCAGGTTACTCTCTCCCTTTTTCTTTGGCACAGCTCCTCTCCTACACCGACGGTTGCTCAGGGGACATACTGGACAAACGGACTCAATACACGTTAAACTACTGAAAGAAAGCAGCTGATTGTTCTCCTATGGCAACACATCCTAGGCCAAAGTTGTCAGTCGGGAATAACAAAGTTGCTCCTTGTTCTTCTCTCTTGGTCCTGGCCATTCCCAGGGGCCCTTCTGTGTAGGGAGGACAGTGACCGGAAGCAATGGCTTCAATCTTCTGGCTACTGCTCAGCAGAGCAGACGCGAGGCAGCCTCCAGGGAAAGGCTCCCACCTCTATCGCCTCCCCGATAGAGTCCAATACAGTTGGACTCTATCGCCTCCCCGAGGGCTGGTCCCAGCAGGGGCACGTAACAACGCTGCCAGCATCTGCACGAGGGCTTCACTGCTGATGACTTCAGGAGCTGGCACGCGACGCTACTGCTGCTCTCAGATGCCCAGGGACTGGCTGATGATCACAATGTATGGCAGAAGGCCAAGAGCAAACAGCTTCCCAGAGACATGACTCTGGAGAAATCTATAGCCTGGCAAGTACACATGCCACTACTAATCACATGGGATGGCAATTACAGGTACTAGAACAGCTTTGAGATAGGCGATTCAGAAACAAACCTGTACTTATCCTGTACTTTCTGCTTTATGTCTTGCAGCGAATCTTGGGATATATCTCGCTCAAGGTACCCAGAAAGCACCTCTGTAGCATTCTCTAAGTCTGCTTGGTTATTCTGTAAAGACAAAGAGCACCAATTTATTTATTTATTTTGGAGGAGACTTTTCTACAATCCAAATGAAAACTAATACTGAAATAAAAAGTAGGATGAGATCTAAACTGTATAACACTTAAGTAACCTGCTCTGAGCATCAGAATTGAAAAAGCAGAAATTTCTTCATTCAGTCAGAAGAGAATCTACATACCTACCATAAAGTCTTATGTCTTCCTTGATCTGCAACATCCTAGCAAGCCTACACAAACCCTTTCCTCGCTAGTTGCACAGTGTGGTGCAAGCTAATTTGTCTTCCACTCTTTTCCTTGTCCATTTAATTTTACCCAGCATTAGCAAAGACTTCACTGACTGCTGGTTCACGCACACCAACATCAGAGCACAGCTCTGACTACTGCTCGGTAGTTCTGTGCATCATTTGCTGAGCATGCAGCACAGAAGCATTTGGCTTGGGTTCTGCACAAACATTGGTGAAGGATGGTTTTAAGCATAAACAGCCAGTACACTTTCACCTGTAAAGCAGATTGGACCTCCATGTTTAGACCCTCAAGTGCTATTTTACTGATAGTAACCCGGGGGGGGGGGAGGGGGAGGAGGAAGAAAGGTGGAAGAAGCAACACCAGGGAAAGACAAAAATGCCAGATTTGAGCTTTAATGCCTTCTTTACCAGCTCAAGCCATAAACCTTGACCCCTTTCTTTTTTCACAAGGCACCATCTTTTAATTCTACTTTCTCCTTCTCCAGCAGAGAAGGTTGCATAACGCCCAACAGGGCCTCTGACTTTCGCACAACAGAATGCCAAGACCAATCCACTTCTGTACAATCATGGGACAACAGCTCCTCCAAGCATTAAATCCCTATTTCACTGTTAACTTTGTAATCTCAGCTCCTCAAAAGCATGTTTTCTCCTACCTCAAAGATAATGGACTGATTATTCTTTTTGAGGTAGAAGGCAAAGACGTAAGTGTACATGAGTGTGGCACGACACTGGCAGAGGACGTCGACTGCTTTCTTCAGGAACTGCACCTCGATCCACGACATATTGTGCTGCTGCATCTCCTCCATTTTCTGCTTCACCTGAGCATAGAGCTTGTGCTCGAAGCGCAGGCTCTGCATGTGGTTCATATAGCGGTTGCAGTAGAACAGGTACCTCTGCAGGGCTGCTCTGGATCGCTGTGTTAATTCCCATTAGGGGAAAAAGAAAACAAATAGTTAAAACAAAGTAATGGCTGCAAGAGAAGTAAACCCTTCACAAGGCTCTTCCTGACCCTGAGAACGAGCTTCCTCTCCAAAGGTGTTTCCTCTCCTCTCACACTGGCCAGACTCATACGGCGCCACTTTGCACTGCAGTGCTAACCCTGACATCGTGCAGAGACCTGCTGCAGCTCACTATCACGCAGGGTACTTCCTAGCACAGCTATGGCATTCTCCTTCCCAGCCTTGAAAATAAGCAGAATCACACTGCTAAAGCCTGATCAGTTTTAATTTCAGCCTCCCATCTCTAATTGCAGGACATAAATGCTTCCCAGTGTTGTGACAAACAGTAACAAGTAGATTTTCCTTTTCTTCAGCTAATAAGGAATTCTAAGTAAAAAATTATTGTGCTTGTATTAAATTAAGAGGGCAACCCTAGGTTGCCTAGGCCACGTTGATTATAGAACATGGGAAAGATGCCATGTGTTAAGTAGGACAAGAAAACCAAGATGACTCAGTACACAGCCATTAATCTTATTTGCTTTTCGCTAACTGATCAGCTGGAAAAAGAAAAAAAAAAAAAAGGACATGCACATGGTTAAACTTGTACATCATGGATGTACAAAATCTCAAACCAAGTCACACCTATCTGCCAGAAGGGGAGTTGCTGGAAATATTTTGGTTTTGGGCTATCACAGCACTTTGACAAAGATGCAGGAAACGGATTTCTGCAAGCTGCAGCACACAGCATGCAATCCCTCCCCATTAAAAGGGTTTTGCCTGGGCTATCCATATTCACAAAACAGTCTAATGCAGCTATAACTTCACCTACAATTTCTACTCATGTCAGGCTCACGTCATGAACAGTTATTGGAACAACTGAAGTCTATTGTATTTACATTCAAATGGTATGCCGTGCTTAAAAACACCTCAGGATTAGCATCGAGAACTTTGCAGTAAAGAGCATTTTACAAGGGATGTCAGGGTAGCTGCCTCAGACCCACAGCATTACGATGACTTCATGTGAAGAGCTGTTATAAAACAGGCAAGACAGCATGACAAATAACAACCGAGTTAATGTGTTCTTTAAATTGGGTTAAAATGACTTTGAACATTTTCTTTGGCACAAATCAAGAGTCCAAAGCTGCTGGGGAACTTAACCGCCTTTTGGATTTCTGCCCAAATCCAGGAAATTCCTCAGGGTTGATTTACGGGTTTGTGGAAAGCCCAAAAGCACGTCATAGGCTCGGCAATCTCCCTTACCCACCAAAGGTTATGGACTCACCTCCTGTGCATCCCTTGCTGCCTTTGCATCATCCTCATTGTAGCGATTACAGTTGTACCTGTAACAGGGACAGCAAATCCACAGATTTTAGTGCAAATGGATGCTGCGGGCATTACCACTTCCTTGCCTTCCAGCAAGGCACAGTCCCAAACTCACCAGGCAGATCCGTGGGGCTCCCAGGGGCCCAGGCACACCCAGCAGAACTCCGCTTTGCAGTTCTGGTTCCGACAGACCATGTGATTGCAGCCCCCATCCTTCTCGATGGTCACGTGGCATTTCGGGCATTCCTGGTAACGGGGAACGGATTACCATCAACAGGGAAAGCAAGAGAGGCTTCAGAAAAAGGGAAGAGCGAGACACCTAACAATCTTAAGAACTTAGAAGGGTTCCCACGGCAGTAAGAAGTCACGTGTCAAGTAAAATGCATGACTGACCTCGTTCCTTTGATCATCAAGATCCTCTTCCAAGTCAGACCTTAAAATACTTCCAAACTCAGAACAGCTGGGTAGCAAAAAACCCAAGGAATAACTCATTTTACATATGTAACTACCACACGTTCCTAGAGATACGCTGGATGGGTGCTTTTATGACCTTCTCCAAAATTACGGTAGTACTGATAGTCTGTAATTGCCCAGGGAAAGGCACCTGGCTTTCTTCACAGTCAAGTATTTGGTCCATTTCAGCACAAACTTAAAAAAGCGTAACAGTGTGCTGACATCATGCTGTTACCAATCTGAGACACCTGCAGTTGTAAAATGTCATCCAAAAAGTATCCACAAATTCACAATAAAAGTCTATTGTGCTTCAAAGAAGCTTCTGTCAGCTAAAAAGACATTTCTCCTCCTGAGGTATTTCCACACTTGCTGTCAGGATCCTCTTCTCCTCTTCATGTGACACCTCACTGAAGACTCTTCTACAAGAGCCCCTGTGGGACTTCCTTTTTTAGGTCTTTGCCGAGTGTGAGGATATCAGAGAGCAGCACTGCAGATAGAAACTACTCTCCAAAGATCACCCTAACGCCTGTATTCATTCTGATACACCAGCAGCATGTGACCATTTCGTAAGATGATATTTGGCTGGATGCCCCACGTAGAACATCAAAAAACTGACTATTCCCCTAGTACCCCAATAAGCACGCAAAGCTGAGATTGCAAAAATAGCCTAAGCCGACCCTACTGGCAAAGGAAGCCAGTTCCACACCCTTCTACCACCTCCTGTCCCCAGGGAACTCCTCTTGTGCCAACAACCCAAAGCACAGAGCAAGTACAGCTGCACCAAACCTGGGCCAAAGAACTCATCAAGGTTAAACTAACCAACAAGTACAGAAAATGCATTACCCAGATCAGATCTCAGTCCGGCTCACCACATGGCCACACCAGTATTTGTGCCAACCACAAGGAAGGGACAAGCAGAGCACCTTCCAAAGGCAACAGCAGCTTATGCAAATGTGAAGTTTTTGCAAAAACCATGGTTTTATCTACAAGTCAATACTCAACACAAGCCAAAGAACTGGTAGAACTCAGTAATCCTCCCTTGTAAAGCCAGCTGCAGCTCTTGTGCCAGAAGAGTACAGAACACCCCACCCCCAGGTAGGAGCATGTCTTCACCTTTTACTTAGCAGAGAAGATATCAAGAGTTCAAGTGCCCATTCCAGTATTCAGTACACATATACTCTCAGTGAAGAAAGAAGCCCACATGCTCTGCTGGTACGTTACTACTGCTTTTATGTAAGACACAATCCAGCATGCTCCAGTACATCTACTCCAACTGCCCCAGGTATTATCATAAGATACCTTTTCATGCAAGTTTCAGTATTCGTATTGTAAAAAGTTGTAGAATTTGCACACTAAGAAATATTCAGAAATAGACCAGGAGGTGCAAAAGACCAGTGTGGCATCCAGATGTCAGACACAGCCTTTCTCACTGGGGGTAGGGCTGGAGGTATGCAGTAAGGCAAAGCAGGTCAAGAGAAAAGTGACAAGGGGAAGAAGTTAATACGAGAAACTGCAGCCTCTTTTTGGCCAAACGTTAATTAAAAAAGGTGCTTTCAGCTACTTCTGCTTCCTCATGACTGCAAACTGGAAAACCTGAACTAACAAAAAAATCAAGTCTCACTGCATCAACCTGACCCGACTTTGAAGTTAGCCTTGCTTTGAGCCAGGGGGCTGAATTAGAGGACATCCAGGGGTCCCTCCCAACCCAAACCATTTCACAGTTCTCCTCAGCTACTTGAGTACTGGCCTCATTTGTTTTTCTTTGAAGTCTTGCTTTGGTCCAGATGCCTGCTTCTGAAGGAGGAGGGTTCAGGACTGGGCAGAACGGGTGACACAACCAGCTAGATTTTCCTGAGCAAAGGTCTAGTCCTTCCTTTCAAAGGAGCTGATACACTGTTACTGAGCCTGTTGGGAGAGCACTGCCCTCCAGTATCCCCTCCCAGCTATTCAGCCAGGAGGGAACGGTAGCACTCCCGTCCTACCTACCCGTCACAAGCTGACGCTCCCTGGGGCTCGTCTTGAGTAAGAGGGCCAAAGCTCAGTTTCTAACCAGAAAACTGGGTTGGTCTTGTAAATAAAATTCCCCAGATCTGCAAGCAAAACTACTCCAGCAGTTTGATGAATGCCTCTTTCTGCAGTCACACCTCTCCTGTCCTCATGCTTTGCTAGTACGCTGCATGATAGCTAGCTGGTTATTCATTCTTGCTCAGGGTTTTTTGGCTGGCTTGGTTACTCTGACCAAGCAGCAAGCAAGCATGCAAGCGGATGGAGTCAGCCTGCTCTGCTTTCTTGCCCATCACACAGTGTTTGTCCAACTACAAACAGAGTAAATGAAGCAGAGTAGCTCCCTTGAAGGCCACTCAGGGAGACACCACCAGTCAGAAAGACAACATCAAGATGTCCTGCTGGGCTGTCTACAGGATGGTTACCCAGCTAGGTAAGGTTGTTCCCAATTAGTCAATCTCTTTCTGTGAACTTTGGAGTCAAGAAGAGTCTCTCCTTCCAGCACAGTGGCCAGTACAATACCCATTTTCCTTTCTCAGGCAGCCCCCCTCCCTCTCCCGATCATGCACAAAAACATCAGGATTTAAAGTTAGGTTTATCGCATCAATATCCTTTCACAACTGTGTGGGCAAATCACAGCTTGGTTAGCTCATCAACTAGGGTGCATTTTCCATGCAAGAAGAGTGTCATTGCATCCCTTTCACACACTACGTTACAGCTCTCCTGTCACTCAAATACTGGTCCTGGGGAACACAGTCACGATGGCTTTTCAAGAGAAGATGGTGGTAGCAGAGGTGTGCAGTTTCTTCTAGACACGTCTCATCCGATTAGATGCCTACATTTGTGTCTCCCCGTGGAAGACACAGCTAATCCAAAATACAGCTGGAGTGATCGCTCCTGCTCAGGAAAATCCCACAACTGGAATAACGGAGAAACAGTGCCCAGACAAGCTGCCAACCTGGAGAGGCACAGTGGGGCACTTCTGCACCACTTGTGGGGTCATCATCATCTGCAGCTACGTTCAGTTATGAGCACTGAAATTCTGCCTTCCTACATTTAAGGACAAAACTAAGCTCTTCAGTGTCTCAACAGTGAACGGCGATTACGGCTTCTAGGCAGCACTGTGATGCAAACTAGAACAAAGAGACCCTAATTATAGCCCTTGCATTAAAGGGAATGCCACTCTCTTGAAGTTGTTATACTTTACCAAGCAAAGCACAAGAAAGACATTACACAGTAAGTGATACAGAACCCTGAAGTTGTGTAAAAAGTACGTAAGCCAAGCATTACCAAAGACCAAGAAAAAGCCATGAGAAGAACATATTAAAGAAACACTGAATACCAGCAGAAAGAAAAAAAAGCAGCAATTATTCAAACCACTAATGCAATAAATAGGAGGAATTTATAGATTAAGGAGGATAGGGAAGAAAGATTTTATTGAGAATTATGGCTATGCAACAACATAATAGCCAGCAAATCAAATTACTAAATGAGTAGATTATTCCGTACATTATCTATCATGCCACGATGCAGAAGTGACCTCATTAACATTGTTCCACTCCAAACAAATCACTGCTGTGCTTACACATTGCACTTTGAAACAAAAGCCCAAGCAAACCTGGCAAAAGAGAACAATCCCTGTTTTGTCATAAAAGGCTGTGTACACACAAAACACCTTAAACCTCAGCTGTTGTTCCATGAATAGAAGGATAAAACAGAAACACTGTTGTGTTTCGGGACAGGTGAAACAGATTAGTCCTCTCCGGGACTCCCAGAGAGGACTGGTGTACATCAGCATAGCGGCTGTATTCACAGTGACGCCTTCACCTATACCCTGTCCTAAAAAGGGATTCCTCAAATACCACAGGGAGTACTTGATGCATTTCAACAAGATCTGAAGCTGCTGAACTCAGTTACAGTTACTGCAAAATAGTGACAGTGACAAAATATGCTGCTTTGCTCCATGATTCTAGGTGCTAAGCATTTGTTCATCCGAAAGGAAAAACAGCAGTTCCACATCTTGGGGAAGACACCGTTCACGGTTCTGGCCCTGAACTGCAGTGGTGAGGAGCCAAAGAGCAAAGCTGAGCGCTGGAGGATCTACCGAGATGCCACAACTTACATGTATTAGAACAAACACAGGACTTCCAGAAAGTACAGAGGAAATACATGCTCAGACATTTAAAAGTGACTTGAAAAAAAGCACAGAAGTGGGTTCATGCCATTCCATCTTGCTTTGAGGGGTAAAATGCCCAATAACTTTTTTGGGGGAGGGGAGAGTATCACTCTGCTTGGTCTATATATCAGACATTCAAGTCCTGTTTAGCTTGGAAGATAATGAGACGGTGACATGCCAGGAGCCAAAAATGGTAAAGCAGGGGCATTTTCAGTATCAGATGAGCAACTTTCATTAATACCAGTTTAACTTCAACAAAAACCACTGCCTTGCGTGAGGACAGGCTCGGCTAAGATCCAATATCCTTTTTTTCTTTCTTTAGAATTCTAAGACGCAGAAAGACCAACATCACTGAAACTCAAGTCTGAAACCATTTTTTTTCATTTTCCCCTCCTATATGCAGATATCTATCTAGCACAGTGATCTCCCAAGTGCAAGTAAGTGAACCTGAAATAAAAAGTTTTATACAGGAGACCACAAAACTCACTACTCAAAATCTTACCATATTTCATTCAGACTGCTCGACATAATTCATCAAAAAACGTATCACATCCCTTCCGTTTGTGAACGGAAGTCAATTCAGTCGGGTTTCAATTTTCTATTCTCTCATACAGCAATTGCCTAATTTTCTTCTCCTATTCTGTCTCAGGGCAAGCTGGAACACTTTTCTCCTGTCGCAAAGGATCACCAAGACTTCAAGCATATGTTCCAGGAAGATTGGTATTTTTTCCTTACATCTTGGTAAGATCGAAAGTTTTTTTTCCCTGAACACAGGCCCCGTGGGACAGGACTGCAGCTCAGCGTGACGCTCAGAGGCCTGGAGAAAGCACTTTGCAGAAGCTCCAACCTGCTGGAAACAGCAGCAGCAAGAACCATGGCAGCAGTGACAACTGCACTACTTGGACAAGAGAGTTTTGCCACTGACAACGGGGATCTGAAGTCTGATGGGATTCAGTTCCCTTCTAGGCACTTTTGGATCAATAATCAAATGCAGTTTTGGGGCTCTGACTTGCATTCACTGAAGCAAAGAGCTGTGGAGGCAAAAGCCTGCCTTCCCCAAACATGACTGCTTTCCTACGAGCAGTAGTGCAGAGAGAGAGACAGAGAGAGGAAGGACAGATACGCTTGCACCTCAGCTGTGCAATTCACAGCCCAGTGTATTGCTACCACCTCATGTTACAGCAGGAAAGGATTTTTTGCCGACCTGTACAAATATTTGGTTCCCTTCTGAACAGCCGTAGAACTGCGTCACTGTTGGATACGCGCTTGGATTTCTCCGAACGTTGGCCAGCGGCCAGTTCAGACAAGAAAAGGTGGTGGCTGGCAGCCCTGCAGCGCTGGGCTGGTCTGGTTCTCCGGCGGCTGCGGAGCTCCGATTGCACGTGTTCCAACAACCAGCACCGCTTGCACTTAATCATTATAGCAGTGTGAAATTACCATCTTCCACATCTTCACTGCCCACGAGAAAGCAGAGATCACGAGAGGGGTGGGTTACATCTCCTGCCAACTTTCCCCTCAGCTGAATGTCACGTCAGTTCCGAGAGAGAGAAGGACTGCGATGCTGTCCTTCAATTGATATGGATACCGCAAGACTCCAGGGCGGTTGGCTTGCTCAAATGCCTGGTGCAATTACTCTGTTTTTTCTTCCTTGTCGCTTCTGCACAGTGTAGGCTCCAAGGTATTTTCTTGCCGTAGGAGTGTCTCACAGGGTATTAGAGGAAGTAGCTTAGACAGGGATGTTCAAGGACAACAGCTCTTGCTGCTGCTGACACGAGACTACAGGAACTAACAGATTAGCTGGGCTGACGCCAGCGTGGCTACGCCATACTCTTGCTTCCCCACCTCACTGTCCGCTGGATGGGTGTTTCCCATAAAAACTTCTTGCTCCTGCTATTCAATCCGATTTCTGACAGTCTGAGCTGTGCTTGAAATAGCAGCTTAACCACTAACACGGCTCCTAGTTGACAAATTCTAGATACTGGTTAAAAACAGGATGACCACCTTGACAACAGTAGTTCTGTCTATGCTTATAGCTTTGGGCAAATAAGCTGCAGAAACCCCCATCTTCCTGTCTGAAGGGAGACAAGTTATTGACTATTTCCAGTAACCGGTGTTACTGGCACATTACTCACGTTTGATCTACACCACCACCTACGGGTACATCCTTCCAGCAAGCACAGGACCCGGTAAGGGAGAGCTTAACCTCTAATCAGGTCAAAACCCAGCAAGCCCAGGCCTCCACAGTAGGACAGGCCAAACTAACTTTTGCATCCCCAAGTAGAGAGCTCAGAACCCTGGTCTTTGTCAGCACATGCCAACATAGGGGCAAATACAAGATGGAGAGCCCTAAGGCCATGACCGATATCCCCCCCCGAGGGGCAGCAGCACCTCATCTGGCTGCCGAGGGCAGTGGCACAGGCAGAAGAGGCAGTAGGGCTGTGGCAATTTTGATGTTCCAAGTATTTGGCACCCCAGGCTACAAGCTGCTTTGCATGTGCTTACGTCCAGGCTTTCCAAACCATTCAGCCACTCTTTCTCAGGTTTACCACAGGCAATATCTGAAGACCAAGTGAACTTTGAACAAATTTGGTTCCGCTCTTGAGCTACAATACCTCTTTGAACGTGCTCACCTCAGAAAAAGCCAAGTTCATTTTTCTGAGCAATGTTCAGCTTCCAAGCAGAGACCACACAAATCTCAGTCCACCGAACAGAAAGAAGCAACTGAGACTACACAGTTTCTGCATGCTTTTAACTGCGCATTTCAGTGCGACGGGGGTTTCTGCTTTCACCATAATGCAACATTCCAGTCCAGTGAAAAACAACCAGCGAGCCCCAGAAAGCAGCAGCTCCGCAGCAAACAATGCCATTAACTAGTTACACAACAGAGCTAAGAAAACAAAGCGGCCATTTCCTCACACCCTCCCCACCTTCTTCCACCCTTCTGACTTGGCAGAAGGCAGACCTGAGGCCCAGGTCTGCTCCTCACCCTCAGCCTCCCAATGGCATCCGCTTGCTTTGTTTTCTTGCCGCCGTGCCAACCTTTGTTTTTATTCTTCACAAAAATCGAACAAACACCGACTGCTGAAGTTTCACGAAAAGTTGGGCTAGCTGGAACGAAGACATTTACATAATAAAATCTCAACAGCTGCTCTGCCAGGCTCGATCTGGAATGCTGCCCAGCGGAAATGAACACCTCCTAAAAAGGCAAACCCAGGGGATTTAAAGGCAGATGTAAATTATCACAGCCAAATCAAGCCACAGGGGGTGTTAACATGTTTCACACGCTTGGAGTCGAGCACAGATTTGCTTAGGAAAGCCATCAGCATCAGACAGGAGGCCCCAAGATTCAAAACCCGAGCTTCCTTTGGGTCTTCCATTAACTCTTTCTTACCAAAACAAACTCCACCTAACCTGAAGGACCCCCTCTGATTCTAGGCAGTTACAGCTATTTGCACTTTAAACAAGAGTACTTCTGTCTACTGTAGATTTTTATGCTAGCTGTTAACTAATGGCATGCAAAAGAAAAAAAGTAATCCTAGTACCAAGGAATTGGGCTGCTATTCTTCTTTTTATCTGATAGCCTATATAAGATATGAGAAAAACCCCTCACCTTTGTGTTTGCTGCAATCCAATTAGAAGTTTCACTGTCATCATCACACTTCTTAATCCATTTCTTTAACCACTGTTAGAAAAATAAAGAAAACAGTTACCTTTAAATAGAGGAACTTTAAGGGTTTCCAAGATAGTTGCTTACATTAAGGGAACGTTAAGGAACCCACAATCACATACGAGCTGAACGCTACCATAGTGCGGTGAGATGATCTCCAACTTCGCAAAGCTTCCTATGGTTAATAAAAATCTGTTGTCCAACTCTCCGGACACTTGCCAGAAGAGAATATAGGATCAGAAGTCTATGCAATTACCACTGTTCCCAAATCCTGTCTTTTAGGAATTATTTTTCAGTGAATCTGGGGAAGGGGGGCGGTGTTGGAGAGCAGTCCAAGTTAATTTAGTTACAGGTACTTCCTGCAGCACCATCCCCATCCAGCTATAGCAGGACCACTCGGCACAAACACTTCAGCAATAACAGTCATCTGCCAAAATTGCAGTCGGACCCTCTGTGCTGGCTAGCTTTTACATCACACTGTATCATAAATTTTTCCTTAGGTTTAAGATGTCTCAAACGTTGCACATAAGTTACATGAAGAGTATTTGGATCTCCAAAGGATTAAGACATCAGCTACATTCACTTTTTAAAAGGTAATAGTTAACTGAAAAAGGGGAGAAAAGAAGAAGAAAAAAAAAAGGCTCTAAGGAAAAGCTAAACAGGAAAGGACTAAATTGTTTCATAAGACTTCTCCAAAGTCCTAACCATAGCAGAGGTTAGGGAGGTCGGTGGAAATGCACCAATAAGAAAAGTTTCCATTAATCTAAACCTAGGGAAAACTCAGTCTATACGGTGCATTCTCAGACTTCAGCCATTTGAGATGCACTAAGGCTATTTGAAAATGCCCACTCAGGCTCACATTTTCCACCTTACGTTTTTTTTTCTAGAGAGAACATGGCAATGTGAAATGGATGCAAGCTGCAAAAGTAAAAGACTGCTTGCACCTGTTAGATAATAAACTAACCACATCTGTTATGGAAACACTAACAAAACCCTGTTAAACCTTTGCAGAGGTTTCCCTTCCCCCTCCCCAAGGAAGTTTTTTGGGTGTTCGTCACTAGGAATGCAGACTGCTTTGTCCTCAAGGCATGAAACAAGTCTGTCTGTAAGCTCTGTACAGGGCCAAGCGCACAGGATCCCAAGTTTGACCAGCTTCTGACACTTCCATGAAAAAAAAAAAAACCAACCCAGTTACAGAAATCACTGCATGGCAGCAGCTCCCAGGACCTGGCCCAAATTCATTACTTCAGCACTACACATCGCAAGCCTGCTGAAGCAACCAAACAGCTACAGAAACACTGTGATTCTGTGAACGCTCTTTGTGAAACGAAGCATTCATTTCTGAAGCCACCGGATTCTTCTTCAGAGGGTCCACAGGTGTAACACTCTCCTCTTCCGGACATTTCCCCATGCAGCTGAGTTGCTGTGCCTTCACAAAGGCAGACTTTGAGGTCATCCGCTGGAGGCACCCAGCGCGATTTGACTGCTTCCTCTAATGCTATGATCTAAATAGGCAAACCAGTATCCCTCTTGATGTGAACAGCTACAAAGCTTGTGCTACGTTGCTAGGTATCTTGCACATAGCTTGACCCTACACTTTTCAAATCCATGTATTTAGATAAGAACTTTTGACATACTCACCTTGCACTTAACAGGATCATGCCAATTTTCACCGCAGTTAAAGCTGTAAGTGAAAGAAAGGAGAAATTAGTGAAAAAGGTAGATGATTATGCTAAGTTAACAACGTGGAAGTTTCATTCTGAGTTGTTCTACTGAAAGAGTATGGCCCGTCCTAAGTATATACCTAAACACACTTTGATTCGCTACAGCGCCTTCAAGAATTCAAGAAGCGCATCAAGAACCTCATCTAATCTGAAACCATCAATTCAGCTACAGGTCCTCCGTCAGCAAAAGCCAGGCCTGCCTCTATGTCAGATGAGGCCCTGAGACACAGAAGGCAACAGCTACGCAGTGATGGCCTTCACAACCAGCTGCTCCTAATTCCAGCTTGCCATTTGCAAGTGAAATGCCAGTATTTATGAATACATTTACCAAGGCTAGATATTATTTCACACATCATCGACAAAACGCTCAAGAAAATGCAACAGCTAAGGATAGTTTTGCACATTTACTGTTCATTGAAAATCAGTTCAGACTTTTTTTTTTTTTTTTTTAAGAGAATTAATCATCTAACAAAAGTAATCCCAGGAGTTTTCTCCCCATTTATAATTGGTTTCATCGGAAGTGAAAAACCATGCGAAAGATTCGTTTCATACATTCAGGGAGACAGAGGAGTACACGGCCAGTTGAAGAAGCCAAAAGATTTATTACCTTCCTGCAAAGGCCACCCCATCGCCATGCTTCCCCCACCATCTAAAGCAGCATCCCAATATAAACTTCCAAAACGCACGCTAATACGTACTCAAAGTGTTAAGTGAAAAGCAACACCAAATTCTTTCACTTGATTGTTCTTACCAAAACTGACGTCCACATTTGCAGCGAACGGGTTTAGCATCAGGATATTGGACTTTAACAACGTGGTGGCAGTCTGGGGCAGGACACCATTTTAACAGTCGGTTACACTAGGAAATCAAGTAAGAGAAACCGTAAGAGCAAAAAGATGCTGCCTAAGGAGTTTGCCCTTCACCCTTTTTCATCCTTTTAACCACGATCTTCAGCTAAAGTTCCTGTCTTACTGGTCCACTGCACAAAAGTGCTGTCTCCTTATTCTAAGGATTTACCTTCTTACTGCTTCAGGAAAGCAGGAAGACGACAGTCGACTCTTCACTGTCAAACGGTCATCAAAAGCCTTCGTCCTCCTTATTCATAGAGGAGGCCTCGTAGCTCACCCAGACAATATATTTGAACAAGATGAAACTACAAAGCTTTTCACTGAAAAATTATCTGGTAAAGTTGCACCCAACTAGCTATCTCTGTTCCACTGCTGCCACAGCCCTTCCGAAACATCACCTACAGCTGTGCCCGCTAACTACCTTTCACAAGCACTGTTTTCTAACATCCCTCAAAGATCACTTCATTGCCTGCTCGTGTTTTACTCTAACCACATATGGGTCTGCACTGTTAGACTTTTGATGGTTTTTTGATCTGCAAGAAGTCTTTATCTCCAGCGTTTCACCTCAAACCTTTTTTGGTGAAGGTTTGATTCCAGTAGCAACCAACATACTAGGCTCTACAGTGGACCTAAACGCATACAATAGGGAAACAGGGACAGCAGATAACCTGCCAAAGCACCTTCTAAGTTTATATTTATTTTAAAGTTCTGACGCTATTAGTATTTTGCTAAAATCCAGTTTTACAACTCTGCTTCAAAAGGCAAATGTTTAAGGCATATTCTTGCTTATAATGTTTCCTGGTTTTGAGTCTGAAGCATCCCAGGTAACATTCATGCAAGGACTGTAAGTATTAAGCGTTCCTCAGAACTTATATATTGAGCACGTCTTGCATTCGCCTCATCTACAGCTGTTTCCCATATCACTAAGTAATCGCACCATATCTTTTGCTTCCAAGAACATAATAGGTCTCCAGGTGTTCTGCAGATTTTTTTTTTTTTTCAAAGCATTTCCCTACAGCTACACATATAAATAAATGGGCTACAAAACATCCCCTGCAAAGCCTCTAACTCGTAGTTACACTTGATTATAGACTACGCAAAAGATAATTCGTTCTCAAGTTATAAACAAGCCTCGCTTCTCCAGTTTGTGGTGCGTGGGCAAGAAAAAGGCAATGGAAGCTATTAAAATTTTCAAATACAAACTCACCTCTACAAAACTATTAGTTATTAAATGCTGGTACTTTAATTTAACCTTTGAATCTGTGATCAGACGCCTGTGGAAGGGAAGAATATGGAAAAATTATTGTAGCAGAAAATTCACTTTTTCCACAAATAGCCAAGATGTTAAGACAGATAAATGATTTTGATATTTTCCTTCTCTGCTTGCAGGTACTTTTTTGTACTTACCTGTTCTCTACTCATTTATCATACTTTGGTCACACCTACAAATATTGCAATTAACTTCTAATACTAATTTCAGAGGCATTAAAAAAAATAATTCAGTTC
Source organism: Struthio camelus (assembly GCF_040807025.1). NCBI lineage: Eukaryota > Metazoa > Chordata > Aves > Struthioniformes > Struthionidae > Struthio > Struthio camelus. The sequence continues at coordinate 24,820,283 of NC_090953.1, forward strand.
AAGAAAACAACCTGCTACTTTGGGGGGTTTTGTTTGTTTGTTTTAAACACTTTCTTGAGGAGTCCAAGAAACAGAGCAAACAGTTGCATTAGTTCATTCACTTTAAATATGTGCTTTTGGCAACCCCCTTTTAAAAGCTTCAGAACAACTGCTGTGGTGTTAATAACTCCGGCAGACCTAGTGTTATCTGAATTTCAATGGATGCTACAGTTTATCAGCTTAGAAGTTAATGTCGATTTTATCTCTTCTGGTTAGCATCAGAAAACAAAGCTGATTTAAATTCAACATCATAAAGGGTGTGCACAACACTGACTTTAATTTTAAATTAATAAAAAGCATATATATATATATTTATATATAGATAAACTCACAATATAAACCTGGACTAGTATGCACCTTGTGGTACTTTTGTTCTTTAAAATTAAACTGTGCAATTCAGCTTTATACAGGCCATGTCATGCATAAGTACCGAAATTAATACACTATCCATTTCAAGGTGCAGCCAGGATCCAATATACTCTTGCACGTTATTATGCCAACATTCATTAAGGAACAGTGCATGCGACTGTGCGACGCTACAGAAATCCCAGCCTTTTAGCAGTCTGGGGAACCTCAACAAATGACATGCTGCTTATTACATAAACGTAGCACGTGGCAGCCAAATTCCCAGCGCTAAAATAAAATGAATAGACTGTCAAAGCATCTTATCATGGACCACGTCCACGACAAGCCTGCAATTTCAGAGCGAAACTGTTATCAAAAAATTAAAAAAAAATAGTTACACTTGTAATATGGATTATAAATCTCACTTTCTTACTCTATGCCTAGCTTCTAGCCATAATAAAACGTCACATATAGAACTTCCAGTATTATATGCATATCGGAGACCGGAACGTATATAAAGAGGGAGGTTTTACCCAACCGGAGCACCCTGAGTGCGCTGCCCAAGCTCCCTGAACGGTCCATGTTAACAGCCTCACCTGCTCTAGGCTACCAGGCTCAACAGCACTTGCCCTGCGCCCTTCAGGAAAGGATCTCCCAGAACTTTGCTATCCACGAGTATTACTGGCTTTTGACGATCAGCACAATGGAAGCAGGCAAATCAAGAGACCAACTCCATTCCCAGCGCCTGCAGGCTGCCCTCGAGGGTTCGCTCTCTACGAGCCAAGGCACAAAAGGAGAACTGACCTCACCGAAGAAGCCGGGCTGGAAAAACAAACTGCTTGCAAAAACATTATCCCCTGACTACTTCTGGCAACTAAGTTCAAGAAAACATACTACGCACTGACACGTTTTCAGAACCACCTCAAAAATTCATTCAAAGATGAAAGCCATGCTTTATCAGACCGCAAATTTTACACTTCTGTTCCGCTTTGATAACACGAACTCCTCAAAGGCATAAATCGGTGAGGTTAGCAAAAGGCACATCAGACAAAGGTTCAAACACCCTCCCATAGCAACTACTTATTACTTATGGTAAGGTCACGACCTTCCAAACTTCTGAAGTTTAAGTGACACAGCAGCAGCGTTGTTTGCCGCTATACAAAGAACGCTGAAAAGTAAGGCAGCACTCGTGGGACTTCCCATGAGCAAACCCCAAACTCGTCCGTTCCCACCGAGTGCGTTGATTCTTACAGGCTACTACCAGACTGCGGCCACCTGACAGCGGCTGTTGTTAAGACACCCATAATAAAGGCAGCCTGCCTTGCTTATTAATGAAATCAACAACTTTGCATGTAGGTTAAAGCAATTACCATCAGCATTAGCAAGGGTGAACAAGGGATAGAGACAGATTACCTTCAGCCAGTCTGAAGGTCTTGAAAGATCTGAGAAAGACCCTCTCTTCTACCTTCCTGCTTAAGCTCAACAGTTAACAAGTGCGATAGGAAAACCGACAATAGGCTAGCTAAATACTCACAAATCCAGGCAAGCCATCTGAATTGCTGAGTCTGCACTTGTATGGAAATACTGCAACTTGGAGATATACTGCCTTATTGAGGGCAAGTATCAAAAAGGGAGCAAATTACAAACTTGGATAATCCACTCTGATTTTCTGATGGATAAAGAAACTAACATCTCTCTACGTTACACATTAAACTTACGTACTTTATAGCTCGGAAAACTAAAGCTGGAGACTTTGTAAAAAGGAAAAGAGCTAAAAAGAAAGCTAAGGACATGGGAGGGTGGAACTTCCCAGGTGGATTTCTTACATTTTTATTCATGCCAACTCATAAGATTGCTGCAGATCACCATCTTGGCCATTCATGTAAAGCATTAGGGTTTTAAAGAAAATACTCCTCTCCCCACCCAAGGCATCGCAGGCACCCCACCCCCCGTAAGACTAGGGAAAGGCAGGTTTTACGTGCTCAATACGTGTATGGTTTTACACAGACAAGGAGGATTTGCTAGCGTTACCACCCAGATGTCATGTCACTACCGTAAGCCCCAGCTATCCTTGCCATTTCTAGGTATGAGGGAAGCTCTCAGCAGCTAATCAGATGTGAAGGCTGCACTGGTTCATCCTAGAGTCACGGGTCTCCGCTCTATAAAGCGCAGAGCAAAAGGCAGGGGTGGTGTGACCCACCGCTACGTATCAAGCGGCGGCAACAAAAGCCAGTACTGCTCCTCTCTTCCTCCATCCTTCCCCTGTTACCACCACTGCCTCCACTGATTTCAAAACCTTCAACTAACCTACTTCACAGGCATTATTTGAGGAGGTGCAAAAGAACAGTTTACTCGGAAATTGATGTAATCAAGAACACAAGTTTATGTATTGTGAAGAAATGTACAGTGTAAAGCATACGTCTGATAAGTGAAGTCAAGTTCTCAGGTCGTTACGGCTGGTCTCCTAGTACTCAAGAAATTCCCTGCTGAGAGTGTGCTAAGTTAACACAAGTTAAGTTCAGACTCCAGTAAATAAAAGTCTCAAATAAGTCACTCGAGATACTATGACAAAATAAGAGGCTCTTAAAACAGTTTCCACCCACTGAACTCTGCAAACCACCCCTCAACAGGGCATGAATCTACTTAAGCTACTTCCACTTCTATTCAGCCTACACTCTCTTTATGACTAACATAGAGCCACTAATACAGAGTGATACGGGAAATCACTACTCTGGAAGCAAGCGATACAAAACCAGCAAATTAATATCAATGAATGAGTCAGACTTCAGGAAGGAAGAGTAAGGTAACAGGGAATGGGCTTCTATTTAGATGCTTTTTAGCATGAAGAATTAAAATGGACTATTACTCATGCAATAGCATCACCCAGTACAAAAGAGGAGGAATTCATTGCTCCATCCTGTAGGAGCAGTCGATCCACAGCTGGGCAACTTCAGCAAAGTGACACAGACTTACATACCAGCTTAATCAAATCTTATGCTTGAGGGTCAAGCGTTCTCTATCAGAGGGCATAAAACATCTCCTACAGACTGTACGCAGGACTTACTTCCTCTGACTCACTTACTAACTATAGCTCTAGGACTTGGTGAACCAGTGGGTTGACCTAGGTAGGAAGTCCTAAATTCCTGCGTAAATCTAATGAAACAAAATGCACAGAGCAATTAAACAGGGTTTTTAAAGACTGCCTGGTGTTTATTCTATTGTCATGCTGATCAAATCGGCCAAGGAGCCTTTCCTGCAAGTACTATGGCATGGGTTCTCAAGATCTAAACAGGAAGTTAAGAGACATACCAGTAACAAAACAGACAATCAACACCAACCCCTCCGCTGCCTTAAAGCCTCTGTGCTGCTTTTTATAAGCCTAAACATTTGAATAACACATGAGTAACAAAATAGAAAAACAGAGGAAAGCCAAGAGGTAGCAATTCATCATACTTACATAACTGTATTGTCATCAACTAAGATATCACAGCCATGAGCAGGACATGAAATGGTCTAAAGAAAAAAAAAAAAAAAGAGAAGAAAAAATAAAAGGTCATAAAAGGAAAGTGTTTATCCTATTTTTGCATCACAAGAAATTCCAAGGCCACAGACTTCACTAAAACCCACAGCAAAAGTAGTACACTGGCAGGCTGCATCACCACACATCAGTGGCCCAGATGTGCCACTGTGCACAGCATGTTTCTTCCCACCCAGAGCAAAGACGCATACACAAATTCCAGGCAGTTCCTTTCAGATTCATCAGCTGCAAAGAATTTACCCTCCCAAGTCGTCGCCTGTTTGTTTTAATTTTAGCAGGGAAGAATTTTCTCTTTTCTCTCCCCCTCCTCCCCAATACACAAATCCTCCCCTCCCTCCATTCCCCCTAACAAAACACGGGGTGAGTTGAGACTTTACCTGTCCCATGCCTTCCTCCATTATTTTGGTAGTTAAATATTCACTCCAGCACTGCATACAGAACTTGTGCCCACACTCTAGGCCAGTAAAGTACTGCAACAACACAGAACAAGAGACATTGGATCATTTTATCAAGTGGACTCACTGGATCGTTGGACCCTTCTTAGTGCTGTGCAATTTATTACATCTCTTGTCCGCCGTACCGAATTTGAAGCTCTACTATTTATTTCACATCACCGCCGCAGATCGTTGCAGTAGCAGGTTTAAACATGCTTTCAAAGACAGATTTTACCCCCCAGTCCTAAGAAAAGGAAAACGCAGCCGACGTTTCCATCCTGCCTGCCCGTTCAAATCTATCTTTGTTTTATGAGAATATACACAGAGCATAACACGGCTCCCCCCGTTTCACTCTCGCACGTGAATAAAAATAAATAAACAAATTAACCCCCCCACACACACACCTGCAACACCATGAAACAGGCCACAGCATTAAGGTGATACTCTGTCTTGTTTCCTCACGTTCTTGCACTTGGCTCATTCCCACACACTCGTGCTGGCCATATTTCCCAAAACGTGTACCAACCAACTACGCACAGGCACTAAGTTAGCCACCTCTTGACCAGAAAACAGCCAGCTGATCAGCAAGCAGTCTGCATGCTGGGTAAGCACTGAACAACAGAAATAAAAAGCGAGCACACTTACACCTTTAGGAGGCACGCACCAAGTTTGCCCACTTGCCTCATAAACTTCCCTCTGAAACCCAGACGCCCCTCAGAGCAAGAGGCTAAAGATCCTAACTGGCAGGTGCAAATTGCCAAATAAAATTCAGTAACGATTAGCTGTTGCAGACAGCAAGAGAGACAACTTTATCCGTGTACCCATCACCTACACAAAGTATGTCAAGATGCGTCAAGATACCAGCTGGGATTGAATGGTTACACAAGGGGTGGAGAAGCAAACACTCAAGAGCAAATACTGAAATGAAATTACTTTTCCTCAGGTCATCTTAGTTATTTTATACAGAGAACCAGGGGCAGGGACAAGCTACATTTGAAACAGTCTGCTCATACCATTTGGCAGGTTTTGGCAGGTTTCTATTTGATGGCTTAGTTTTTCAAACTTTCCTATTCTTAGCCAATAAAATAAGACAAGAACTTCACCCTGGGATGCCATAATCCTGCATGAAACAAATGAAATAACTCGGTTCACCTTCTGCAAAACAGCCTAAAACGGCAGCAGGATGGTGTCAATTAAAAAAGAGAAGGGTCAATTTTAAGGAAAAAAAGATAAAGTTCTGCTTCCTTGACCATTAGAGACGCGAGATTACAACCATCACATCACCCGTTTTGTTCACCCGACACTGGCGTACAGCCAGGCTGTGCTCATCTTTCAATGGCTACAGCACTCAGATCGCTCAGGGAAGGTGCTTGCCAGCGCGCTCTTCCCGTGGCCTTGCCATTTCGCGATTCCCGCTTGTCTGGCACTCCCGCCATCGGCTGAGGCAAAGGTTTGAACCCAAGGCTTGGAAACGTGCTGCGATGCCACAGCCGGCAGGCTCGAGTCTGCTTGCCACTCCTACGGCCCTGCAACAAACCGCGCTTACCACCACCAGCAGCGGTGTGGTTAAATCCGACCTGACCCGTCGGTGAAGAATGAAGTGGGCCTCAGCACCTGACTTGGTTCAGGTAGAAGCTGAGATACCCACACAAAGCTTTGCTTCCTTTGGAATAAAAATTAAGAGTTTTGTACTCTCTCAGCACTGTGCTCAAAGAGACAGGAGGGAGCTGGCTCCAGGGCCAGCTGGGCAACAGAAGGAAAAATCACTTCCAGGTTTTGAACCGTTACTGAGCTAGCTGAGAAGAGTTCTGATCCTCCATGGATGCTGCTGTGACTAAACGATGCCCCCTGCAGAAGCAGGGCTACAGTAGAAAAGTCTCCTGACATCTGTAGCTCCGGGGACGTCAACAGCACATAATCCAGTCTGAAGAAGGCAGCAGTTTCCCAGAATTAGGGCTCTTCCACATGTGATAGGAAGTGGGCACGGACAACAGGATCATCCTTTAACGAACCTGTGTACTCCTGCAGCAAGCATTCACAGGGAAGGAGGACAACAGGGGGAAAAAAAAAAACAACCAAAAAAAAAAACATAGGTAATTGCATATCTTCAGTTTAGACCAGTTTCACTTATTTCAGGTAGTGAAAAGATTTCCTAAGTACCCCCATAAAAGGCAGCCACCACACTTCCACCCAAACTGCAGAGAGTTCACAGTATCTTTCAACTCATTTCTTTACTTTGAGGGAGTTCCCAATTATTTTTGGCTACGCTGACAGCAGATGTCAAGGGACCAAGCAAAAAAGACCAACACACAACTGCCAAGTGCAACGGACAACAGTCACTTCTGAAACTGCACGTTATCACAGGGGACAGCTCTACTTTCACTCTATCTGTACTCATCACCTACTTCTCTTGCAGAAGTCAAAGTGACGCCAAACACTAGCAGCAGCATGCTGCCATTTGATACCTGCCTCCACTCTTCTAGTAGCACCAAACTGACCAAGGGATCAGCTTCTCCAAGATAAGTTTACTGTAACAGCTTCACTTAGGCCTTTACTTCAGTAAGCAAGCCATGGCAGTGCCAGTCTAACAGACTAGGCCATCCGTGTGCCCTGAGAACACACGCAGTTTGGACAGCAGCTTCCCACACCCCCCCACCCTAGCAGCGGTCTTCTCAAGTGGGATTTGAGGGAAGAGATGCAAGAGAGGAGGCAGCAAAGCTATAACCCTCTCAATTCCCGTCTCCGCTTTACTCCCGGCCGAAACCTTTATTGGTAACTACTGAGACCCGACACTCGTTCGTGGAGACCCTGAGAGGGCAAAGTATTTTGTTTAAGCTTTCAAAACATCAGGATGCAGGCTGCCATAAGGGCATCACATGCCACATTTTGCAGGTGTTTCCCAAAACCTCAAGTCATGCCACATGGTCCCCCTCCTCGCAGTTTAGTGGAGTCAACCACAGCTCCTCTGAGCTGACGAAAGAGGTCATTATAAAGACTCAGCATTTGCCCTTAGCCAGGTCTTAAAAGGCAGACTGATGCCACCTGCAATGACCCATGAAAGGGTGAATACTCAGAAGTCTTACACTCCTGCAGTACCTTTACAAGGTAAAATCTCTTAACAGGGTACTTCCTAACTCCCAGCTTTCTAAAGGCTGAAAAGGGCTCTCGGGAAAAATACAGCTTTTTAAATCATCTGGGAAAGAAGTAAAAGCTAATCAAAGCAGAAATATTTAAAAGCTGAGATTTTAGGTTAGGTATTTAACACAACTTTTCCTAGAATTTCTAATTCACACTGATCAAAGCAGCTTCAATACAGATTTCAAACCAGATGGCATGTGGTCACCTTAGACACAGAGCAACTACAGCCTATTACAGAAGAAATCAGTAACATTAGCCTTTCTAGATGCTCCACCTTCCGGATACGGCAAAGAAACATAGAGGTTCCCCTCAGTTGCCTCTTGACTCAAGCAACACTAAGCAGCTAGAGACAACCCACTCACCTGCACCATCTCACTGCCCCAGCTGAGAAACCGCTCTCCAATTATTATTGGGTCACTACTATTTTTAAGGTGCTAAAAAAAAATCAAGAAGAAACATTAATATGCTTTGTGGAGTTCCCTCCAGCAGCCAGAAAACTGCTTCCCAGGCAACATATCTACCCCGCGGCCCAAAGGAAAGACCTGTCAGTCATGAGTGGTAGGCCTCTGTTCCCAGCACAGCAGCTCCACTGGAAGGAGCTGTTAGCATCAATAGGAGCTTACGAAAATCTAAAAGTAACAAAGGCTGGCTTCCAAACATCTGTTCGGTACACCCTCCCCCTCCAACCTGAGCTCATGAGAAACCAAGATTACTCAGAAATCTGCTGTGTGCGATACCTTTTAGGCTCTCTGTATCTAACTCACTGCTATCCCTATGGCGGTAGTAAATAAACTTCTCTTCTGCCACTGTTTGCAGTGCATGTAGCGGGGTCTAAAGAGCAGAAAGGAGAAGCTGACAAGCAAGCACTAAAACAAATGTATCGGTCTAGAATCTAAATAGATTTCACTCCTTAAGAGGACTTCTAAGGCAGTATCTGACAAGCAGGAAAGGAGAGGAAAACTATATCAAGAACATCAAACCTAAACTTGCAGTTTCCAAAAGGATCTTTTCTGTAGATGGCCATTACGATATTGAACATGTCTCCTCTCATTCTCTCCCTCATTTATTTCTATTTTCATTTAAAACGTTGCAAAGCCCAAGTTAGAATTACTTCACTTCCTTACTATCTGACGTGGAAAAGTGTTACTGTTCAATCACCACAGATTTTAGTATAAGGTAGAGGGACAGACAAATTTCTCAAAAAAAAAAAAAAAAAAAAAAAAAAAAAAAAGGTATCTCTATACCGCTATATAGAAAGCGATCAACAATTCTGCTTTGCAGATATTCTCTAAAAAGGAAGTCAGAGCATACAAGGCTTAAAAGGAGATGCATGAAGTTTTGTGGTTACTGGCTCAAGAGCAATAGTCATTTTAATGCTGAGAATCTCAGCTGCCTGAAAGTGAGCTTTGCTCTGCTGTGCCTCTTCCAAAGCAAGGAAAAGCCTTGCAGTCAAGCTACAGCAGCAAGAATACTTTACTCAAGGCTGCTCATAAAAACCAAAGCTCATAATGGTTTCCATTATTACTGAAAAGCAAGCTCAAACACACCCAGAGCACGAGTGGAAATGCTGCATAAGGCGCGCTCTTCTCTTTAAGGAAGGCCAGGCAGATGTTACAGGGTTTTGGATGGTCAGAACAGTTCCATGCGGAAAGGTAAGTTCCGATAAAACGGAGACAATTGCTGCTGCGTGTCAGCACCCTGTCCTTTGCCAAAGTCACAGATGGACTCTCACGTTTGAGCTTTTCTACTAATCTCAGTTTCTTCCGGGATCTCCCATCATAGTGTTCTGCCCCAGAAAATTCACAGCAATTTGTTTGCCTGTACAGAACACAGAAGCAGCCGGGATCTCCAATCAGTGCATCCGAAAGTTTACACTTTGTGAGTATCCATAGAAAAGAAACACTATCACCAATCTTGCCAAAAACCAGAAGACTGAATTAGAGCCCCAGCAAGCCCTTCTATCCTGATCTTCTCCTATGATTAGGAACTGGACAGACGTATCCATTGGTTCTGTTCTCTGAACAGCTCAGCTTTATTTTACCGCAGTCCCACTTAGTTTTATCCCAGACTTTAGAGCTTGACTGTTTTGGATCATTATTTACTTCATTTATAAGCAGCTGCCTATCTTCTCATTCTATTTGAGTAAATCCCTTAGCCTGTCATGCTTTCCACATTTACTTTTTCTTTCATGTATCATTTATTTGCATGTCTCAATGGGTATCTGACCTTTGTAAAAGTCACTTCATCTACTGGTCCCTTTTTTCTCTATAACTTCCCTACACTGCCGCCCAGACCCCAGCACCCTCACAGGTCTTTGCAGAAAGGATAATCATTTCCTTTGAAATACAACCCCATCTCTGGGTACGCTAACACGGTTTGAGGTTTAGGGGGTTTTTTGAGGGGGGTGAGCGGGGGATTTTTTTTTTTTAATTTTGCCAAACTTAGTTTGTTAAAGCAAGGATCAAAGAGAATGCGTGAAGCACTACACAGTCCTGTGGTCCTTGCTATATTATATGGATCAGCCGCAGCACACAAGACACAAGGTTTGCTGTGGTAAGAAACAGAACCTTGATGTTCCCCCCTCCCCTTTTTTTTAAAATGTATATTCTACAGATTAGACGATTCATTCAAAAAAATGAGACCTCTGTTTCTCTTCAAAGGCTTTTTAAAATACTGCAGGAGCAGCTGTTATGGCGGTGCCTTTAAGCGTTCAGTTAAGCTTCAGATAGTAAAGTACTCAGAAACTGCCTCGGCTGCCAGGTACTCACCGAGTTTGGGTAGTTCAGGTAGCAGATCTGACAAGGCATATCCTGGGCTGATGACCTTGTGTTCATCTGGCGCGTTCGAGACTTTTTACTTGGATTAATTACATGACACTCTGCAAAGAGCTTCTCCAAGTTGCCATCGAAGTACCTGCATAATACACATAAGAGAATACAAATTTAACTACCTTCTCTGCAAGTCATTTTTCAAACTCTGTTTAGGAGCTAAATGTATGCAGCTGGATATGATACTTCAGAAAACTCCCATATCCACTACTTTTAATATACTCTTCACTAACATATTACACTGTGGTCCTGACCACAGACGGGGGATATTACATAATTACATCGTTTCAGAGATTTGGGCTTGAATTTGGTACTCCTGAACATTCAGATACCTTCAAATGCATTTCAACCAAGCTAGTACAAATGGAAAAGAATGGCAGTTTAATTAATTCATAGTTCTCCAGGGTTTTGCATTAAAGCGTCAACACTACCCAAAACAGGAAACTAGAATAAAAATAACTTATTTCACAATCTAGGAATCAAGATACTTCCCTAAAGGTTTGATGCCACCAGGTTCAATTCTCATTTCAGCTCAAGCTGTCCATTTTTTGCAAATACTCTAATCGCTACAACATGAAAGAGGAGGCAGACAGCAGTGCTCCTAATCACGGTTTGTGAATCAGCATGTCCCTAGTTACTGTGCTGTGTGTTTTCCCTCAGTGTTCTCAGTTTACATTAGCTGTGCCCCAAAGAGTTGACTGGAGTCCAATTGACTTCAATTGGACTTCAACTTTAGCACTTCCTTCCCTGATCTCTGGAGCAGGGTGCACTGGTGGCCAATTAAGGCAAATGCAGGACTGCATTTGACATGATTTAGGCATCTCCAGAGTTGGGGAAAAACTGCTATTGTATCAGGCATCTATTCAATCAGGCATCTAAACTCCGTTTAGGCCAGTCTTCAATTTAAGTCTGCAACAGAGCAAATGCACAGTCTGCCTCTTGGGCCAAAATCCTAGCCACTTCACTATCTTTTCGTCTCCAATCAGTTATGCAATATTCTAACCTCCTCCTAAGAAAATACAATTCCAAGTTTGCCATGGTTCCAAGGATTAGATATCTGAGGGGAAGGGCAGACAAAATTGGGTAGAGGGGAGAGGAAAGACCACTCTATTTCCCATCCCTTTAGGAAAAAAAACAAACAAAAAAATTCCTTGGGTTTACACTGCTACAGAAGGCTCTTCAGCCAGGTTGTATCAAGACACCACATCTTTCTCCAGCCTGCAGCAGCTGCAAAGAACTAATCAAATCTGACAGCTAACCAGTTAACCTTGTTTGCACGCGCATCCCCCATTCAACGTTAGGAAACTAAGTCCTCCTCCTCCTCCTCCTCCTCTCCTCCACCACCATCATCAGCAAGTTAAATCCAAGTAAGGTGGCATCTGCCTGGAAAAAAAAACCATCTGATCACAGTGCAGTCACTTATATTTAAGACCAGCTAATCAACTCCTAGCAGACAACGGTCCCTACAGCTAAGCGTGCATGTAGAGCTGAGATTCAACAGTCTTTACAAGGCATACGTTTAAACTTATCACAAACCAGACAAAAAATCCCTGCTGTCTACCAACAGACACAAGACAGTCAAGTCTTTCTGCTGGGGAAAGAAGTCACCAGGTCTCTCTCAAGAATCTGGGACTAGGCCAGGTATACAACATTTAACCAAACTGCCTCCTGCAAGTCTCACCGTCTCCTTCCTGAAGAGCCCCAAATTCCTAGCAGCTCTCTTACAGTTACTTACTGATGAGACCTGACTTATTGTCAAAAAAAAGTTCCTTCTTCCTTAAAAGGGGGGAAAAAGATACTTCTGAAGGGTTAAGAAGAGGCCCATACTTTCCATCTCCCATCAGCGAATGCTCAGCTACTACCAAGTCAATTCCGACTCCAGCCCCATAGCGAGTAAACGCAGTACTCTGGGATTTATGCTGTGCCGGTCGGCCATCACCTAATCAAAGTGGCTTCTTCAAAATCATTACTGTTATGAGCTGATGTGCCCCAGAAAATGCTTCACTACTGTTTCATGACTTTCTAAATGCAGTTCACCAACTCCTGAACATACTTTGTACCTGTTGGATCCTAATTTTCAGGTCACTGAATTCTGAAGGTGGTGGTAAATTCTGAAATTATGGTATGCCCTAGGGTTTTGCCACCCTTCTTCAATGTTACTTCATGGATTTAACTTAACCAAGGTATTTTGCTTGCTTTCAGGATTACTTCTATCTAGAAAATTTTAGCAAGTGAATTCAGTGCACTCCTCTTATGCACAGTATTTGTCTACTAAAGAGTCATGGATAAATATTTGACTCCACAAAGGGTTCTAGCAGTCAAATTGTTCTTGCATGCAGCATGATCAGTGCAATACATCCTCTGTTTGAAAATAGCAGAAAATAGTTGGGTGTAACATTTGCAAAGAACAAGTTTCCAAAGACAAATCCTATGATGCAACTTTAATACTAACATTCTCAGTCCTTGGAACTGCTCATCCCTAATTTTGCAGGGTTCACTCCAGTACAGCTCTTTGGGATTGCCATTTGTAATGGCAATGTCTGAGGGAAACAGGAGAGTGGGTATTCCTCCTTTCCCATGTCGGGCCTGCAAGTCGTCGTCTTTGAATACATTTGCTTTCTTCAGTGTGCCTGGCTCCTCTGAGAAAATAATTTCCACAACTATTTGCATGCATGTGTCTCAGACTCAAAATCATGCTGGAATTGCATACTAAGGGGGGGGAAAAAAAAAAAAGGGACCTTCCTGGGAGCAAACAATTGAAAGGCACTCTCTGGAGTAAAGTCCAACAGTAAGGTCCTCTTTCACAGAACTACTCCCTGCTCCACCAGTCCTTAGATAAATACACTGAGCTCCCAATTAAGACTGTTCCCGTTCCTTCAATGGCTAGGAATCATCCAGTTTCAATTAGCACATCTTTTTTCCCCACTTGTTCAAATGCTGACACAGACCATCAAAAGATCTCCCTCTGCCCTTCGCACGGTCCTCCCTTCGAGGGGTTCACAGAGAGCCCCCTTTCTCAGCTTTCCTTCAGCACGACAAAGCAGATCAGCTCCCATCTCCTCACCACGTTTCTCCACGTTCTTAATGTCCTAGTAAATCTTCTCAACTACTGGTTTCCATTTCCATTCATCCCTCTTGCAACCGAGGAAGCCAGAACAAATGCAAATCAGGTAAGATTTCACTAGGACCTTGTACAATTTCACCAGTACTTCTCCATTTCTCCTGGAAATATCTCACCCAAGGCATCCTAAATGATGTTACGTTTCTCTAGAGCTCCTTCATGTTAGCAGATCCATTTTAATGTCTACCAGAAATCCCATATTCTCCATCTCTGTGTCGACAAGACCTGTCTCGACCCTCTTTACTGCTACTATTGCTAGAGTCCTCCAGGCTACCCAATTTTTTCCTCTATGACATCTGGATCCTCCTCTGAACTGAATGCCTCATAACAGATTTGTGTCAAGTCACTCACTAATACTTTACCATTCATCCCAAAGTTATATAAGGGACTTCACCAACAGGTTCCATCTAGTCTGCTAGTTCCCGTTTCAAAGTAACTCCACACATACCATCCCAACCCCTGTACCTGTCTTCATTAACCACTACTTGCCCAGCACCAAAGCAAACGCTCTATTGAATTCCAGATGCAAATTATCATATCTCTCTTGTCTGTGAGAGAATCAGAGGGTATCAGAGAAAACAGTCAGATTTACTTGGATACAGTCTGTCTTTAGAAAATCACTTCTAAATCAAAACGCCTTCCATTTTCACTCACCTTGGTCTTCAATAATCCTTTCCTACAGGTCTGTAGGAAATTCTGTACAAATCCTACAGATTTGGCCGGTGACTTCTCAGCCCTGCCTCCCTTTTTATATATGCCCCATATTTGATATCATATATTTGCATGCCATCGCCTCTGCTGTGAAACTTGAAAGAAAACCCTTTAATTCCCATCTTGCTTCCTTCAGAACTCCAGGGTTATTCCACCCCATCCTCTTCCTCCCACCTGAGCTGCCTTGAGGTTTGCTTCCCCTTTGGATGTGGTAATCTCCTTTGCACACTACCCCTTTCATGTCGGCCATAAGGCAAAAGTTTTTTCTTAATGAAGTGGGGATTAATTTTGTTTCCATGGATGGAGCAGTCTGTCTCTAGCTTATCCTTACTGTAGGGTGTTCCTCCTCCCCAGATTCTTATTCACTTGGCTGTGGAAGCTTTAGAAAGTAACTGAGCTTGACTTCCGACTATTCTCATGCCATTCCTACAGCTCTTGCTATTTAAGAGTTGCTTCTTGGAAGCTAGGTCCCTCCTTTTCATCTTAGCGAGGAGCAGAGCAGCTTTCCAAGCTTGTTATTCGTCCAGACAGGCCTAGCATTAAATCCCTCATGCTCCATTCCTCTTCTCCCTTTGCAATGCAGATACTCAATAATTTTAGCATTTCTGATACTCCAGAAAGGGTTATGGTCTATTCAACTCTACAGTCTCTTTGCTCAGAACAGCTGACCTTGGTAAGCAGTGCCATTAGTTTATCAAAGTTCATTCTTTTCATTACAGACCGCCGTGCTTTTCCTGCTCCTTGAAACTGAATGAATAGTCACAAAAGTAAAAAATACTTTCAAATTCTGATATAATTTCTTCAATGAGCACCAAAACAAAGTCCATGGCAGCATCAAGTCTTGTTGGCTGAGGATTCAAGCTGGCAGCTTCTTTATTTCCACAAGGTAGAGTTGGTCTCCATGGACACTACTGCTGGTAACTGTCTAATGATAATTTTCTAGCCATAATCAAACTCCATCCAAGAAAGATAAAAACAGACAGATAAAAAAAACAATGAAACCAATGAAACCTCACTGAAACCAAAAATGCTTTTAGCACACACTCCAAGAAGTTTCCTTTAGTGAAAAGGCATTTCTGAATGTCAGAGAATCAGTATACTCAAAAGTAAGAGATTGTATCTGCATACCAAAAAGCTTGCCGTAAGCAATAATTTGACGCTTCTCCTGCCCTTGCTGAACAGCATTAGGCTCTTATGCGTCCAAAGGAAAGGAGACAGTCAGGTACCTACAGACAAGAGCCAGAACACTCACTGTAAGGGGGAAGAGGGAAGAGGCAATCTAGGCCAGCAATGGAGCCCGAGAGGCACTTCTGGACTCAGTCCTCTTCACGGAGGGGACATGGGCATGCAGCCATGGAGATAAGTGCCTACAAGAAGCTAAAGTTCTACTTCAGTATCTTTTCCTATCCCTCAGGTGATTACAGCGGGCCTTTGGTTACATGCTGGACTACTTTTCTTCAGAACAATACGTGGAAGCGGGCTTCCTCTAACCAAAGTAGGAGAGCTGTGTCTCAGTCTCTTCAGCATGCAGAGGGTCACTTTAAAGCTCCCCTCGGGAGGGGAAGATGCTCACAGCCATGACAAAACTGGAAGTTACTCAGGACAGCAAAGTAATAATCCAAAGCACTTTCTTTCACTTACTTCTGAAGGCAAGTGCTCAACCTGTACCTGCTAGTACCCTGCCTCTATTCACCAAGCTTGTGACACATTCCTTTTGGGGGAAATTTCAACACCTGCCTCCCTCCAATAGCAGGGATACTGCAGACATCTCAAGTACTATACTTTCCTTTGTCCAACATCTTTGTTCTCCAAGACTTGCGCAGCACATCAAACATCAGAAGCTGAACTCCAGTATTTCCTCCAGGACATGCTTCTATCCTTCCAACAAATCCATGCCAACACACCAATTTTGCTTTCAAACGCAGTCAGACAACTAATCCCTCACCAGTGGATAGGACTTTTTTTCAGTTGTGGATATTGCTTCCTTTTAAGTGGAATAAACACCTGTAACATGTTTAGCCTCTTAATAATGCCATGCAATTAGTCCAGGACAAAGCTGTCACAGACAAATATAAGCTGCTCGTTAAAAATGTGCATAACAATACAAAATAGCAATGAAGAGGCTTTAACGTTTTATAACATGGAAGCTTTCATCTCACAAACTCAGACCTAGTAACACTCAACACATATCAAAAACGAAGCCACTTAATTTATCTACTTTACTGCAGGCAAAGTTTGATAAGGCTGCCTGTTAGGTCATGCTGATTCATGCTGAACTAAGGTAAAACAGATATTGGCTAAGCCTGTAAAGAAATACCATTAAGCAACTGAGTTCAAGCTCTGACTTGGTGTGGAATCAAGCCCCAAAAATTGCACCCAAACATTACATCTTAGCAAGCACGAAACCAGTCCAGACTGCAGGCAACAGTAATTCACTAGGAAGCCTTCCTAATGGTTATTAGAAGTAAAAGAGCCCAAATATATACCTGTGTAACATAACGTCCTCCAGAAGGGGAAAAAAGAGGGGAAGGGAGTCTCCAACACCGTTGCAGACCATAGATTCAATTGGCGTGAAACAGCACTGTACAAGAGCGCTTTTACTTGCCAGCGCGAGCAACGGGCTAGCAGCAGTTACCTGCCGACGGCGCGGCGAGTGCAGCCCCACGACCAGGCGCTCCTGCTCAGGGGTCAGGCCCTGGCCGCGTGTCGCCCGCACGCAAAACCAGAAGGCAAGGGCTGCATTCAGCTAGTGGCGAGCTGGAGATTTCGGACACAAGGCACTAAAACTTGCTGAAAGCACACAAAGCTAAGCAAGACTCAAAGGTGACCTCTGTTTTGGAAGACTAAGTGCAAATTTGGGCTTAATCAGCTGGTCACGTTCTTCTAAATGGAAACAACCTCTGTAAATCCTCTAGTTTTCAGGGAGCAGATGCAACCTGTAGCTAGCTCACGGCTTCATTTCCAGCTCCAAGGCCAACTCAGCTCTCTGTTTTGCACCCTGGCTACTGAGCCGACTACCCACCTCTGACCCTAGTCTTCACCTATTTCGGCAGCAATCACAAAACCTTCTTGAACACTCTGTAAAGAGTCAGCTCTCAGCCTCCTCTCCAACCTCCTGCTCCTTGGTTTAACACAGTTGAGCATCAGGGGAGCTGGGCAAAGGGCTTCTCGTAGCCTGTTTGGCAAAAAGATGACTGAGAGCAGCAACAGCTAATGAAGAAACTGTTTTCATATTTTTCTAATGCAACAGATCATTAGCAGCAAAAATGCAACTAGTGTGCAATAGCAAGGGTCACTTATAACATTACTCACAGGGATAATGCTCTAGAATTAAGGTAAGCGTTCTAATGAACATGCACCAAGAACAGCTGTTTACCTGTGGATTTTGTAAGTATTTACATGTATTTAAGATGTTTTTGTTGGAAACTGTAAAGCCCTTTAACAATAACACCTCATAGAGAGGTAGCTAATATTGCCCTTTGGGGAAAAAAAAAAAAAAAAAAAGAAAACAACAACAACACAAAGTGCAACTTTTTTTTTAAAAACTGGTGCCAGCCTTAACAAACAAGCTTTAACTGAGAAGGGCAAAAATCCTACTGAATAAGGGGGTGAAGTTCCAGTACACTTATGTAAAGGTACCTCAAAGTGAGACGGAGATAGCAAAGAAACTCAATGAACAGACAGCAATTACGTAGAAGGAACAAAATCTAAATGCTTAACAGTTGTAGTCAAAGTTAAATAACCTTCGAGTGACTACATTCATCCATTTCAAGAAGCCTTCAGATACTTTCAACGTTAACTAAGGAAAACAAAAACCGGAAAAGTTAAAAAAAAAAAAAAAAAAATCCTATCAGTTCAGAAGAAAATCTAGGCCAAGCAAAACAGAAGATACCTGAGCTCCATCAGTAAATGGAAACATTATACAAGAGTGGCCAAAGATGCCGTTAGTCCCCTATCCTTGAGGAAATAACTAAATTCCAAAGTTATCTATTAGCAAACTGAAAACGCGCTGCTCCGTGTAAGAGCACCTTCACTGCTACCCATGGGCCTGGCAAGGCCTTGCCTCAACCCACAGTCCAGAACACCTTAATTGATATTTATCACGTTAACAGTATAACAAAGACTGTCTCTGCACAAGCTTTTACAGACTTTTACCCTGATCATCAGGCAGGGAAATAATATCCATTAAGACTAAACAAAGAAACAAGCCCACCAGCCGCAGGTTTCCTCCTCTCACCCTCCCACGGTTGTCTCTCTTAGTACTTGGCGTTAAGATCAGCAAAGAGCACAAAAATCAAAGACACCATTGTTAAAAGTAAGTCTCTGCACTAGCTTTACTGCTGTTTCTAGTCCTGCCACCCGGCTTTTCATGAGTAAATACATTTCTCCATCTCCCCCATATTCTCTTCAACAGCAACGCCGGGGTAAAAACAAAACACAAACACCAAAGTGCATTACAACTGCAGCTGTCAGATTTAACCTCCACTCTATAAGGACAAGAAACTTCATAAAAAGTATCTTTACCAGCAACTTTCTCCAAGAATTATGAATCAAAGACAAGAAGCAACAGTAAAATACTCTGCTTGGAGGGGGAGGGAGAGACAAAATTCAAGCCATTATTTACACACACACACACACACACCCCTCCCAAAAAGAAAACCCAGTGCTGCAAACCGAAGACAAAGGCGGCAGACACTTACTGGCACCCTTATCAGCCAAGAACAATTTAGTCGCAGCAAGACTAAAGAATAAACAGGTCAGGAACAAGCATGCTAATATGACATGCAAAAGCAACATCCAAATCTGAAATAGTTGCAAGATAACAGGAACCTGTTTGTGCTTGCTTTTGTCCACAGCCTGTGGAAAAAAACCTGGGAGCTGCGTGTATTCAAACCAAAAGGCACCCCCTCCTCCAAGGGGGCTACCGACTTCCAAAACTCCTTTGAAGTCTAAGAGGCATTATTAATATTAAAGACAAGGAGTCACTCTTAGCCAGTAAAGGCTGCTAAAGAGAGGAAAACGAAAGAAAGAAAAAAAAAAAAAAACCCCAAACTTAGAGCTTACACAAGAGACCCTCCTGCCACACACTGCCCATTCGTCCATTATCACATGAACCCAGTAATAAACGTTTCTTGCAGGTCTGAAGTGAAGTGTGGCTGCATGCTAAGATGGCTGCTTACCTCTCCATCAGCTTTTCTTTATCCCAGTTGAAATGGCTAAGCAGTATCCGAGTGATAGTCGCTGGATTCTAGAGGGGAAAAAGAAACAAAAAAAAGAAAATAATGAACGAGCGAGCAGCCGTTTGACGGAGCTGGCATACTGTTATGAGTACCCCCCAAGCAGCATTTTGGACAAGCAAATGGGGAAGCCAGTGCGCCTGACAACACGAATTGTCTACACGGATTATGTGCGTTAACATACACGGGAAAATTGTTTATGACTTGGCAGATAAAGAAATCAAGCACAACTCTATAAAGCAAAAGAGTTAACGTGCAGCGAGACTAGGGATGAAGACTTAAGGAACCAGTTAGTTACTGCTGCCACAGCAGATGAATTCATGATGCCCAAGTGTTAACATCTCACTGCCCGGCATGCTTGCGCAATGTAAATCCATCCAAGATGTTCCTAAAAACGCAGGAAGGGCAAACTGGCCTCTGCCCCATTCATTTTTTGCTACAAGCTCCACACTACTTGCAGAACCAAACTATTGTCCCACCTCCCATCCCTAAAACGTTTGAACTGGGATTTCTCCTGGAAAATAACTGGCTGACATTGGCAAGTGGCAATTTCTTTGGAAATCTCGAGGTGTTCCCAACACACCCTGAGTCTTGGGAAACACTGTACAACTACGGGAAGAAATACACCTAGAGAGGCCAGAAACAAGCACTAGGAATAAAAGCTGGTTTTCACTTCTGCATAAGTTTTACTTCTAATTAAACCTGTCTCTTCAGCCAAGGGTTCGGTCACGTGAGAAGAGAAACATAAACAAAACACACAGCCTCCGTTACACCCAAGAAACGTGTTCGATCTCCCTAAATCCAAACTATCCCAGCTCAGGCCGTGGACCATTTACATGCAACATGGGCACCAGTAAGCACCCAAGGATGGCTACACCTACTTCGCCACTTGACATCAAAACGGAAGTTTGCCGTAAGGCAAATTTTCAACGGACGCTCTGAAGCTGTTGAAAAGTAGGACATAACACAGCAATGCAATTTTTTGAGCCTCTGGGCTGTAGCTACAACCTCAAGCTGGCAAAAAAGCCACTACTGCCACCCAAAGCAGCAGTCCCACCCTGTCCTGCCCTTCCTTGGGGGCTCGCTCCCACCGCCGGCACTCCGCTCGCCCCGTCTCTCGCCCGCACCGCCCCACACTACTACTACAACCGTTTGACGCTGCAGCACTGCAAATTCCTGGCTCAGAAACTGACCTTTTTTCCCCCCTTTTCTTAAGCTGGTTTTCCCTGGATCAGTTCCCCAATCCGTTTTGTTGCATGACCACACCAACAGCCGCCCTAGTGCAAGGGGGAGGGCAGGAACAGGCAGCCGGGGACAAGCGGGACAGCGGCTTTCGGCAGCAACACCAACAAAACCACTTGCTGAACTAAAGCCCTAGAGTCCAAATGGAAGCACAAAGAACTAGCCTTGTGGTTTACACTATGAAAAAGGACACTCCTCTCCCCTCTGCAGCGAGTTCTTGCTCCTGTTAGTCCCAATGCAGCTTGCTGAAGGTGAAGTTAAGAATTTTTTCTGGCTTAACACACCCACGTGGACAAAAGCAGCTTTAAAAAGGTTAGACTGGATCCCTGGTGCGGTTCTTGGGGAGCCCCATAAAAAGCTGTGACAGCAAATCTGCTAGACTATGTGGCAGAAAAACCAGAAACCAGTATTGCCAAACGCTCCGTGTTGTGAAAACACGGCCCCAGTCCCTCTTGGAGCGAGTCTCCTCGGCAAGAGAGACACAAGCTCCTAACCGCGGTAACTCTGCCCGGTACTTGGCTGACAACCCGCGTGACTGACCATCACACACCAGCAAGGCAGCATCTGTTGAAGAGGCAACTGCACTCCTGGCCGGCAATTTTACCCATTTCCTTGGGTCAAAAGCCGCGACGGTGCAGCTCTGGGATAAGCTGGGCTAAGTCACTGTTCCAGAGGAAGTGAATTTTCCCGTCTCCCCGTGCAGAGCTAGTTGTCAGCCAAATCAGCAAGCTGCTACACCTCCCCATGCAGCTGCGCGATGGCTACGTGGGCACGCGTGCAGCATAAGCCTGGCAGCACGGGTGAGACAGCCTCTCCCGGCAAGAGGACGGCCTTAGCCTGGCTTGCCTCACCTACGGAGCAGCATCCTCACCTCTGCCCATCGGGAGCCGAGCGGGAGCTCGGGCCCCTGGGCAGCAGCGCTGGCACGGCCGCCTGGGAGCCATGCTACAAACCAGCATGGATCCCCATTGGAAAAAGAAAAAAAGCTTTCAGACAGGAGCAAACCCCGATCCAGATCACTGCGCAGTGCCACACAGTTTCTTTAAGCTGGCAGCAAGCAGCTGAGAACGGCCTGAAGTCGTTACTGGCACCCATGCAGGAAACAGGGTTATTTGGCACCACTGCTTTTAGGGGTCTTGCTCACTACTCCAGCTTCAGCAAGCATGAATGCAATCTGCTTCAAGCCTTCGGTTTTTAATCTTTCTGGCTTACTTTGTATTTGCTCTGGGGTATCCACAATATCTTTCTCTATAATACTATTTGTATTACATAGCAGCACCTAAAGGAACTCGTAATAGCTCACTTAAACACATACACTTCCTAGAGCAAACTAATCAAAGACAAGCATGTGCTTTTTAGTAAACAAGCTGACCTTATCTCTAGGTTACCTTGGTTACAATACCAGCTACTACAGTCCCTAAAATGTATTTAAAGGGAAAAAAAAAAAAACCCACACCACACACCCCCAACTTCCATTTTCTGCAACAAGCCTTGCCTCAAAACAGGAAGTCTCCTGCTAAACACACCAGGCAAATACCACCTGTAGGTTTCTCCAGCTAACCCTCCCAGCACTCTCCCACCTTTCTAAAGCACTTCACCCGCGTCCATCGCTTGGGCCGCGCTCTAGAACCGCAAACAAGTTGCGGGCAGTAACGGGAACAGCTCCTCTCGAACACAAGCATCCTTTACTCGGACCGGGGAGTCCGCTCCAGAGGTCGGCCAAAAGGATGCCCAAAGAAACCGCCTTTTCCTAAATTCTCAAGCAACAGCATTAAGAAAGTTTTAAATTAGCCTGAAGTCTTGTCCTGCCTTCTGCTACAGTAGCCCACTTGGCCGCTGCATTAAGATTTCTGGGAATACTTGTTAATCTCTTAATAGGCTAAGAGGCCACTGAGGTAGTGGTCTGTCAGAGGGTTTGTTTGCTTTTTAAATGAGAAGGAGGACAGACAAGTTCCCCCTATGCTGAAGAATAAGTTATTATGCTAAATTAAAACTGGTCTGCAGTGACTATCAAGCGTCTCAAGGCAAACTCACCAAACACTGCTCAGAGCAAAGGACAAGTGACGGCAAACAAGAGGGTCGAGTTTCATTTGCGGCTTCTGCATTTTTCCGGAGAAGCAGCACTGCAGCTTCCCAAGACAAGTTTCTCCAGATCAGAGTCCCTAAATATCCCAACAGTGTCACAAAAGAAAGCTGTTTTTCTGCTGTGAGGGCTATGTACAAAACAGCGTGTTATTCTGGGATTACACTTCAGAGACCAGGACTGTTGGTTCAGTGCATTAAGACAAATATGTCAGAGCGGGGGGAAGCTTTTACCAGCTTTCTGGGCTTCAGCTTCCTTTAGCACCAGCAGTATTTGTCTGATGTTAATTTAAAAAAAGGAAACACCAGCAGCACGACAAGCTGCTACCAGAAATAGCTGGGCTGCATGCTTTCTGCATGCCTGCCACATCCAAGATGTGGCATTTAAAACTTAACTAGTTTCAGTGAAACTAGTTTCACTGGCACAGAAAGCAAGGACTAATACAACTCTGCCCTTGTTCACATGCAGTGTGGACCGCAACATAATCTGAGCCTGCATTAGGCAGAGAGGACTCCGAAGACAGGGAGGAAGCGCTAAGAGGCTTGGTTTACATAATGTAAACCACAGGGAAATACAAACGTAAAAAACCTCTAGCATTAAGGATCGTTCTAATTTAAGGCAAGGCACGTCAACAAGGTGCCGTGCAGCGGCTGCTCTGCATTAGTTGCATGCACATGCCTACCTTGCCAGTATTTGGGAGTCACTTTGGCAGGGTAAATCACAGTATTGCAATGAGAGGTTCGTTACTGCAGGGCTGCTCACCTCCTGCAGCTCGGTCACACCACTTCACCTTCAGCTGCACATGCGGTTAAAAAGGACACCAAAACAACCTAACCATTCAACCTCTGTTTGGACGCTAGCTTTGCTACACCCCCATATTAACCCTACCATCGCTGCAGGAGCGTACTTCAGCGATCCCACCGACGCTCGCTCTGCCCGGTGCAGGCAAAGCCCACAGAACGCAAACAGCGTGGAGCTGTGAAGCTCCCAGCGTCTGTAGTTTCTGTTCTGAAACTGGACGGGCTTCTCATTTTGCACAAAGGATTATCCACTACGGCTATCGTTACACTCCAAAGATTAGTTATGAACAGGCTACGACGCTGCTCAGACAGGATTACTACTTAGGCTTCGAGCTGCAGCAGCGAGAAGTGTGCTTTTACAAAGGGTACTTTCCGTTTACAAAAATTAAAAAAAAAAATTAATAACTAAGTAAAGCAGCCAGAAACAGATGGTGAGCTAGGAAAAAGCTAACACATTCAGACGTTCAGTTTTCACTCAAACGCGGTTGGACGAAAGCTGAAACGGCAGATCTAATTTACAACGGTCACCTACTCCGTTTTACATGTTCAGGCCGAAGCAGACTGCCCAGCGCTCAAGGCGGCACGCCTGTTGATATCCAGACATAAACGAAACCCGAGGAAAGCAGCCATTTTGTTGCAATTCCCCGGGCGCTTTCAAAGGCTAGCTGTCACTACTATCTCGCTAACAAAACATTTACCATAAAGCTCTGCCCACAGAGAAAAGGAGTCAGTCCTTCAACAGTGATTTCCTCGGTTAACGAAGCAGCTAAGCTCCAATCTACTCTAAACAGACCCCGCTCTCCTGCTACTTTTCAGTGGCGATCTCTACATTTACCGCTGCTATCCACTTTGTCATCCTCAGACACACTGATGCTAGCAAGAGGTACAAGGAGGGGAAACCCTAAAAAACTTCAGAAGTCAGATGTGACGTTCTTAACATCAGCTAATAACTCTGCATTGGAGGGAAAAAAGCCCCACTCCCTTCAGTGAAACGTACCTGAACCGGAAGCTTGGTTACTAATATCTGAGTTAGATTAAATTCTTTTTGCCACCAAAATAAGCAAGCATGAATCGGAAGGAGAAACCTGGACGCGCACAAACACTATAAATGAATCACGACTTAAAGATTATGAGGCCATTAGCTCGAATCAGAGTTTTCAAACAGCATAATTTGCTGCCTGACAGTTTCCAGGACCTGATCTACTAATGTTTTCAGCTTTCCAGATGAGTCGCGCAGCTAATTCTTGCAGTTTATTAGAGCCACAAGCGCACTGTAGAATCCAGCCTCTCATCACACGCCGGGAGTAAGCCAACCTGAGCGTTCACTGCAGATTAAAGCCATTTAATCACAACCCAACGCAAGCTCTGCTCCCACCTCCCTGAGACACGGTACAAAGTCTTCATTTTGTATCTTTCCATTTCGCAGTAGTTTGGGGTTTTTTTTGGGGGGGGGGGGGGGGGTCGGTTTGTTTTTGTAAACACAGCAGTTTTGGCATTTCGACACTTCCCATACGAACAACAGCATCCATTTCCCAGTAGCAGTGGCTTTTTGGACTCGGCACAGCGAAACAGGTTTGATATAGCTTCCAGTTTTGTTTTCTACGCAACTGTTTCGACACTCACGAATCAAAGCAGACGCTCCAGAAACACTGGCTTTACCCAGTCCTCACGTCTCTGAACGGTTCAAACCTCAGCGACGTCCGCAGCTACAGTCTGCTGGCACATGAATGCCACAAAGTGGTATTTAAACTCCCTGGCAAGAGGAAGCCAACTGTTTCCGAGGCAGATGTTTGAGAGCGAAGAAGAAGAGTTTTACTTGGTGACGACACTTTGCCCACACCAGTGAAAGAGCAGAGGGCTGTCAAAAGACCAGCTCAGAAACGACAGCTCAGACAACCAAGCAGCACAGATACTTGCTCCATTAAAGCAGCATCAAAAGACAGCATGTTACACCACCACTGTAAATATTTAATCAGTCAAAAACTTAGCGTGTGCCAAGAGTAGAGCATCAAGGGAAGTTCCAGGTGCCCTCTGAGCACGCGCAGAACCGAAAGCACAGCCGGGTGCTTCGCCTCCAGCCTCCCCCTGCAAAGCCACCATGTGTAGCATGCCCTGAAGAGGTAAGGAAGCATCACTAGTAACAACCGACAGGTCACATCTCATGGTAGGAGATGGAGCAAGAGTAACCTCACCATGAGAAAGTTAAACAGATTCCTTGACAAATTCAAGGGCACAAGACCCGAGGACTTGTGGCTTGCCTCTGCTGCTACCCTCCTCGCAACACGTCTGCTACGTGTCAGGGTGGGAGAGGCATCGCCAGTTCCCAGGAACTGGGATGGCCTAGGGAGCAGGACTGCACGCGCCAAGCACTTTCCCCGCTATTCCCCAGATGAGTCCAGGCTGCGAGAGGTGGGATGCAGGCATGTCGCAAATCTCGGTCGCGCCTGATACAAGCGAGGGATACTCAGCTGCACTGAGCACCACCACTGATCAGGAACCAAACGTTCCGATAACTCTTCAATTACCTCAAACACGTACCACGTTTACATACCAACACTCCTCTCTCAAGGAGAGCAGCTCAATCCTCATCTATGATGCAGAAAAAGGGCAACTGTCAAAGCAGACCAGGCACTGTACAGCTGCTTCTCATGGGCAGCTATATAACAGCGTGAAAACCTGCACTGATTTGCTGCACTAACTAGGTCAACTACTCTATTTTAACCACCAGTGGGCTTCACTGGCACCCCATCTCCACCATCCAGATAACCCCAGGCATAAAACACTTCCTCTGTAGGCTAGGTCAGCTTTGAGCCTGAATTGCATCCCAGTAACACTGCCACAGTAAGGTTTGCATTGCTCTACAGGTGTACTGAGCGACTTTCATTTGCAAAAATCTATTCACATTATTCTTTCAAGAGAGAACTATAGAAATGAGTTCTTACGCTTGTAAGGTTTTCTATCAGCTTAACAAAACTCCCAAGATCATCTCTTCTGCATTCACTTCTAAGTGCTAAAGCATCTCCAGGGCCTGAGCTCCTAAAGAGGTTATCTTCAAACTTACTAGTTTTTAAACAACTGAGACTAATCACTCTGAGAAGCTGCTGAAAAACCTTAATGTAACATAATATTCCCCTACTTGATTACAAACCGCATGTAAGAGGGCTGCCCTAAGAAGATGAGTACAGGAGCTAACTAGATCAGTCTACCACGACCCATACATATTCTCCTCTTCTGACATCTCCCTACGCCAATGTAATTCTCTCCCAAGCCTATGTTTCTGCCAAAAAAAAAAAAAAGAAATAAAAGAAAAAAAAAGGGAAGAAAAAACTGTACCATTCATTTCCATCTTTATGTACCCACAGAGGACACGGCCTTTGTGTCCTACAACCCCACTGAAGCCACACTAAGTGACTTTTTCTAACTAGCCAGTTCTGAATTACCCTCAGATTTACCTTCTTCTGGCACTATCATTTCCAAGCAACGCTACATGAAGCTAGGCGACTTCCTTATGACATTGCCGATTACTACCGTCAACTGCTTTTCTCAGACTGGTATCTACCACTGCACTGTAATTTTCGTATCATATGTAATGGCTTCCGCTTCAATGTTGATCATCATCTTAGCCTCCTACATCCTACTCCATCTCATTAACTGCCCTTCACACATCATCTCTAAATTTGAAAATTAAGTTTTACAGAACCAAGGAATTAGTACCATTGCAATAAGAGGGTAGCTTGATATTATGATCTCAGTTTGTAGTAACCTAGTTGCATTTTACTGACTGTTTCTAGCTCTGATGAACATATATGCTTCCAGCAGAGCAAGATAATAAAAAGCAACTTCAGAGAAAGCTCTAGTACTTCATTTAATTGGTTCAAGAAACAGAAATGAAGCAGCCAGCTGCTTTACATTTTCTTTGAGCCTTTTGGAAAGTTTTCAGGTTGACGATTAAGAGCCACAACAAAAAACTATTCTCTAACAAAGCTTTTCAATCAAAAAAAGATTACTAAGGTGACAACTCCAGGATGAATTAGCAAATTTGGAAATGCACAAATTGAATTCACAGTGTAATACTTCTAAAGAGAAAAAAACCAAACACACACGCATTTGTCATGCTTCTCAAGCGTTTTGGACAGCGCTGGCTCTCAGAGGACCGCAGAAACCCTACCATCAACTCAACACAAATTTAAAAATATATATGGATTACAACCAGGGAAGGCATTTAAGACTGTTTCAGTTACACTTGCTTCTATACAAAGAGATCTATCGTTTGATAATAAGATCCAGAGAGATATTAACTCATCTTATATATTTCCTCTGATTAACATTTTCCCTCCTGCTTCCTTTTGCTACAGTCCTTGGGTATAAAGTCAAGCCTTTAAAAAGCAAAGGCACACAGCTTTGGAGGCACTATGAAATCAAGAGTTATGCCACTGTATGCTATTGAAAGACTTTGGAATAAGAGGTCTCCAAATGTACATGCTTTCACAAACAATTTCTCACTTTTAATCCCTTTGGATTAAGGGGTACTACTATTTTATTGCCCACAAAGGCAGCATCACCCAAACCGTTCCACTCCTCCTGGTGTTTCCCACCGCAAGAATCCTGATGTAAGAGCAAAAACCCAGCCAATCTGCCAAAGCGACAGTAGCCACAGCTACAGTTGCTCATGGCTCCACTGAGCAGCTAAAGCTGACATACCAAGAGAGAAGGAGAGTGGAAGCCCATGGGTGCTAGAGTACGCTTCACAATTGATTTTTACCTCAACCCTCTCTTCTCGTGCCTCCCACTCATGAGTTTGCAAAGAGCAGCCTCAAAAGAGTAGGAGAGGGTGATGGCACTATTTCCATATAATTCTTTCAATTTACTATTTCAGTAGCTCCTTAACATCTCCCAGTACAGAGGAAGAAAACAGCACATGACACACAGCAGCTGTGCTAGGAAAGAAACGATTCCAAGAGCCTCATCTGTGACCCCCAAAGGTTTTGGCAGCCCTGAATGTGAAGAACCCACAGGTTCATCCAGGTGGGATTTGTGTCCTTGGTAACTGCCACCCTCAGGCCAAATTTTCAGTCAACATCCAATACCTCATAGCGTTGCTTCCATTAGGATGAGAAATCAATGAGATAGACACCAAATACAGATGACTACTTCGAAAAAGCATCAACAGACCTGTTTCCCAGCCACAGACAAACTACGCGTAGTCACCTTCATCGCTCACCCGCAGCGTACCGTTCAGGCAAGTAGTGCCCACGAAGCATCCTTCAGCCCCCCCTTCCCTCTTAAAAATTATGCACCACTGCTCTCACAGGCCCCCGAGCACAGCTTTTCCTCTCCATCATATACGGGCTTGCACTATAAAAATTCTCACCCCACTGCATGTAGTTTTGCACTTAGCGTGTGCTAGACAGTTACTGCACTGTTCATAGACACATACCACAAACAGATCCAACTCCATCAAATACAGAAGAAAACTGTTGATTTTCTCTGGACCACAAGCATACCTAATGACAGCAAGAAGCATCATTTGATACTTTTAGTCCCTCGGGATCTCTCACACCAGAAGACTAGAAAAGACACCTGGCTGTTGTTTCAATTCTCCTCTCATCAAACCAGTACAATTCACTAGCGCGGAGCTTGGAGAAAATGTACTACGTTGGTTCAAAAGGACTGCAAGAGTACATTTTGCCACAGAAGGAAACGGTGCAGAATGAAGGCTGAGGAATTCGGTGACTAGGCAATACACATCAAAATCCCTCAGTCAGCCCAAGAGCACAGGCTGACCTGAACCAGTAACAAGTCTCTTCCTTTCTGTATGATTCTAGAGACCTAGAGACGCTGGGGAATACGCCAGAAGCCCAAATGGTTTAGCTTTGCACCAGGTCTTCCCCCCCCCCCCCCCCAATCTACAACAAAGTAACAACAACTTGGATTATTATTATTATTTTTTTTTTTGGAAGAGTAATTCCTTCAAACAGCATTACGGAATTAGAACAACGCTGCAAAGACCAGCGTTCTGCAAGAAACAGTCTGGATTTATGGGCCCTATTTTGAGAGGGGAAAACACCCTCCTGAACAATTTCCAGCAGCTGTTCACAAAAGTAGCTTTGACTGAAAAAACGAACAGGACAGTAACTAGGCAGAGCAGTAAAATACACTCTTTAAAACCTGTTTCAAAGACGCTACATCCCATCACCATCAGACCATGAAGAGACAGCTTTGAAAATATTTATTTCACCAGCAAAACAAACTCATGCAACAGCTGCCTCCTGGGCCTGCCACTGACCTCTCCGTTACGATGGCACAACTGCTTGCACAGCTACCAGTGAACTAGATAGAGGAAGCAGCCCGGGTCGAGGGGGGTTGCTGGTTTATTTTTAACCCAGATCAGTTCTCTGATCAGGATCACTGTGTGGCCAGACAGTTAGGTTGGCACAACTCGGACAACATGGACTTGCTTCCAAGAATTTTTTTGTAAAATCAGTCTGCCGAGAGCCACATGCCAAACATGTCAAAGCTGGGTTTGCCAGGGTTCACGGACCCTCCGAATCTTCCCGTCCCTAAGACTTAAAAGTACAGTAGGGTACAGTTTGATGCAGGTTACTGCCAGAAAAGCTCTTCCCACTCTCCCTCCTGCATCATCCCACCAGCAACTTTATCATTCGTCTCTGAAAGCATCACTCAGAGAAGAACGCTGCTCATCTGGAAAACGAACACTACGGCATTTTTGCCAGACTTTTTCAACAGCTTTCTCCACTGCAACCCTATGGCAAGCCAGATCTTGAGGGAGGTGGCTACCTAGGGGTACAGTACAGCTATTAATATGAGCTATTATTAATCTGGCCCTGTCTATAGTTTCATTAGTGTCTGGGGGCTATTTTCAGCTGGGCTACCAAGACAGAAGACTCATATAGTAACTTCATAGAGGTTGGCACTATTCCCAAAGATGTTTCCTCAACATGACCAAATTAGGAGGCCACCAGGATAGAAACATTACTAGAGAATTTTGGAAAGAATTTTGGAAAGACTAGAAGTGGCGTGTGTCAGGTCAGCGACCCAATAAACAGAAAACAACCCAAAATGCTGCCTTTGGGTTCCAGGGGAACGCTGTCCTCATTGGGTGTCCAACTCCCCTTCTGAAAGGGCTGAGCATTTCTGGGAAAGTACAGATCTGCCTACGTGAGCTATGCCAAATGTCCTTTTTGAGGGAGAAACAGAAAACAAAGGTATAAAGCTGAAAAAGTGTAAAGTTACAATTGCTCTTTATGCCACCTCAGATTTCTACAAAACAATTTAAAGGAAAAAGGTTTTCCCTGCTTCTTTTTCTTTATTTTTGTATGTATGTGTGTGTATATATGTGTATGTATACACACACACACACACTATAGATATAGATATAAACACAGATAAGTTAATGTCACTCCTTCACCATAGTCAGCATTGTTCATTTCCAGATTTTGTTCAAGACTCAGATTGACCCGTAGGATTTGCACTCATTTTCTGGACGCGGTATGTTTGTAGAGACTGGGACTGTTCCCCCTCATCAGGTAGGAGGCCATCTCTGCCGGCTCAGGTTTCCAAGACCTCATGCAAAGTTTAGAACGGGCTGCCTGCAACCCTGCCCAATGAACTGCTTCTAGGCAGGTAGAGCTGGGACTTCTCCATGGAGTTCTTGTCCCCTGAAGACAGCAGGACTTTACTTGTGCTGCTTTAAGCACGTTCAAGGCATCACCTGGTCAAACCACTCGGGCACTGAATGGGCACCAGGCCTTAGAAGGATGCTAACAGCAGATCTGTCAAGCTATCAGCAACCATCTCTCACCTTAACTGGAAATCCACGCTGTAGGTATAACCACAGAGAATGGTCTTTAGAATGTGCTCTTTTTTTTTTTTTTTTTTTAAATAAACAGCAGCTTTACAGAAAGCTTCTTACAGTATAAGATAATCAACTGTATTGGGGGAGGGGGGGGGGGAGAAAACAACAACAACAAAATCTATTGCTTCATTCTCCAAAATCTGTTCTTCTCCGTTACAGTATATCATCAGATATTATCTGACTGAAAAATGTCTATCCCACTTCCAAAAAAAAAAATTTTTTTTGAAGTTGATAGGAGAAATCAGGTAAACTTTAAGCAGGTAAGAACATTTTCTGACACCAAACATCCCAGCAATACACATACCAGAAAAGATAAATTCCCCAAAATTCATGGGTTTTTTTTTCTGTACACAATTTTCACAGCAGAAAATCTGTTTGTTATCTCAAACATGTTGCCGGGGGGGGGGGGGGGGGGGGACACGACATATGACAACCAATAACTAATTGATTCTCTGGATTAAGTTATATAAATTCTTTAGAAAGGTCTCTCAAATTGTCCTTTTCCTGGTCTCAAAGGTCCTTCTAGATAATGATTAAAATAAAGGTGTCCTCTCTTTAGATAGTGCGTAAGCAGAGGATCAGACTCCAAGGGTATTCAGCCTTAAACATCTCTCTCAAATACTGGTTAAGTCTCCAGTCGTGGGTGACCTGTCCCCACTTTGCCTTTGTTGCTGTTTGTAACGAAAAACATCTATTCCAATGCAATATGCTCAAACGCAAAGATAGTTTAGATGTTTATCAACGGGACAAAAAGATAATCCCACCAAATTGTAGATCACCTCCAAGCTGATTCCTCAAAATCAACCGCAGGATAACCCCTGCGTGCAGACAGACCCTTGCCCCAAAGTACACCACCAGCCATGTTTTTTTCCCCGCCATGAGGCAGTATTTTAGCACTCGATTACATAGTGTTTTGCTAATATAAGAAATTAGAACAAAAGGATGAGCGACCTCCCATAGCAAAGGTCGGAGCTCTTGGACATCCAGATAGCTGGGGGCAGGGGGAGAAAGACACGCTCACTATGCAAAACAACACACTGATGTGACCGTCTCCTAGACCTGGACTTACACTTCAGAGCCTAATTAACATTTCCCGACAGAGAAGGGACACGGGGAAGAGAAAAAACAGTAAGGCAACATAACTGCTTCCATTAGCAGCATTCAAGTAGTGCCCAGAATCAATAACTCTGGAATCTACCCTGAAAGCCAAATGAAAGCTATCCCAACTGAAAACATCTCTCATAGCAATGGTCAGGTCTTCCCAACTACACTTTGATGTATGGTCGCGGTGGAACAGTACTGTTAACCCCTGCAGAGACAGGGCGGCAGCCAGGAAATACAGGCTCAGCAAAGAATTTTTAGCCCCAGGCACTTTACTCTTAAAGGAGCATTAGAAAATTTTTAGGAAGAAAATAGAATCCTTAACATCTTCAGTCTTATCTTTCTTCTCCAGGCCCAAGCTTGGTCAGCATCCAAACACTATGCATTTCTCCTCTCCTCCGCCCTTTGCCTAGTTGTGTTGCTTGTGGGCTTGTCCCTTCCTTCAAGCAGCTTTACAAACTGTCCCCTTTTTGGCACACCTCGGTTTGACAGGAGGGCAATTTCACCCCACCACCAAAACGGCACCACACACACCCTGTAGTCCTTATAAAATACATCTTACTTGGGCTGACTTGATTCCCATCACTCCATAAAGGCCCTAACTTTGTTTACTGCAGCATATACCTAGCTAAACTGAGCACTTGGAGGCACAAAGACATACGACATCACAGCCGTGAGTCAATATATAACTTAGATTTAACTAGCACCCCTATTCAGCATTGAGCAATCCAACTCCATAACTGGATCACGGCTCTTCCTGACACCTTTTCATTTTCCTATACAAGACCATGCCAATGTATTATCTTTGCATCATCTGGCTGAAAGACAGGTGTCTTGCCAAATTACAACGCAATACAAAGTAGGAAGAATTTAACCCTTTGAAGCACTCACTGCTGAATTTTGGTTTTGCGCACATGATGTCACCTTGACAAACGGGCAATAAGTCTGTCCTGTTAACGTCTATGCCTTAGCCTGCAATTCCTAGTCAAAAAAAAAAAAAAAAAAAAGAAGTCTTAATACTTTTAAGAGAGATGGGCCCAGGAAATCATTGCCAATACAGCAATGTCTTGGGGATGTAATCTTTGGCAACGTCTTTATATTGGCAAAAGCCCCAGAGCAGATGTCATTATAGCTTATATCACTCCCCTGCAGAAAATAAGCTATACCTGCAAAAGCACTTTTTTTGCTGGCAGAAGCTGCATCTGCACTAGGAAAATCTGCCAACATCCTTTTTCTAGCAGAACTCCTCTTGCTCAGACCATTTCTAAATGATGACTTTGCAGTTTATTTACCATACTATGCTCATTTAATCTTGCTTCATTTCATAGCCAAAAAACAGAGCCCCAACAATGTACTATTTCATGAGCCAGGATTTCCACTATAAGGAGTAATTTTGCCCATTTACACCTCAAAACACATTTTCTTCTCTAAAGAGGCTGCACAAAAACCACCTTTGAAGAAAGGACATTCTGGAGGCCTTAAGAGCTTGGCAGCTCTCTTCTTTAAACAAAAATGTGAGTGAGGATGAACAAGATACACTTATGCTTATAATTGTAACTGCAGTCTCTAACTGCTGTAGATATTTTTAACCAACTACCTGAACTCACTTAAGTTGGAGAAAATGCTCTATTGGGATTCAGTACAGAAATAATGGAAAACAAGTTGTACAGCAGTTGGGGAGAACAGGAATGCCTTTCCAGCTTTTTCATGAGTTTCTCATTTAGGTGCTTTAAAGACTTGCCTTTATACAAACTTGCACTCATTTGATCAGAAGTAATTTTAAATCCGTTTAGTTAAACCATCAACCACGCGCAGACCCTCCAAAGCATCTTTCCCCCTTTTCATTAGATAACACAGAACGTACATAGCTGCGTAATTCTGTGTATGATAAACTGGGCAGTAGCTGACAGGGATACCCTTGTTTCTTCTCCATTAAGATACTGCTACCTATCATCAGACACCAGGCTTCTGCAGAGAAAAAAGAAAAAAAAACACCACCACACACACAACACACCTTATCAGTCCTTCTTTATAACCGATGTGAATGCTAGCAATACAAATAATTAAACTAATGACTAGCAGATAATTGAGTGCTCTGAGAAGACTTGCATTCAGGCTCTTCCAAACCACAGCGCTGGCCCGCTGCCTGCTGAGGTACCCTGGAAAGTGATAGCAGGACAGCAGTCAGAGGGAGGTACACCCTGACATATGATGAGAGAGATCCCAAACATCTCCTTCCAGATAGCTTCAGTATCAGTTCCCAAGCATCCCTGAAACAACTCAAGTCTTCACGCTGCATTTGCGCTTAAGAAGTCACCTTCTGTTTGTGTGAAGGCTGCGAGGCCACTGAAGGATCCCTAAGAAACACCAAGCAAAACCTGGCAACGGCCAACGCCAACAGCTACGTGCTCCAGCGAGCCACACAGAAAGCTACCACAAGGAACTGTCATTTAAGCCATACCAGCGCTAAAACCATTACACTTCAGAAAGTTCTTCTTACCACTCATGCACAGAGCGCACATCACCTCAACTTAAAAAAAATAAAAGATGGAAAAGTGGCTTGAAAAGGGTAACCCAGGAAGAAGATTACTGAAGCAAAAAAGTAGATGATGAGAGACTCAGAAATTAAGGAAGAAAGCTAGCCAAGAAGCAAATATTGTACCTGTTTCTATAAACAACTCTGAACCTATTTCTAATACCACAGTACAAAACTCCCAGTGGAAGGGAAGGTATTTCACATTTCTAAACGCAATAGTTCAAGATCTACGTCACGTTATACATGGATTCTTTACTAAGGCTGTCCTGTATAACTACACCTGCATTTACTGTCAACTGTCTTTGTCCAAGATGGCAAAAATATAGCAGAGTCATCTCAAGTACTAATTTTGCCTGCTTTTAGCAATACAAATAAGGAAATTTCAAGCACATCATTTTACCACGTACAGATGTAAACATGAAAAGGCTTACATACGCTCATTACAACACGTGCTAGTGCATATATAACACACTTATGAATCAAGGGGGAGGAAAAAAAATCAATTTGCCCATACAGCCTTTCAGTTGTCACAGAAGTATCATTAGTGACCAAAACAAAGACGTCAGACATGTTTGCTCATCAGCTCTTCAGAATTTTTTACCTAAGTTTCTGTATGCATACCAAGTGGGATATTAACCCTCAAAACCTTTCACAACAATGAAGAAACTTCACATTCACAGCATCTATTGGGTTAATTTATACAGGTATACAGGAACGCAGAATGTGAACCCGCATTCCTCATTTTTAAAAAGAGACTTTGAGCTTACTAGCGCTTGTTAGAGCTCCAAGAAGAGAAATGAAGTTGTCAATCCAATGCCAAGTGTTCCTCTTACCAACTTTATTAAAAAAAAAAAAAAAATGCTGTTCAGTCTAGTTTTAAAGTATATTGATCTGTCATTTCTGAGCACCTATTCTGGAGTCTAACCTCATCAGGCCTTGGGTGTTTTGTGGACCAGTTTGAGGCTTTTCCTTAGGCGAGAACCTCGAGACATGGATCTCCCACATATGCTCCCTCTTCCTAGAAAGGGTCCTCAACTCCTCATCTTTCCAGAGCGCTCCTTCCAGCTCTCTATTTCTCAGATCCCAGAGCCTGAATGGGATGTAGATTACTAAGAGTTAACTTACTCTTCCCACATAGAAAAGCACATTGCAAGGAAGACTGTTTACTCATGCGAATTCTCCTGTTTTCCCCTAATCCCTCTCCACATCGGTATTCGCCAGACAAAAGAATGCCGATTGCGCTCGTACTCTGTTACACAAGAGCCATGCAATCCAAAGTTACCTACTGTGGAGGAGATCAAAGTTTTGAACAAGCACCCAGAGCCCTTTCAAAAGTTAAATATGCACCCATAAACACACACGCACTCAAAATGGGCCACAAAAATTATGTCTTCAGGTATAGTTACATTTCTTTTGCTGACAGTGCACAGTTCAGCAACTCAACCACCATCACGTCTGGCAAATGGAGCAAAGCAACTGTTTGCAGAGTCAACAGTGAACTGACTGATAAGAGTTGGGAAGAGGAGGCACATTTAATCAGACAGTTCACTGATCCCATTCACTGCTTGGCCCTGCAAACAGCTGTACCAGTGCCATGAGGGAATGTCTAAGCCAAGAGCAACATATGTAAGCACACATGTAACCAAGCCCCTTTTTTAGGTTGCAAGAAAAGGAGGGTATCTTTAAAGCACTGCACCTCCAGAAGCGTTACTCAGGATGACCATCAGATACTCGAAGACACTCAAACCTCCCGAACTGTCTTGAGGTCATTAGGCTTCCCTTGCGGTTTCACTTGAAGCACTATCAACAACTGCCCATAGTGTCTTAGTTTGGTGCTCAGAAAACTGAAGAGAAAAATCTAAGAGGAAGTCATTCAGGGTGAAAGACTCCTTTACTACGCAGTGACTGTTTCACCACCTTCCCCACACCCATCAAAGAGGTGGAGGAATAGCAAAGTCAAGCCGGCCCTTCTGTGATTTTTATATAACGGAGCTGTTCAAACACCAGCTACTTCCTCTGCGGCTCTAAAAAAGTTTTGCTGAAGTAAACAGGTCAAACGCACTTTGCCGGAGTAGTACACTCGCATAACATACCCAACACAGTCCTTCAGAGGTTGACCTAGCTTCCTAGTATCAGCTGTGAAACAGAAACCTTTAGAACTACTTAAAATACTTATTTCTTTATGCTGGAAGAAAGCCTCTTAATGCATTCACCTTAACAGAAGAAAGAGTAGACAAGTTTAAAAATTCTTGACGGCATACCCCCAAGAGTTAGTTATTTTGCCAGCTGGCTATTTTCAGGTGCAGTTATATTGATTCTCTTCTAGTTTTACGTTTTTACTGGGCATTCTCCACCTCAAGAGGATTTTACTTTGCTCAAGCAGAATCCTTCTTAGCAGTAACTTCTACTCTATCCTGCTTAGCTGCTGAAAAACAAGGTTAAGAGCCTACGTCCCTTACCTGGTGAAGCAACACACAAAACAGTATTCCGTCATGCACAGACGGTTTCTTTAGAGTGCTGTAAAGGCAGCAACCAACTCATCAAGCTTTTAGTGTCCACGTTGGAGATGACCTCCCTACAGCTCCCAAATTTCTCAAATCACAAAGCAGTCAGAACTACTACTTCTGTGAATTAACATGCCCCCTCTCCACATGGAAAGGTACATTTGCGACGTCCCTGACCTTGGAGGGTACCTCGGCCCAGGAAGCCCAGGCAGAGAATTTAGTAAGTCATAAGAAAGAGCTCTTCCCTTTTCCACTTTAACCTTTACATTTCAGCCAGAAGTAACGTTACCAGAAGGCCCGTTTTTGAAGCAAAATGGCCAAGACGAGATCCTCACATTGCTTGCCTCAGGCTCTCCCTTTCCCTGGGATTCTGACATGCCACACCACATCCCAGGACATAAAAGCTTTAACTGGGGCAGATATAAATTCAAGAAAGTCTCACAAAATGCTGAGAGGTAGGAACTTACCATGCCAGCATGAACAAGCGCGTACCAGCTAGAAAGCACTAGTAGTTCCAGAAGAGACCAAGAAGCAGAGCTGTAGGTGGGCACGTAGGCTACCGCCCAGTTACTGCCAGATTATAGCCTCTTGCTCACAGGGCTCTCATTTGTTCCACTATCCAGCAGCAGTATTTGTTTTTCACCACCTTATCCAACGTATCTGCAGAGGACTTGCTGTCACACCAACGTGCCAGATCCCAGCAACAAAGACAAGATATACGCCACAACATGGCCGGGCAGAAGGAGCACGTGCAGCTTAAGCTGTCTGGGGTCCAAGGGGTGCACATCAAAAGGGTACATCTGTATCTCCCGAGCTAGCTCTTTCAGAGCGAGTTGTTTTTGTTCCCCCTCCTCACTAGACAGTGGCAATACCTACCAGCCAGGACCCCCATCAGCTCTCAAATGCCACCCTAAACAGTTTGCAAAACGGTTAGCGCTGCCAGAAGACGTCATGATTCCCAACATGCTTTCACAAGGCAGGCCAAGGTTTCCAGAAGCAGGTATCTAAGCTATGACATGAAGAAGCAAATTTTTTCAGAAAAATATTTAAATGGCTTATTAGCTTCATCCTTGTTCTGAATGATTTAGATACTGTTGAAAGTATCTGTGTAAGACTTTGAATTTGAAATTATTTCTGACATTAGCAAAAGTTCTCAGTTCTCTAAAAATAGGCAAAAGACTTAGTGCAGATAGTTGCTTGAACCACTGCAGTCACATAACACTCAAATACACTTACCACAATGAGCTATTCTGAATACCAAAAATAATTACTCAGCATACTAAGCCATGAAAACAAGGGACTTCATTTGAAAGGGTGTCTGTAGCTATATAGACATTTCAAATTCTAAAAGGCTGACTTATGAAGTACAAACACTACTGAACTTAGCTATGTATGAAACTAAACTACTTATGAAGCCTTGAACGGCAGTTTTCAAAGCATTCCTGTAAGCAGTATTTCCATCACAGCTCAAGATCAAAAGCTAAAACATGGCAAGCCAAGGGATCACAGATGGGCCAGAAACTCGAGGTTCTCAACATTCCCAAATGAAAAACCTAGAATGGTGAAGATTTAAATATTAGTAGAGTTTTCATTACCAAATTACAAACTACATTTTTTTGCTCCTGCCCAAACAGAACCAGCTACTTCCTCTCCACGCTGGAACCTCCTGCACTGAGATCCCACAAGAGCTACACGGTCCTTTTTCAAACACACAGACATCTGTATTCTGGGCTGCATTCAAATGCACCATTTGGAATTACTCAATCTCTACAAACCCTACAAGCCTGTTTTACAATAAACGAGGCTGCGATAGTCTTGCAAATGCAGAAGCTACTGAATGACTTTCTATAGATATTCAATACTATTGAATTTCATACACTCCAAAGCCTCCAAGCCTTCCTCACCTCATGCCCAATAATACAATGTGGCCAAACACAAACATGAGAAAACACCTCGTGCAATATTTTTATTTTTTCCCTCTAACTCAAAGGGGAAAAGAAGTCCCCAGGCCTGGAAGTACAACCCTGAATAAACGCCTTGCTGACTGACCACACAGACAGCGCATTCACCCGTTACGGTTACCTCTCAGAGAAAGCGACAGCTCTATTGACAAATTAAGGATTCTTTTCCCAGCTATCAACAGTTGGCAACAATCTTCTTTTAAGTGAAGGAACGAGCAGTTATATTCTCTAGAAAAAAGGCTCTTAGAAATGATTCCGGTATGAAAAACTTGACTCACTATTGTAACACGAGCACAGTTCAAAGTTGAATGATCACTTCCTTCAACTGCTCCACCACATCTGACACCAGATAGTGTTGAACAGTCTCTTTGTTTGGTTTATCTCATTCACGGAATAATTGAGAAGAGAGCTTGTTTTCAAAATTGAAAAAAAAACCAAAAATCCACAACAGGTGGCAAGGAAACTTGAGGGAGGTACTGTATAAGGAGCTACTTTTAATTTACGAGTTAATGGTGTCACTTCAAACAAATACTGACGCGTCTCACTTTTAATCCCAAGAAGCAGGAGACTGTCATAGTGAGACGCTGCATCATGCTCCTGAACTCAACCTTGCTTGCCAAACAGCACTAAGCAAAAACATGAAATAATTCTGAACAAACGCAGGGGCTGACGCTACACTTCCTACACTTCCATACTACGTTACGGAAATGCAAAAAGCATCAGAAGCTTATTTTTATTTCCTATCACATAGTTTAACTCATGCAAGTTTAAAAACTGAAGAGTCAGAAGCTGGGATGCGTATGAAAGTACAAACTACAGTTTCATTTTTCATCTTGCTTTCAGCCTACCAGGTTATACCCAGAAACAGCTATCGTTTCACATCAAGCACCATGAAAGTTACCATTTCAATTCTGACTTCTCAATGGCACACCAGAGCCATCAAGTCACAGTAGAAGCAACGCTTCCACTTTGCATGGCAAGTTTGGTTCCTAATAACTAAAATTAAACCCACAGGAAATGCCAATAACTGCATCTACAATTCTTTTTCTTCCCCTTTTAAAAAGGGATTTTTAACACTTATATAAACAAATACTTAAGAGTAGCGTTTTCAGTTTCACTTTGAGACATTCCCAACACGCTCCAGTCCCCATCCACATCAAGAAAGTTCATCAAGAGAAGGTTGCTCGTTGTGATTTTTGTAAAATTGCGTCAGGGCAAAAGAAACCGGCATTAATTTTTACTCATGGCCAGCCACAAGATTTACATTTGGCCTAACAGAAACGGAAATCTAAAGCACTAAGCAAATGAGTCATTAAAGCATGAAGTCTAGGTTACTCCAGAGACTTGCACAGACTTACACACTTTTCTACCTTGTAGCTGTGTAATTTATAATAATTATCACAAAATTT
This sequence comes from Struthio camelus, assembly GCF_040807025.1. Lineage (NCBI taxonomy): Eukaryota > Metazoa > Chordata > Aves > Struthioniformes > Struthionidae > Struthio > Struthio camelus. Next base: position 24,861,186 of record NC_090953.1, read on the forward strand.
TCTACTATATTCAGAATGACACGTCTTGGCAGCCAGCGAACAGATACAATGTCATTTCCAAAAAGCTGCAGAGGGGTCACATATAACAGATCTCAGGAATACTTTGTCACAGTGAAGCTTACTCTACTCCTTGGAAATCTTAAGTGCATTCCTGCTATAATGAAACACCTTATAAATACCATATGACTGAAACGCAAAGTTTTACAAAGCATTTCCTCCCAGCATCACAACATTTAGAACCCAACAGCATTTTATTGTAAAATAACCAACCGTAGACTAAGCGAAGTTAGAGGGTTGCAAATGCACCTCGTACAGGCAGCGCAAGAAGTATCAGCCTGAAGTGCCTACTCCTACAGACTCCTACCTAATGCTTGTCAAGCAGCTTCAAGTACTCAGAGTTTTCAAGATGTCATCTCTAACATTAAATACAGTTTTAAGCACAAGGCTGTACGATAGCAGTAATTACTGTTGCTTGCTGGCAAGCCGTTCCTATTTTGGACAACATATTTTGAACGTATCGCCAAGAGCACTGAATTATACCACCAGCGGGAAAATTTCATAAGTTATGCCTGGGAATCAGTACTTTTTGTTCTAACAAGTAAAGCCGCTGTTTAGTAGGACCACTTTTTCCAAGCAACAATAGATTCACGCTTGCTGTAACAGAGCTCTATTTAATGGCAGAGCAGCATTCTGGGGAATATTTGCGCTGCCTCAATTGCGACGGCCTCTCGAAAAAGCTGCTCCTCGACAAATTTAACAAACGCGGCATTGTAACTTAGGAGTGGCCTGGGCTTTTGCCTTACTTTAACATCAAAGTTTTTATCCAGTAAGGTCCTGATCTTACTTTTACAGAAGTCATCCAGATTTATCACCTACACGAGGAAACAAATATTCAGTACAAACGTTCAGATACTGCACACTCTCTGTTCTGCCCTTAAGAACCTTATTTTAAAGCCTGTGGTTAACAGAAAAGGGGTTTTTTTGCACTAGACAAAGTTCTGTTGGATCTGGTGACTCCAGCTCCTTCCAAAGGAAACACATTTGAAGTCTGACATCCTCCCAAGCATCTAGTGTGGGCCAGTCAGGACACCCAGCAACTTCCAGGGACCTGCTTCCTGCTGGAGGGTGGAAAAAAAAAAAGACAATTCTGCTCTACTCCCCTTTCTGTGTTTTTGTTTTAAACATGGGTCTTGAGCAATTTTTGCCATATCAACCTGACATGCATCCCGATGTTTTCGGCACCTTTACCAGTTACAAAGTCCAGACAGAACAAATATGGTCAGTGACATCACAATGATATCACTCAGACGCTCCAGAAAAGGTGACCAAAAAGGGGAAACAAACCCAATCCAGAAATACTGCAATCACACAAACTGGCAACAAAGCAAGGAGAAAATTGAACTGAGCAAGTCCAGGGACACAGATCATCAGGTGCTCTATTCAGAGTAGGAATAAACATGCTATTCTAAACATTTTCAAGTTTATTTTCAGAAATCTGGAGCAAAGATATAAATAGTAATCTGCTATAAAGGGGGAGGGCAGGTAAAAACTTATTCGGACAATCCTTCTTCCTGAAGCTCCGAGAGGAAGAGTACAGTGAAGTACTGTGGGAAAATACCTTTCAAATAAGAAAATCTTTTGTTTAATGCCACCTCTCAGACATCTACCTCTACGTCTACATTTTCACAGCTGTTCTGCAAGTGATTCTCCAAGAAAAACATGCAAGAGATCTGCCTGTTCACTTTGACGGCTAAAATTCGAAATAACCTGCCGAATAAATCTCTATGCCACGAAACTAGAGTGACATAATGGAAGGGACACTCTGATCTAAGGTTGGGTTTAAAAGTCTCAGCCAGTCATCAGCACAAGGTTAAGGGGCTTATTTTTGCTTTTGGGGGGGAGAAGGGGAATTCTTGTTGTGTGGCGCAGAGTCAAATCAGATTATCAGCATAAATGCTAACTAGTCTGCAAAATCATCATTAAGCACCTGAAATCCTGCTTACGCTCAGGCAAGTCCGCAGAGACACTGAACGCAAAATATTCTGAACGTTTGAGCCATCCTGAAACCTCCTTAGTTCACTGTAAGTTTAGTGGTCTTAGAAGGCCGAGTGACCAAAAAGCAGCAGTACTAAGCAGTCATCTTCAAGAGCACATTACACTCTACCAGCACAAATTATACACGCAGCGGCCAACAAATCTGTCACAAGATAGCTACTATTTCAGCAAGATCTTCATCAGATTAAATCCCTGTCTTAAGGGGTTTTTCATATACATGCATACACAGTTGGTATTTGGAAACGACTAAAAGGATGGGAAAGTAAATTTAATTCGCTCTCTTCAGCTAACGCTATCAGCTAATAAACTGCTATTCAAACACAGTCTTTTAATATAGACTAAGGCCCAACTCCCTACGTACAGGAGTTATATCAGCCACGTCTCATCTCCACGCAGATGTTCTGTTGTTTACTGATACCTTTTCCTTTCATTGCAAGTGCAAAGATGATTAGCTTGAAAAACAAAATCATATTTATACTTATTTCAGATCAGAAATTGGTGCCTTCGCTGATGAGAGAGAGGGCAGAAGACTTGCAGCCAACCTTTTCAGGTATAGAGCACTTCTGCATCGCAACTTCACTAAGTTATCAAGCACTATAAACTGGGACTGCAACCATTATCATTTGACACCAAGATCTGAATTTCGATACACAGAGACCAAAACCCTTTAGGACTAGGCTGGAACAAGTGAATCACAGGCCTGCAACCAAGGATCTGCAGCAGGATCCTGAGCCAATGCGACTCCAGAAAAGGTTTAGCGAACCAGAAAAGTGGCAGCAGCAATCCTGGTTGGGCGCCAAAGCAGGAAATAAACAGTACAGAGCCCTGGAAGCTTTCACCACAAGCAACAGAAGTGAGGATGAGCAAATACTGAAGCATCAGCTGAATTAAGCTCACTCACCTCTGAACAGACTAGAAAACTAATAGCAGTAAGCTGGCCTTTAAAAGCAATTCAAGACAACTGAATGTTTTTCTACCTTCTTCTGACATATTCTACTACTTAAGCTGATTTTAGCTCGTGAGCTTATTCATTACTACTCTCAACATAAACTGGTTTTCTGTACTCTTCTCTCTTAAACTAGGAGTAATAACTGCAAATCTACTGCTAATAACTAAGGTGTAACTAACATCCACTGCTGGCTGTTGTGCGTAGGCAGTCTGCAATTCTCCTGCGGATCCCAATGAAATCGGGATCCCCATCACAGGGTCAGGCCTTCTGCAGTTACCCCAGGTACAAGAAAGGGAGCAGAGTCCTCTACCTTTATTGGCCTTTGTCCACTGTTTCTGCTGCTCTCAAGCGCACAAGTTGCACGGCTCGAGGGCAGTGTAAGAGAAGAAAAACACGTGGACAAGAAACCAGGACCTCAGCTACGAAATTACTTCACAAAGAACAGGTAGGCGAATTCACCGTGTGGGCCAAGACTGGAAAAAACCACAAGCAGGAACATTCACTACTCCTCAATGGCAGGGACATTTCTACCAGTTTGCTTACAGAGAGATAAGACAAACGGTAGAATCTGCTCGATACAATCGGTAAGGGATGCGATTTTCACAGCCTCAGTCATTAAAGGCATACTTACCATTTTAACCACTATTTCAAAGAGTAAATACTTTAGGTTATGAAACATTTGCATGTCTAACTTCCCATTTGCATGTCTACTTGCCATTTGCTCCGCTATATTAGGCTCAATGACTAGCGACAAAGAAATATCCGTATTTAACGAAGAGACCCTCTTGAGCTGCGCTCTCTGGTAATGAGAAAGTTAGTTTAGACTCCTTTATTCAGCCTAACGTGTATGGTACTATTATTAAGGTTATTAATTTTATTTCGACTTCTGAAGTGTTGTTTACTAATTTACTAGATGAACGTTTAGGCAGTTGTTTGCATCAAGCATGTGAAGCAACATTTTAAAGCTGCGAATACAACCACTCTAGAGCGCACAATCTTAGGCAAAAGAGTACCCGCAACTAGCAAACAACTGATTTCTGGGCATTGCGTCCTCCCAAGATGTTACAATCTGTAGCTCTCCCCACGCTACCTCTGTGGGCCTACTGGAAGAGCAGAAGCACTTTCACTTATTAGCTGTGACTCTTAATACTGACTAAACTGGAACAAAAGAAAACCCATGCATGCGGGTCACCTGTAGAAGCAGCGAACGGCCTCAGAAACTTCGGGCAAGCTGGGACAAAACCTAGCCACAGACATTCAGGAAGGGATGTTAGACGGCTGGGCTGGCTTGAACGTTTTCCCAAAAGCAGGAGGGCCAGCACGTAAGACCGGAGCAGGGCCGTTTGAAGGCAGCGTTATCCTGCGCTCAGCTCGGCAGCTCCGTTTTCACAACGGCCCGCTTAAAAACGGCAAGGAAAGTTTGCGCTTTCCGAGGGGATCTCTGCATCCCTGCGGGTCGCCGCCGGAAAGAGCGGCGGCGCGGCCGGGCCCCGTCGGGAGGCGCCGCGGTTGTAGGGCGGCGGGCAGGCAGGCAGGCAGGAGAGGGCCAGGCGGCGGCGCCGCGGCCGGGGAGCGGGGCAGCCCCGAGCCGCCCCCCGCCGAAGGGCCCCGGAGCCGCGGGCCCGACCGGGCCGCCCCCCTCCCCTCCCCTCCCCTCCCCTCCGCCGGCTTCGCGGTTCCCGGTGCCGCACCTGGATGACCTCGTTGACCTCGCGGATGCACTCCACCATGTGCTGCAGGATCTGCTCGGCCGTCAGCACCTCGTAGCGGTAGTCCTCCTCCTGCTCGGGCCCGCCGCCGCCGCCGCCGCCGGGGCCCGGCCCGCCGCCCAGCCCGCCGCCGCCGCCGCCGCCGGGGCCCAGCCCGCCCGTCTCGCCGCCCAGCAGCCCGTCGCGCTCGCCGCCCACGCGCAGCCCGGGCTCCACCAGGTCCACCTCGCCCAGGTCCAGGTTGTCGTCGTCGGGCTCGTCCTCCTCCTCGTCCTCCTCGTCCTCCTCGGCGCCGCTGTCCTCGCTGCACTCCTCGTCCTCGTCGAACTCGTAGTTGTAGCCCTCGTCCGAGTCCATGGCGAGGCGGTGGTGGTGGTGGCGGCGGCGGCGGCGCGGCGGCTCCCGCCCCCCCGCCGGCGCCTGCCCGCCCGCCCGCCCCCGCGCTGCCCCGGCGCGGCCCGGCCCGGCCCGGCCCGGCGCGGCCGCTCGCTGCCCGCCGCCCCGCAGCGCCCGCCGCCGCCGAGCCAACAAAGGGACGCGGCGGACCCGCTCCGTCACCGCGCGCCGCGCACGCACGGCACGTCACGCCGCGGCGCGTCACGCGCCGCGGCGTGACGTGCCGCGCCTGCGCCGCCGCCGCCGCCATCTCCCCTCAGGCGCCGACGCCGGGGAGGGCCATCCGGAGTGCGCGCCACTCCCCCCCCCGACCCGACTCCATCTTGAGTGTGGCGCGGAGTGGGGGGGGGAGGCGGGCAGCGGCCATGTTGGGGATGGCGCGGGCATTGTGTGCGCCATGCTGCGTGCGGCCCTCCCCCGCCCCGGCGCCCGGTGTGCCGCCGGCCGGCCGGCCGCCTTTCCCCGGTTGCAGAACAGGCGGCCTCGCGTGACCCCGGCCGCGCCGGGCGGCACCTCCCTGCTTCAGCTTGGGGGCAGCGGGGATAAGCGCGGCCGGGTCTCGGCGGCTCCGTCGGGCTGGGCCCCCGCTCCTCGCTGGGCCGCGCAGCCCCGGGGAAGCTCCTCGCAGCGTAAGCGCTGTGCGAAGAGGCCGCGTCGTCGCTTATTCGGCGTTTAGGAGGGGGGCAGAGCGGGCCTCGCGGCCCTGCAAAAGCAGGCCTGGCTCTTGCGCGAGCGGCTGGGGCTGAGCCGGGCGCCTAGGGCCAGCGCTGCGTCCTGGTGGGCCCGTCCCTGCCGGGCCGCTCAGCCTGCTCCCCGCCGTTGAGCTTTCCTCGCTGCTCGGCCTGGCTGAGGTGCAGGCGAGGCTAGCTGGGCTTATTGCCTGCCGCCGTGCGGGGGGCACCGGGGACTCCGGTTGGCTTGGTAACCGGCTGCAGGCTGGCCCAGAGGGGAGCCAGCTGATAGCACATCCTCTGCTGTGATTCACTGTGGAGGGATGTGAGCAGGCGGCACAGCCCCGGGAGGGCTCCGGGGCCACCTTCTCCACCTCTGCTTCCTCGTGCCCTGCAGAGTCATTTCTAGCCGGGTGAAGTGGGGCTGTTGTGATGTGGTAACACGCGCTTCACCTGCTTTGCCTGGATGAAAATGGCTTCGCGCCTGGAGGGCAAGGGAGACTCAGCCTCACGGTATGCAGCGCAGGTGGGGCGAGTTTTATCAGTTCTTTGGGCAGGAGTCACCGCGGTGCTTTGTGTTTGCGCAGCGGGATCCTGCTCCCAGCTCCTGCTTCCTCAGTACTAACGCAGCACAAATAACAAAGACCTTGTGAAACAGGCAGCGGCACTTGCAGAAAATTAGAAGGCACCTCCAAAAAGCTAGAGGGGTGTTTATTTTCTGGTGGTGTCTATAAAGCGTAATGATGGCCGCTGTGCCAGGGGTTTAAGTTCAGAGTGACACAGGTAGGTGCCCTTGTGGATCCAAGCAGATTAGGTGTCCGACTTCCTGGGTAGGTGCCTCTAGAAACCTCACTGCCTACCAGCCTGCATCTTGAGATACACAAGCAGCTCTGAAGAACAGTCCTGGGTGTTTCTTGGCATCACAGCAGCTTCAAGTGAATTTGCCGCAGTCACGACTGCCCCGTGTCCTCCCCAAGCAGTTGTCATGCGAGCCCCTGCAAACACTCCTCTTCCCCAGGGAAAGACGAGAGCTTGGCAGTGTGCCCCAGCAGCCACCGGCTCTGACCGCAGTGGGTCCTAGGAGGCAGGAGGGGTAACGCCTGCAGCCCGAGACCCTCCTTGCAAGGGGCCCTGCCTCTGTCTCCATACATACAGCTTGCAGCGGGGCAGCTGGTGCCTGCTGTCCCCAAGCTCTGGCCTGCCCCGAGAAGGTTGGGAGCAGCAGCGGGAGCAGGGTCAGGAGTGCCGTCCCAGAGGGGCTGGGAGGCTCAGGCTGAGCTGGGGAGGCCTGTGGGCCAGCCACATATATTGCCTCATGCCAAGCCAGCTGGTAAATAAAGCCAGTTTCCTAATTACTTTTTGGGGATGGCAAAGGCCTGGGCATTAATCATCCTGCCCTACATAAATATAAATAGCACTGGCTTTGTTCAGCTCTGAACTTACCAGCTGGACGTTTGCCAGGCTTGTCCCATCTCACATGTCAAGTGTTTGTGGCTCAGCTGGCTGTCACACGTCCTCCTCGCGGCGCCTGTACCTCCTCTGATGCTGCAGGGCCCGCGCTGGAGCCTCCCTCCTGCTCCTGGAGCCTCCGTGCCAGACAAGCTGCCCAGCCTGGCCATCGCCTGCTGCCCAGCACAGCTGGGTGTCCTGGAGCAGGAGAGGTCACGGAGAGGCGCGCTGTCCCAGCGGTGGGTGTCACCCCCAGGGGCTCTGCACTGAAGGCCCAGCTCGTGACGTGGGTTCTGGCCAAGAGGAGAGCAGGCGTGAGCCAGCGGACGGCAACGTATCTGCCGCAGAGTCTGCCGGACTCCAGGGAGCTGAGAAATCTTGCAGAGAGGTTTTGCCTGGACATCAGGCTCTTGTTTTATCAGAGCTTTGCTGGCTCCCATAGGCTATGTTTTTGCTGACCCACAAAACTGGGTCCAACCCTTTGCTGGAGATGACTTTCCTCTCTGGGACAAGACTACCTCTGTCTTTGCTAACCTGCTTTTTCCTCCTGGGGCCACCTAGGTAGAAGGGCAGCGCTGAGGGTGGCGGATTTGGGCAGGGGTAGACCTGCAGCAGGCCCCTGACACCGCCTGGCGCGGGGCAGGCTGCCCGGGGCCTGTGAACGCCTCCCCGGTGCCCTCTCCTGGCCCCTGCCGATGCTGCACAGCGCCCACGAGTCCAGCCTTTCCCAAAGCACGGTCCTCTCGTGCGCCTTGGACTATCTGCAGCTCTTCAGGGCCCAGATACTGGCTACAGTAACGTAAGCTGAAGGCTGGTGTGAGCCCCCCAAGCCCTGATCAGTGATGAGGGTGCACAGCTTCCCTCCAGGCTCTGGAGAGCAGTGTCTGGATTCCCTATCCCAGACGCTCACCGTTCTCAGGGCTGTCTTCTCTCCCCACACCTCTTCTGACGTATCTGCCTCCCTTGGACACTCACAGTGGGATAACTAGCTTTGCATCTCTTGTGAGATGAGATATTAGACACCAAATGGACACGATCACCGTGCACAGCCCTTCTGAACAGCGTGGGGGAAGAACCACGCCTGCAGCTCCTTCTGGCGTAGCACGTTCCCACCTCAATGTGCAGGGTAATCTCACTACAGCGCATTCAGTAGCACAAAGCACAGTCATTTAGAAATACATTTATACTCTCTTGGTCATGTATATAGCAAGGAAACCAGGTTGAGTTCAGGCTCACAATGTGCCAACAAATCTCCAGGCATTAACAAAATTTCACCGTCCCTTTGCGAGAACCAGCAGTCAAGGCAGCCCCCGATACAACCGCAGTAAGCGCGCTCTAGTTCTCTTCCTCCTCAACCAACACAGGGGAGATGTTAGACAACTGCTACCTTTCAAACCCAACTGTTTCCCTTTCTCATATAATCCCGTTAGTAAACGTTTATAAGGAGTGATGGGATCTTCTCTGTGCAGCAAAGAATGCCATCCCACAGGCACAGAAATATGATTCTCCTCCTGCAGTCCCAGCCTTATCTTTACGCTAGAAGAGCTGACTTCTCCCCTGCAAGACATATTATCGCCACTTTGCTCGTGGTTATCCCTCTGAACTCCGAGTGTTAGTCTTACTTAATGACAAGACTAGTTTGCTTTTAAAGAGCACAGCTAAAACAATAATCCACACTTCTCAAAAATATTCCTTGATATGAAATTTTAGCTATGCCCCTTGGAAAAAATCATTGCTCTAATTATTCTTGGTTTTCCTTTCCTTATAAAGTTTCCAAACTAGTGGTTGTCACCCTGAAGCCTGTGGAGCCCCAGGTGCCCGCAGCCTCGCAGGGAAAAGTACCTGAGGAAAGCAGGGCTGCTGCCTTCAATGTGTTACGAGGATACCTGCACTGCCTCTGGAAATTTTAGGACTCCAGCTGCAGAAGAAAGTTGAAAACTGCTGTTCTGTCCAATCTGAAAAATGATTTAGAACTCCATAGGCACCTGGTGCTTTTTCATTTTATTCTTGCAAAAGGTTAATTGCACAAGTGATTCTAGTAACTGTTAGCACTGAAGCTGACAAGAATAAAATATTGCATTGTAATCACCTTCCTCCGTAAAGTTAAGCACACGCTTAAGGGATTTACGGGAGCAGGGTCTGTCTGCACACTCACTTCATTTCTAGACTGAGGAATTTTTCAGCACACGTGCACAGGCTCTTGATTGATTCCGGTTCAGCTGATCGCTTAGACCCACAGACATGATTAAGAGGCAGCAGGGACAGCAGCCACGTGTATTCAGCCTCCACAACAAGTCACAGCAGCCTCCCTCTTGCCTGCGAGCGCCCGGCAGGGCCCTATGTTTAAAATGATCTCCATCCAGCACCGACACAAGCACTCCCAGCTCCCATCCAGCCTGAGCACCCCTTGACTCTACCAAAAAGCCACAGAAGTGCCCTGGAGCAAAGCCCGTATCTCACCCACTTGCACTGTGGCCTCCCTCCTGCTCCATCGCTCCTGGGCCAGCTGGGTTGGGCAGACGGCTCTCTGGAAAGAGCCCTTCTCTATCGCCCAATAAATGTGGAGCTCCCCTACATGTGGAGCTTGGGAAAAAGAAAGCCAGGAGATTTCTCTGTGCCCAGCTTCTGATGCCCTCCCTTGGGTTTGATTCGGCTGCCAGCACACCCATTAACTACCTCAGCTGCAAGCCTGAGTTGAGATGCCCCTCAGATCACTGCAGTTTTTTCAGCCACCCAAAAGCTGTGCAAGCTGCACATAGTCCAGAGGGAAAAAGCTTTGCAAATAATACCAATAGTGCAAATATCTCCGGGCTGAACTCGGCATCATTTCTGCAGTCAGGAACCCAAATCCTGCAGACTGATTAACACATCTCACCTCAAACTTGTTGCCTTAAACTCCATTTTTAAGTTCATACTTGTTAAAGTACCACTCCTCAAACATGCCCAGAGCTGAGATATGCTCCTGTCTGCTAGCACTGCATCTCCTAGGCCTCGCTCCCCTTACATGTGCTCTCTCATCTGAAGAGGTCCCTTCTGCTGAACTCCATCTGTGCTGAGAAATTCATTTACCACATGCATCTGCTAAGCCACTCAACGGCAGCATATAGCGTGACATGCAGTGGACAAGGTGGAAAATGCAGAGCTATAAGAAGTAATCCCCCTGCAGCCTGCGTTCTGAAAAGTGCCGGGACATGCGTTTGCGGCTCTGAAAGCACTGATAGGGCAGACTGCCATACACTGGCCTGCTCCAGTCCCCCCAAAACACAGATGTTCCATACGGACCGGGCTGTTAGTGAAGGATGCAGCTAATCAAAATACACCAGGCATGGATTTAGGGCTCTCTTTCTTTTAGGATCATCTACATGCACATGCTAAAGCTTCAAGGATCAACTCTGCTGGCTTTTGTTAGCGTTCAAGATGCAAGCATCCCTCTGCTCAGCGAAACCGCTGCAGTAGCGGCAGCGGCAGATGGGAACGCCTGCCGGCGAGCATCTCAGCCTCTTCACTCAGTCTGGCGCTGCAGCGTTGGGGCATGGACACGGCTTCCCTCCCGCCACCCCCCTCAGGGGCAGGTATCTCTGGCAGAGGCTGGGAGGCAGCGCTCGGATCTGCCAAAGCAAGAGCTACCAGCACTTGTTTGTCCTATGACACTAAGTTTAGCTTTAGTAAAAAGCCCCGGTTCAGCTCATACCACAGCAAGGCCTGGCTCCTGTTTGGTAAGGTGAGAAATCACCTGGGCTGCTGGCCTGCTGCTGCTGCTGCTTGGTACGTGCTTATCCCACACCAAACTTTGGGAGAGTCACTCTCAGACAGGCGATGTCAACCCAAAGGAGGAAACATATCCTTGTCATCTGCTTCCAGCAGAGCATACACTGTGGCTGCACGGAGCAACCAAGAGCTGGAACAGCAGATACATCGGCACTGATTCATGCAGATGGCTTCCTCCCTGCCAGCTCCTGCGTGACACTGCTCTAAGCAACATCCTTCCTAAAACATGGAGATACGCAACATGAGGGAGCATGCCTGCAAAACCCCAGCACATGCCTACCTTGATTCCCCCCGCACCGCCACCACATGTAAGGTTACTGCAGTGCCCCATGGCTGCAACCCTCATGGTTCCAATTAAATATCATAATTATTTTGGCAAGAATTAAAGGGTATGTAAACGAGCAAATAAAGAGTAAGTTTGCCCAGAAAGCTCTTTATCTGAGACATCAAAATTCAAGTCGGAGGTCTGCAGGCATTCCCAAAAGATGATCTGCATTTTCCAAAGCCCTCTTCAATCCACAACAGCAGCAGCAGGTCCGCTGACCTGGGAGCGGACTTCATTCAGGAGCAAGTGTGCTTAAATAGTGTTTGGCTCAAACAGCAAAACAAACAGGAAATTCATGGGAGCGCTTTATGAATGTTTCCATGATCACACATACCAAACTGATCCCAGAAAGCGAGCCCAGCATAGCTTCACAGTGGGCAGGACAGATGAGACTCCAGGGCTGCAAAACGCTTACGCACGTGCTCACGCTCAGCAGGACTCGAGCAGGTGTCTGGGTGGACTGGAGCCACTGGCCGACCAGCTTCCTCCATGCCCCTTTCACTGGCTTTTACGCTTCTCACCAGCAGGGGAATGTGTATGCAAAACACCCTCCTGATTACATGCAGATGCAGCCAATGTCAGAGGGAATTACACAGCATAATAGATGGTTTTATACTTAAAAAATGCTGTGGAACAAGGAACTGCACTGATAGCCCAAAGACCATCCTCATGCCCCAAGGACCGCCAAAGTGGAAAGATCCAAGTGCGAAATACTGGCCAGACTTTAAAACAACCTCTGGCAGAATAAGGAATTTGGATTTCCACCTCACACAGAGAGCAGGTAATCCAGCACAGCCCTGGTGCAGCAGTCCCCTCTGGAGTCCCCCAGCAACTTCGCTTTTTGCCGGGAATGGGATAGCTCTTGCCATCAAAAGAGGACAAGAGACACTTGCAGTTATCTGTGCGATGGTATCACATAGCGAGCGCAGTGCAATATTCTCAGCCACCCAGCATAGCCCAGGGCACCAGCATGAACGGGCACTTGCCTCTTAACAGGAACATCCCCGCTTCGGGGCTGGGGACCTCGGTTAGGACGAGAGGATGTGCTGTGGCTGGACAAGTAAGCTCTGAATCCTCCGTCTCCCTGTTTACTCTGGGCTCGTTCCTTGCTGAACTAGCCAGAAGAAGCCAGTCTTGCCAGATGGATATATCACCCTTGAGAAATGCTCTGAGACCATGAGCTGCCTTCATAAGGGCTATAGAAGAAATGTCCATTCTCAGCGACTTCTGGCCACTGCTGCTCTATGGCTGATGCAGGAAAGCATGCGAGTCAGTCCTTTTAAGCAGAGGCTCCAAAGTTAAGCGCATGCTTAAGCAGTTTTCTCATGTAAAGATGCACTCCTGAATCAGACTGTTAGTCTAGATTAATGCTGGCCAGCTATGGAGGAACTTCTCTGAGTCATCCCCTGGAGACATCAGGTTCCCTAAAATAGCAACAACAACAGAACACACAAAAAGACTTGACTATGTTGACTGAAAACTATGATCACAACATTTGACATGAGTGTGGTGAACATGCCACCCTAAACAGACTGAATTAAGGATTTGTTTCAAGCCAGGGCCACAGCCTCCAGGAAGATAAGCCGTTGCACTCTTGGATTTCAGTCTCATGCACTGGGAGTAACCCTGCTGATGTTGCTGAGATTGTATAATGTAACACAGCAGCAAACCGCGTTTTTTCTCCTGCAGTTTTGATACAGTGAAGCTTCTTGAGGAACAGTCCAGAGATACTGGAATCAATGGATGTTGTCAGAAAAGGAGGGAGCAGTTTGCAAAGGGAAACATAACACACCAAGCTCGAGACCTAGGAAGTTGCGTGTAGACAGGCGGTAGCCTTGAGACAAGCAGAGGAAAACTTCAGTAAGAAGAATGAATGGAGCTATTTTCCCAGAGGTCCAATGTAGGTTTTAATACCCTCGCACTGCTCCATCTTTCAGGCACCCACATTCCTTCCTGCCACTTGACACATCTATGGATGGAGGCAGACAGCTCTATGAGGTTAACATCCTGGAGCAATAGACAGAGGAGTCAGGGGGAACCATAAGGAAGCAGCTTCATACATGCCAAAACACTGTGCTGAACTGGGGTCCTGACACCTCTCTCTAGGGAACAGAAGGGGTGGGTGGGGATTATCAAGGGCCAAGGGCACCAATAGGCCTTAATTGCACCAATTGGCCTCACCTGAGACCCCCACCCATGCACCCTCTGCTCCAGGAGCTCCATTTCAGCCCAGGCCTGAGCAGCTACCTCCTCTCTGAGCTGTGGTGTAGGTGTACTTGCTCTCATGCCTTGTTCCTGAGTTGTCTGGATTTCCCAGATTGACCTCAGACCTGACTCAGTATATTGCTTTTGCCTCGTGACCCTGGGAGGGCTGATAGGCTCCGCTGCTCTCACCACCATGCTCGGCTTGCCTGGCTTAACTGCTCTGGGACTGCGCTCTACTGGTGAGGTGACAGCCTGGCCTGTGGTATCGCAACCCTCGGCTCCCAATTTGCCTTCCCTTAGGGGGCAGCCAGGCCTTGCTGCTCCTGATAGGGAGATGTGGAGGAAGGATGCAGCACTGTGTAGGTGCTGAGCTCCTGGCAACATTAGCTGGTCCCTTTGGACCTGAAGGACTCTAGCTACCTCATATCTATGGTTGCCCCTTAGTCACCCCTTCTGCCCTCACCTGCCTGAGATCCCCCTACCTGTCCTCATCAACCTCCTGAAATCCCCACAGTTATGTTTAGACCCACAGCCCCACTGTGATCGCTTCCAGATCTCTGCAGCCTCTCTAACTCCATGACAGCCCCCCACTTCACTGACACCTCACAGACTCCCTCGCCCCTGGCGAGCACCTCGCTTCATCCCTCTTGACGTCTCATCCCCCAACCCCTGGAAAATCCCATGCTCCCTCCAAGCTCCTTTCCTCTTTCACCCTCAGCCTCCATGTTTGTCCTGATGCCTTCATAACATAAAATTTTGGCCACATTGATGAGAGGTTTTGAGTTCTGCGCTTATCAGCTGTAGGCTGCAGGAGACCCAAAGGATAAGCCGTAGCCTGAAGAGAGGAAATTGGACTGTCGGGAAGACTTATTGGAGGCAGCTTTGAAAGCAGCCGCTGCAGGAGCTGGCTTGAGCTGCTCTCCTCGCTCCCTGGAAGCACAGGGCCTCTGCAGGTGGGTGCTGGCAGGGATGGAGTGACCACGCTCGGGTTGAAGACCCAGCTGGGAAGGCCAGGGCGAGTCCTGCGCTCTCAGTGGACTTGGGCCAGAAGCTGTGATCCCAAGGTCTGCAGGAAGCTGTGAGGCGCACCCAGCCATACACCTTCCCGTGTTAGCAACAGCAAACAGGCTTGCAGTTTGACACTGGACAGTCTGAGCTCCTTGTGCTTGAGGGTTTTTCTGCAAAATGTTTTTTCCTGTTGATTCACCCCCTCCCCTTTCCCTGTGCTGCTTACTGGAAGAAGAATCGCTTACATTCCCCCAGACCTTTCTATGGCGGTGTCCACCACTGCTTGCTTTTGCAAAACGTTGTTTTTATCTTGCTCGAGCGCGCTGAGGCCCTCTCCCTTGTCCTGCTTTCTCCCATGGCATTTGTTTCATTTCCCGTTTGCCGTTCGTGCCTGCGGCTTGCATCTTGCAGCATTTCTAATAGCTTTGAGTTTTCTGGCAGCTTCACTGCTTGTTCAGGATGGCTGGTATCAGGAAAACAGCTCTTTCCTCAGTAAGAATTGGATCGAGTAGCTTTCTCGAGTAGCTTTCTCCTGGGCTAAGTGTCCTCACTTGACTCAGGACTGTCGCTGAGAAATGCAGAGGTGGGAGGGTGAAGGCAAAATGTCGAGTTCACTTGGGGCTGAGGGGGCTCAGAAGCACAAGGGGAGCTGCCACACCAGAGCTCAGCCTATGGCTTTTTCTCCTAAAAGCTAAATCCTCTGAGAACGTGCCTCTAACAGTTGAGCAGTAATTTCTTCCCTTGCCTGTGCTGGCGTTGCTATCCGCACGTAATTGGAGTTTTAGTACTACGCTTGAGCACGCGGCAGCCCTGCCGAAATGATCGAGGACTGATAATTGGGTCACAACGCATGAGTCTCGAAAGACAACTCCGCATGAGATGTCGCCACAGGAGGAAGCACTTTTGTGCAAAACCTAACCAACGTTTCACCAGTTACCTTCATCTCCTTGGAAACCTGTGCAGCGGCCCTGATTTATATCTGCTTTGTTAATAAAAACACATTGTACCAATAACAGAGCTCTCACACGCCAAAAAGCAAGGCACGTTCGAAGCGCACGTGCGCTTAATCACACAACCTAAAAGCAGTGCATGTGAAACGCTGTTTTTAACAACATTAATCTTTCTCTTCCAACTCCAAATGGAGCTGCTGAGACTCCACGAGAGCGTGCATGCCTCGAACTTCACTCTGACTTTTCCAACCGCGTGATGGCAGGCCCGGCTAGAAGGGAACAAGGTAGGGGGAGACTGAAAGGAAAAAAAAAAACATCTCGAGAGTAGGGCTAGGAGAAGAAATGACGTAGCATGGAACCGAAGACGCTTGGGCTGCGGGGCTGTGCAGCGTCTCGTTTGTTTAGAAGTACACAGCAAAGAGGCACGGGCCTGGGCAGGGGCAGCACGGCCGGTCGGGGCAGGCGGCAGCCACGCGGCCCGCCGCAGGCGAGCGTCGAAACGCGCGCGAGCGGCCGTGAAGGCCACCTCTTGACTACAGCTCTGGGGGATTTTCACTCCGGCAACGACCCCCTCCCGTCTTTCATCCCAAAACCGGAGCGAGCCAACGGTCCAAGATTACCGCCCGAGGGCGGCCGGGGCCCGCGGCCCCCCGTTGCGAGCTCCTGCTTTGGCAGGACTAGGGTGCGCCCGTCCCCGGCTGGCAGGCGGGGAGCGAGCGGGAGCCACCGGCTCCGGCTCACCCCGCCGCAGGGAGCCGACCTCAGGGTGAAGCGGCAGCGGGGCGTCCTGCCGATAACTCGGCAGGGAGACCCGAGGCTGCCGCCCGGGGGAGGGGGGGCTGCCGGGCCCCGGGGCGCCGCCCCGCTCCGCCTGCGGCCGCCCCCGGGGCAGGGCGCGGGGCGGGGGCTGCCATTTTGTGCGGGCCGGGGGGCAGCGCGGGGCGGGAGTGGTGCTGCCGCCCAGGGGCCGACATGGCCGCCGCGTCGCCTAGGCGACGGCCGCGCGGTCACGCGGGCGCGGCCATGGCGGCGCGGGTGCTGCTGGCGCTGGCGGCGGCGCTGGGCTCGGCGGGCGCCGTGTGGCCGCAGCCGCAGGCGGAGCGAGCCGCGCCGGGCGGCGGCCGCTGCCTCCTGCTGCCGCGCCGCTTCGGCTTCGCCTACGCCGCCGCGTCGGCCGTGGGGCCGGGCTGCGCCGTGCTCGACCAGGCCTTCCAGCGCTACTGGGAGCTGCTCTTCGCCGGCGCCCGCGCGCACGGTGAGGCGGGGGGGCGGCGGCCGGGCTGAGGGACGGGCGGCGGGGGCAGCGCGGGCGGCGGGACGCGGCCGTGCCGTGCCGTGCCGCCTTTCACCGGCCTCCGTCCTTGAAACGAGTGAAAAGCCCCCCGAAGTGATCGCTCGCCTCGTGCAGAAGCTGCTCGCCGGCATCCCTGCGTGGTTGCGGCTGAACCCGATGAACTCCCGCGCTAACAAACCGAAGGGCCGGCCCTCCGAGCCGCGGCACCCGGGCGTCGCCCAGGTGAAACGCCCGCTTCCTCCTCTTCTGAAAGCGCTTTCCCTGCGGTGCAGGGGGCCAGACCAGCTCTGGTTCGTGCTGTCGAGGAGCCGGGCGTTTCAGGTTGCGCGTCCGCAGCGCGGGCCTCGGGGAGCCGGGGCCGCCCGTCGGAGCGGCGGGAGGCGCGCGGGTGTCGAGCAGCGCTTGCGGCAGGCCGCGCGACGCCTTGACGTGGTGGTTGGTTGCCCCTCGAACGGGTCCGGTTCCGGCCCGGGGGAAGGGGAACGTCTCCGTGACGGGCAAAAGTCTGTCGGGGTTTCAAGCGGACGTTCCTCTCCCAAGGAGCGGACGGCAGCAGGATGTTCCCCCCAGGCTGGGGTCCGCAGGGTGCTTGCTGCCAGGTCCCACCGTGGGTTTTGCATGACGGTCTACTCGTGTGAGCCGTCATGATTTGGCCCAGTGATCAGTTATTGAAATAACTGATAGCGCCTCGGGTGTTGCCACTCGTTCGCGTTTGTGCCGTTAGATCGTTGTCCTGGTCTGCTCTGGAGTACATCACACCCTCGTGTGCAGGAGTCTCGGGGTACTTTTTCGGTGTTGGGGAATTAAATAAACTGGTTTGTACCGAGCAACTTGCTCGAGTTTGTAACGATTCTGAATTTGGGAGCGCAGCCCAGATGGATCTTGAGCTTCAACGATCAGCTCGTGCTCCCTATCTGAAAAGTCAGGTCTTAGTAATTTGAATCCTGCCTGTTGCTTTTTTAATTAAAAAAAAATTTTTTTTTGTTTGTTTTAATTCAGCTGGGGCAGATGGCTGAGCCTGCATCCTGATGACTCAGTTACTTGATTTGCTTCTCACAGTAAAGGGCAGCGCTTCTTGGGTGTATGCAGGGAAGCACTTGCTGGGCTCGTGTTTTAAAAGAAAAAAAAAATAGCCCTATATGGCACAGTGAGTGCCAGTTATCTGGCATTTCTTTCAGGGAGTTACTGGGTCAATTTGCTGTTTCTTTTTTTCGTTTCACTTTATCTCCTTCAGGTTGCGTTTTGGCTCCCCAGTGCTTCATTTTGCTTCCTTTTCTTCCTCGTGACTGTGGCGAGAGCTGCTGGCAGTGTTGCAATTGCTCCAGCTTTGGTGGCTCTTCCTCTTTGTAGCAGTTGTCTGTGTGTCCAGCGTGATGTTTTGCACTGGGGAAAGACGCTTTTGTTGCCTCCTGCTCATTTCTCACAAGCGGACACCTATGCTTGCTATGGTGTTGTTTTTGTCTGGGAGCACCTTTTAGTAAGTCAGGTGAGATGTTAAGCATCCCGACGTCCCACGACCTTCCTGGCAAAGAGAGGTAGTGACTCTTGGACTCGTATTGGATTTTTCTATAGTGTAAGGTGAGGAAAAGCAAAAGCTTTGAGAGCCCAGGCTTGATTTGGGACAAGTTGTAATTGTTTATTGCCCCTCTACTTCTTCATGGTAGCACCGGTGGTGTGTATAGGATGAAACGTAGTAAATTCCCTGGCTGCTTTCGCTGAGGCAAACGTTGCAAACGTGGAGCCAGCACACACTGATGCTTAATGCCTGCGTGGGTCTGCAGGCAGCCTGAAGAGCTGTATCTGAGAAACATGAAATGCTCCATTCATCAAAAAGAGCTAGTAGTTCTGCTTCCCAATGTTTTAAATGTCAGCATGAACTCTGTCGCTGCTGATGAAAGCAGAGAAGGGTGACGGCACTGGAAACTACTCTGCTTCATCTCGACTGTATCATGCCTTGATAAAGACAAGCTTGAAACACTGAGAAGAACTGTTTGGCTTGTTTTATTTCCTAAGTCCAAGCCTGTAAGTAGCAATAGAAATACATTTTGATACGATAGCTGCAAAGACCCCTTTTGTTTCTTTTTGCTGCTAGGATCTAAACTTAACATGGCTAGTATAATTATTCCTGTTGTCCTGTCCCTGTCAGAGGGAAATATGACTGTCACATCACTTGGATCTTGTGATCACCGGGTCAAGGTCCGTGTGCATACTCAGCACTTCCTGTACACCCTGCTTTATGTGGAACTCAAACTACACATGCTTAATTTTAGGGTTTTTCCCCCCCCCCCCCTTGCCTTCCTTTTTATCCCCATGAGTGATTAGTAATAGCAGGCAATGGAAATCCTGTATGGAAAGAAATAGTTTCTATCAACAGAGAAAATAAAGAAATAGTTTTCTTGCTGTTTTAGAAAGCTAGTATGTCAATTCAACAAACAGGCATACTGGTTGAATTGCAGAGGCTTAAGGGGACTTCATCATCTTTTCCTAACTTGTTCAAAGCGTGCTAAGGCAGAGCTGGTCTGATCAGCTAGACTCTCAGTGGCACGAGTGCCCCATGTTCCCAAACCAGGTCCTCTTAAAACTCCCCAAAGATTAGTGTGCTGTTCCCTTTTGCCTTCTGGGAAGCTTGTGCCAACTGATAAACTTTACAGCCTCATCTCGTGGGTGTTGCTTCTGGCCGGTGGCAGAACACAGAAGCGTTGCAGTTGTGATGTGTGCCCCGAAAGCCCGTTTCTGAGAGTCCTGTTTCCTGCTGAGCGGAGGGCCAGCAACCACTCTCCCAAGTGGGCTAACCCCAATGGCAGCTGTTGTTGGCGTTACGTTGTGACAGGCAGTTGCAAATTGCCAGGGTTTGAAAACGTTTTAGAGATTTGTAGGCTATGTCCAAACTCTCAGTTCCTTCTGGACTTCCGACATGAAATCAGAAACTAACTGAACTTAGAAGAGACATATAAAGGTCAGTGGTCAACCCCCTGCTCAAAACAGGGCCAACCTGGTTAGAGCCAACTTTGAAGTTGGGTCAGGTTTTTCAGAGCTGTGTCCAGCTGAGTTTGTGATATCTCCGAGGACGGAGAAATGGGCCCCTCCAGGTGAAGAATTTTTTTTCCTTATCTCTAGTTGGAATTTCCTTTGCTGCTTCTCCCTTGTCTCCTGTCCTTTAGCTGAGCGCCTCAGAGGGGTGTCTGAGAGAGTGTGCCTCAGGACCCCACGTGAGGCTCATGCCAGGACCCATCATCCCGGATGGCTTATCACCACTAGCGACCGTTGCTTAGCTTGTTTGTCTTCTAATCCATGACAATAACCAACTACCAATTTGGCCTTGATAGTGTTGTTTGCAACCATGAACCTCAGACACTGGGTTTAATAGGTGATTGATTGCTGCCGTGCTTGCCTACCTTGTCTTCTAGGCTTGGTACCGCTGGTGCCTGCCTTCTCCTTAGTTCAGAAAGCTGTGAGGAGTCACGTGCATGCGACTGGGTTTTAGCATAAGCTTTCTTGGAAACTTTGTTCTGCTATACCTTCTGCCAGCTCCCCTTCCAGCTGAGGAGTGTCCAGAGCTCATTCAGGCTGGGTTTATCCTGCTGGTGCTTGCCATGCTCTCAGCGTTAGACGGCTTGTGCTCGGTGGTGTCTCCCTGCGCAGGTTTAACAAGGTATGCGGTGATGGGACCAGTATAACGGGCTGTGCTTAGCAGCGCTTGTCTTATTGCTCGTCAGTCAGTTGTTTGCTCTCAAGGCTGCTGAAAGGACAGTTGATGCTTAATAGAAAATTCAGAAATGCCTTCACCTTGGAGACAGACTTCATCATCCCGGCTCAGCCTTGGGAGAGCAGAGCTGTGGCTATTGCTCTGCTCCTGGAGACTGCTGGTTAAATCCCTCCATTTGGGTGGAGATGAGAGAGGAAGAGGTTGGGAAATACTTATCCCAGGAAGATCCCTAGGGGAAGAAGAAAAAAAAGGGTATTTCCCAAATGTCAAGGCCTGAGTGTGGCTGTTCCTGGTGAGCTGCCATCTTGCCAAATGAAGGGAGCAGGCCTTGCTGCTGTGCTCGGCATGCCAGCTCGCACCTTTGTGAGGTTGCCTTGGCTACCGGCTCGTCTGTAACTGAACAGAAAACTTAAGTCTGAGGAATATTTTTCCCTTCTGCCTTCTCTCCGCAGAAGTTTTGCCATGCCTTCATGGAAACGTCTGTGGTTCCTGGCTCCTGCAAGCTTCAGAGCGTGTGTTGTCTGTGTTTTACCCCAGTGCTGGCTGTGCCAGGGTCTCTCTGAAGGCCGCTTGGTGTCTGACTTATGACCAGACTCACTCAAAGCTAAGCTTTTTAGGTTTCGGGGACCGTTTTGTGCCGTTCCTGGGAGTAACGTGGCTTTGAGGGCTGTAACGGCATAGATGTGTACCTTGACTGTGATCAGCAGGGTCCCTGCTGAGCTAACCTGCTCTCTTGCTAGTTGGAGACTGCCACGGGCTGACCCGTGCTGCTCAGGAACAGGTCAACGCCTCCCTTTGGCATTGGGGGAGCGTCTCCCATGGACTCCAGGGAGGACTTGGGGCTGCGCAGCATCATTGAAAGTGCTTCTTCAGATAGGGAGGAGTGGCCAGAGCTCCTGCTTGGGGTCCAAATGTGGCTGGATTTTTTTTGGTAGCTGCTGCACGTAGGACCTGCTCTACAGAGTGCTGAAGTCTATCAGGATCCTCTCTGTGCTGTGGGCTAGCTTCACGAGGCCTTACAGTGACCCCTAACAGCTCAACTTTGCAGTATGCTTGGATTCATTCTCTGCCTTTTTTTGCTCTACAGGATTTGTTTGCATTTTTTGAGAAGTATGGATAGCATAGGAGAGCTCTTTGGCTTATACTTTTTTCTGCCCAAGGTAGGGAGAGTTTAGAAACATAAAGTTCTTCCCCCCGCCCCGGCAAAGACTTGGGTAGTTGTGGCTGTTGCTTAGAGCAGGGCCTGATGTCAAGGGCGCTTTGGGAGCTGCTGCTAAACCAGGCTCTGATGTCTCTCCTTGTGCGGTGTGGTCCTTTCAGCTGCCACTGGGAAGCCTATCCTTGGGGCTTCCTCACCAGCAGGCCTTCTCCGTGCTGAAGGTGGGGATCTGCTCACGTGGTCACGGTTTCCTGTGTCAAAAGAAATGCCTACTGAACACCCTAGGACCTGACCTGGGTTAAAGAAGGGGTGCCAGTTTCTGTCATGTGTATTAAAAGCTATGCTCAGTCCAGATGGTTCTGCATCTCCATCACTAGCGGGGCTGGAAGGAAGGCAGTGGACTTGGGAAGCCGGGAGAGAGCCAAGGGGGCTTAACGGCTGCCGCCTGTGTGTTGCAGGGAATGAGCAACCCTGGGAGAAGCCCTGTGCCCAGCTCCTGGTCTCTGTGGCCACTCCAGGTTGTGATGGGTTCCCCAGCCTGGACTCCAAGGAGAGCTGTGAGTATTGGGGTTTGGAGCGGGAGTGCAGATGTCTCTGCACCCGTTAGTTGGAACTGGTGCCATACAGCACTTTGTGCTTCCCCCGAATTGAGGGTGTCCTTGCTGTATTGGGGCCGGGAGGGAGTGACTTACCTGAGGTTGCTGATAAGACAGCGGGAGAGGCAAAATAATAAATAACTCCCCAGCTTCCTGGGATCCCAGGGTGCAGTCTTCTATCAAAACCGCTGCCTGGTCCAGCTGCAGCCATGTAGCTGGGGCTGTCATGCCTTGTCGCAATGTGTAATGGAGCGTGGGACCTAATGCCTAGGCTGGCCTGTCTCATGCTGTGTTTCAGATAAGCTTGTCGTCTCGGAGGACTCCTTGCTGCTGTCTGCAGATGCTGTCTGGGGAGCTCTCAGAGGTGAGATGTGTTTAGCATTTGGGAGTAACGGAGCTTTGATGGGCTTTCCCACTCTCCCCGCCTATGGGGCGGCTCTCTGTGCCTCTCTTTTCTATCGACTTTTGTTAATAGTCCTCAGTTCTTTTGGGGGGATCTGCTGAGAAAGTAACTGTGTGATTTTTCCCACAGGCCTGGAGACATTCAGCCAGCTTGTTGGGAGAGATGAGGATGGCACGGTGAGTGGGAGGCTTGCGTGCAGGCAGGCTAATGTGAGCTCTCACAGTGATACGAGTCCTGACCTTGCCTTATGGGGGCAAGCTGTGCTTCGGGGCAGTGAGCCAGCTCTCCCTAATGCTCCTGCCTTCAGGGGTATGGGCTAAGGATTGCTGGGGGACTTGGGGGCTGCTGGGTTTCCAGCAGGGCAGCACAGCCCTGTCATATCACGGGCCACATGGTGATTCACGAAGGCAGAGTCCAGCCAGATCGCTGCCTTCTGAGCAGGTAAAGTGCTGTGGCTCTTTCTGGCTGGCTTGTGCTGTGGGGTTGCGTGCTGGGCAGTGAGGATACCCTTCCTAGTCCTGCTGGCCCTGGGGGCAAAGGTGACCCTGATTCTCCCCTGTTAATGGCTGTGTTGCCTTAGAGCCCTTCTCACTTCTTCCTCGTGCGCTCTGTGTGCAGTACTACGTCAACAAGACAGAGATTGTGGACTTCCCCCGCTTCCGTCACCGAGGCTTGTTGCTGGACACCTCTCGTCACTACCTGCCTCTGAAAGCCATCCTGGAAACACTGGTAGGGTACCTGTGCGGTGGGGCATGTGTCCTGCCCTGCTGACAGCCAGTCGAGCACTGTCTGGGGGAGAGAGCGAGTTAGCTGGGTGTCCCTTCTCTGGGATAGGCAGGGGCTCCCTGGGTGGCTGGGAGGCCTTTTGTTTGCGTTGGTCCTTTCCAAAGATCACAGGAGCCATCTAGTGAGAGCCAGCCATACAGCTGGACATAGGGCAACCATCCACAGCTCATCAAGGAAGAGCTTGTCAGATCTAGGTGTTTTGAAGAAAACCAGCCTGCGTGTCTCTAGGTGAAGCAGCAGGGTGGGGTGGCATGGCAGCATGACCTCAATTCTTGTACGCTGGTCTGCCTCCTGCAAAAATGCTTCCATTCTGCAGGCCCTTCTTAGTGCAGTGCTCTGCGCCCGTGGCTCCGTTTGTGCCCAGTGTAAATTGCAGCTGCCTCAGGTGGGCGATCACTTCACTTGGTATGTGGGAGAAGGAAGAAAATCCTGAGGTATCTTAGCTCCCTGCAACCCAGTTTACTTTCTGAAGCCAGATTGTTTCCAAGGCAAGGGAAAAGCTAGCTTCTTCCCAGTCATGTTAGACAAAAGTGGGTGGTGGTTCTGCCCTCATCTTGAGCAGAATTAAACATCCAAGTCTCAATCACTGGCTTACTTACATGGAGAAACAGGGAGATTTTACGGTTGGCAGGAGCGCTGCTGGCCTTCTGCAGCTCTTTGCAGTGCTCGTGTGTTTGACAGAGAGGTGTCTGCATGACTCCTGGAGCCTCGGGAGCATCTGGGGACACTCTTTATATGTTTGCCTTGTCCCTCTGGAGTGCAAGTACCTGGCGCGCCTCAGGCCCTTTCTGCGACAGGCTGGCTGACCTTTCAGACAGGGCAGGGCATGTTCACCTGTGTTCCTGTTGCTTCCTAGGATGTCATGGCTTACAACAAGTTCAATGTCTTCCACTGGCACATTGTGGATGACCCATCTTTCCCGTACGAGAGCGTGACCTTCCCAGAGCTCAGCAAGAAGGTAATCCATCTTGTTCATTGCGCAGCTCCCCACTGAGCATGGGGAGTGCTGATCACCCCTATACTAAGGGAGTGAGGCACTGTGACTCCTTGTGTTTCCCCAGGGAGCCTTCAATGCCATCACCCACGTGTACACAGCTAGTGACGTGAAGACGGTGATTGAGTATGCCCGGCTCCGTGGCATCAGAGTAATCGCAGAATTTGACACTCCTGGTCACACCCTTTCATGGGGTCCAGGTAAGGAGCAGAATGTGCCTGGGGCCCCGTCCACGGGTGCAGGTGTGAGGAGAGCTGCAGTCGTGTCGTGGGGAGAAAGGGTCTCTGCAGCCTGGATCCCAATAGCGGGCTGTGGACAGCTGTGTCCCACAGGCGAGCTCAGGGGAGGAGCAGGCTGCGGGCTGGGGGAAGTAGGGTCCAGCGTACAACTTCCAGAACAACATCCAAAGGGAAAATGTTTCCATCTCTTCTTGGGTTCCAAGCTGAGTGCTTTTTTAGAACGTTCGCTCTGTCAAGATTCAACCTCGTGGGGTGTAGCAAGGATCCTGGGTTTAACTGAGGACCCAGCTGACCCGGCTTCCTCACTCTGCTCAGCTGCTGAGTCCTGATCCATTTGCTCCCTGCTTTTAAGAGCTGGGAGTACCGTCCCAGTCCATGTCTCACAGGAAGCGTGAGGAGCTCCAGAAAGTGCTACCTTGTCTTCCTCTTTCCTTCCCCTCCCTCCAAATGGCCCACACTGGAGTACGCACTGTGCATGTGGTCTCAGCCAAAACTGTGGCTGCCTCTCCTTCCCTGTCCACAGTGGATGCACTGAACAGGGAGCAGGTGCTGGGGACTGCACCGGCCTTATCTTTTCCCAACAGCTGTGCGTGTGGTTTCCCCTAGGAATCTCCATAAAGGAATGGGGCCACGGCTGGGCTAGCTGGAACGAAGGGTGCAGAAATTTGGTATGGGAGGGGAACAACAGGGCCGTGTCTGCTTCTTGTCCTTGCAGTAATCGTTGCAGGAAAGAAGGGGTGTCTAGTATAAGAGGCTTGAGCCCTGTTGTTCTCGCTGAGGAACGTGTGTCTGGGGCAGCGACCGCAGATGTGGGTGGGGGCAAGCAGATCTCTCCTGATCAGATCAGACTTTCTGAGCTACAGATCGCGTTTCTGCTGCCATGGTTATGCCTTGTGCGTTGTGCCTAGACCTTCTGTCCCTGGCAGGCACTGGGCCATGCTGAGGAGGGTCTGGGCGGCTATACAGGGAAAGATGGGTGTGCTTAACCCCTTCCTCACTGTACTGGGTTTGTTGTGACGCAGGTGCTCCAGGCCTCCTGACTCCCTGCTACTTGGGCAAGAATCTTTCTGGGACCTATGGGCCCATCAACCCCATCCTTAACAGCACGTACGAGTTTATGACCAGTTTCTTTCAAGAGGTCAGCGCTGTGTTCCCAGACTTCTTTCTTCACCTCGGTGGTGACGAGGTGGACTTCACGTGCTGGTGAGTGATGCCCCATCTGAAGTCAGTCTGGACAGGACCTGGGGGGAGTGCAGATCACAGGATCCAGTTCAGCTAGGGAAGTGTCTGGGACTAGGGTCTGCAACAGGATCAGTGCTCTGTTGCCTAGGCACCCGGCATGTGCTTAGGGATGGATGACGAGTGCCTGAAAGAACAGCCACCCGAAAAGATTGGGAGAGGCAGGGCAAGAGTGGAGGGTTATTTGCATGTAAGAGGGAGCCAGTGGGCACAGGATTCTTGCATCCTATCCCATCAATCCTTGGCCGTGCTCGTCTGCAGATCTTTGGTCTCCCGCTTCATTAGGCAGAGAGAGAGGCTGTGTGTGTGTTGCTGCGTGGAGTTTCTGTCCTCACAGTGACGCTGGCTCTGGGAAGCCATGGGTGTTAGCGCACCCACAGCTCTAGGAGTACCTGGGCCAGCCTGGGGCAAGCACGGGAAGCCTGGGCCATGTCTGGCCTTACTCCAGAGCTCTGGGATGCAAAGCTTTTATTCCCTTCTCTCTGGCATACAGGAAGTCCAATCCAAAAATCCGTGCCTTCATGCAGGAGATGGGATTTGGTGACGATTTCACAAAACTAGAGTCGTTCTACGTCCAGCGGTAAGGTTGGCTGTGTCCGGGACCTGTAGCTGCAGTATATGACCAACGAAAATGTCTTCTGCTGTCATGGGGACCCTGTATCTCCTTTGCAAGGACACATACCTTTGGGCATGGCTCCTTGACCCCAAAGGGAATAGCCTGGCCACGTTTTATTGGGAGAGCATGAGGCCTGAAGGGAGCCCTGTGAGGGGCCAGAGTTTCTCCCTTACCCTTCTCCCGAAGTACTTCCGTGTCTTGCTGTGGGTGTTGGGAAAAATTTGATGCTTCTGCTTTGGCTATGTGCAGCTGGCAAAGAGAGGGGATTGTAGGTGGGAGGATCTGAAACTCGGTACCGTTTCCGTTCCAGGCTTTTGGACATCATCTCTTCCTTTGGCAAGGGTTACGTGGTGTGGCAGGAGGTGTTTGACAATGGAGTGAAGGTGAGAGCTGCCTGCTTTCCCTAAAGGGATTCCCTGTGCCTGGGCAAGCAGCGCCAGTGCCCCTGCGGGGCTCTCTGGTGTGCTCTGGGGATGCCGTGCCAGTGCTGGCAGGAAGTACCCTGAGGGGGGATTGAGGTTGCTCTTGACACGGTGCTGGCAGGGAGCCCTCTGCCCTCCTGCTGGCTTTGTCAGACTGCTGTCAACGGGCTCTTTCCTCCAGGGTCTTGTATACGTACTTGCAACAGGCAGGTTTTAACCCTGCCCAGAACAGGCTTTGCAAATAGTCTTTTTCCCTTCCTAAGAGCAGCAGCAGTTACTCGCTTGGTCTGCCCCCAGTCTCCTCAGCAAGGAATTTGTGTTGGTGTCACTTGAGCCAAGCACTATCCTGCTGTTAAAGCTGCCCTGTCTGGCTAGGAAGGTGCCTGGGGGGCGCTGCTGGCTTTTGCCGGCTCACTTTTCTCCGTTTGAGTTCTGTCATTCAAGTGGCTTTTGGGAGCTGCAGTTTTGTGAAGGAGGCCTTGGGCTGAGGCCGCAACGCAGCAGAGATGCAGCATTTGTGCTGCCCCTGTGACCATAGTAACCTTGGTCCGTGGCTTTTGTCCTTGCTGCAGGGTAGGGAAGTGCTCTTGTCCCCTCCTGTAAGCGGGGCCCTGAGGGCAGAGGAGATTCCACCACTTCCTGCGGACCGTGAATAGCTCTGCTGTAACCAGTCCTGGGCTGTTTCTGGGGCAGGACCCTGGGCAGAGTAGCGGGAGGTGGATGTTCAGGGGAGGCATTACACAGCAGAGGTGTGGATGGTTTGGGGACACCGCTTGTGAGGGGAGGTGGTACTCAGTTGCCGCACTGATTCTGCGCACGGTGTTCACGTGTGCTTGTGCTGTGGGGCCAGGTGAGGCCAGACACAATCGTCCACGTGTGGAAGGAGAACTCCACGCCGTACATGCAGGAGATGGCGCAAGTCACCAAGGCTGGCTACAGGGCTCTGCTCTCTGCTCCCTGGTACCTCAACCGCATCTCCTATGGGCAGGACTGGATGCAGGCCTACCAGGTGGAGCCTTTGCAGTTTGAAGGTGCGTTCCTTGCATCAGGTTCCCTTATGGCAGCTGACTTGTCTCTCAGAGGTAGTGCCAAGTCTGGCCCTCTTGCTAATCCGTTTTCACTGCTGATGTGAAGGTGCTCGAGTGACCCTGTCCTTGGTTCCCGTGCTATGTGCTGTTTCCTAGCTGCAGGCAGAAGAAAATTCAGCCGTCCCTCAGCCCACGCTTTGAAGCAGGGACTTCCAGAAGGGCAAGCTAAACTCTCCGTAGCTGAGCCAGCTCACTGCTGTTACAGGTGCCTCTGTGGGCAGGGCAGTAAATCACACGTTCTCTTTCAATACCTGGTCCT
Source organism: Struthio camelus (assembly GCF_040807025.1). Lineage (NCBI taxonomy): Eukaryota > Metazoa > Chordata > Aves > Struthioniformes > Struthionidae > Struthio > Struthio camelus. The sequence goes on from NC_090953.1 coordinate 24,889,472, forward strand.
CTGAATGGTGTCTCCTCTGGCAGGCAGCCCCGAGCAGAAGGATCGGGTGATCGGTGGAGAGGCCTGCATGTGGGGTGAATACGTGGATGTCACTAACCTGACCCCCAGGCTCTGGTAAGAGAAGTCCTGGGGAAATTAGCTCGAGTCACGTGGGCAGGGCTCAGACCTGTTTCCTTCAGCACTGAGTTACGTGCACCAAATTCGGGCAGTTTGGTCTCCTAATGGTACTTGACTATGTCCCCGACAACATGTCTATGGTAGTAGGAGCTTCACTGAGGCTTAAACTAGGGTTTTTGGCTGTCTGTAAGACTGAAACAGGCTCCTGTAGAACCTGCTGCTGCAACCAGTACATGTTTAATCCTGGTCTCTGTCCTGTCGTCTGGACGCATCCTGATCTGCATGCGTCTGGGAATGGATCTTCCCGTATGAAGAAGCCATGTGCTTTATGTTGGAGGACTTGGGTCAGGACCTGGCCCCCTGTGTTTCTCCAGACCTCCCTGCGTTTTAACTGGAAGGGCTCTCCTTTGCCTCTCTACTGTTGTCTAAGGGTGAACTATCCTCTAAACGTGAACTACGCTCTCTCTGGCTCTGTGGATTGTGAGCCAGGCGCTCTCAGAGCCGGGCCTGTGCTCATGTTGGCAGTGTTCGTGGTCCCGCTCACAGAAAGCACAGCCCCCTGGGTGTGTTGATGCCCTTACCAGTGGGGAAAGCTGCCTGGGCCTTGTGAGTAATGAATCCAACTTCCCTCAATTGACACCTGCATCTCCAGAGGCAGTTTCAGGTCTTAAATCGGAGCAAAGCATATGGGAGCTCAGAGGTCTCTGCGGGAAGTTTTTGAACTCCCCTCCGAGCTGAGTGTGTCTGTCCCTCGTTCCTTCAAGGCCAAGAGCTGGGGCTGTAGCCGAGAGACTTTGGAGTAACGAGACAGTGAGGAACCTGCAAGATGCGTACGTGCGGCTGGCCAACTTCCGCTGCGAGCTCCTCAGGTAACTGTCCCTCCTGCAGGGAGCTTGAAGAGGGGCCAGCTTGGGGGGACAGCGCAAAAGACATCCTCTCTGGCATTCAGCTCTAGGGAGACCCTGGGGACGGCAGTGAGGGTAACGGTGTGGGATGTGAGGATGAGGTGGTCTTTCCTGCTGTGAAATGACCCTTGTTCTTACTGAAACTCCCAGGCGTTTCTCATGCCTGTGGGTGGGCAGAGCTTGCTTTGTGCAGTGCTGCAAGAGGGCCCCTGCCGTCAGCGTGGGCTGGTGGCTGTGCTGAGCAGAGGGTTTGCGATGGGGAAGGGGCACCCGTCAGAGCCGCCACCTCTCCTGCATCACCGGGCTCTAGTCCGTGACCCTTGCTGTTCCTGAAAGCGGCAACCAGACCCCACCCTGCCTCTGTAGGGGAACTGCCCTTATGCCTTGAAGGGATCAAAAAAAAAAAACGTGATCTGAGAGTGCAGGATGAAAAGCGCTCTGTCCTTGAGCGTATCGCATCTGAAATGGGGTGCTGATGGCTAACTCGTGCTCCTCTAACCACTCGGAGCCTAACCATGGGCTCTTGGTGCCCCCTCTGTAACGGCTGTCTTTGCTGTGTTCCAGGCGTGGTGTCCAGGCTCAGCCGCTCTTCGTAGGATACTGTGATCATGAATTCAGTGGATTTTGAGTGGAGAGTCCTGCTGCCCTCACCCTCTATGCACACAGGAGGAATGATCTCTCTCCCTCTCTCTCCCTCTCTCTGTCCCTCCTGCAAAAGCTGCTGGCATGTTAAAGGGACTTCCCTACTTTTGCTCTTGTCTTGTTGCAATGAGCAATTTTTTATTTGATTGTGCACTCTTTGCCTTTTCCTCTATTCTTATTTGTTCTTTTAAATCTATAAAGAAATGACCTCAAAGAGAAAAGGTGCCTTTCCATGCTCTGTTGGGGCTTGGCAGAGTGTGCAAGGATTTTTGCTGTCAATCAGCTTGCTGTCGGAGATGCGCCTCGTCCCTGTGGCTCTGCAGCTGAACGTGTGCATCTCGGGGACTGCAGCCCCACAGTGCCAAACTCCCAAGTCGTTTTTTCAGGTGCATTTTCCCCTCCCTCCCTCCAAACAGAACTGCAGACTCTGCCTCGCGTATGTGCTGAGTACGCTACTGCCAGTATAGTAGGCATCTGCTCCTTCTTCTGGCCCAGGCCTTGGGTCAGGGCCTGGGGTTAGGACCTGGCCTGCCATACCAGCTACTGGTGCTGCTGTAGGCAGCCAGGCTGCCTGGCTTGCGAGATGTCTGCTCCGCTGGATAAATTGTGTTTAGTCTCTGCCAATATCACAGGCTTCATCCCTGCTGAGGGAAAGGGAGTCTCTAGTCACGCAGTAGCGTGGGGGCGGGGGGAAGGCTAGTCTTGCAGGCCAAGGTTAGCTGTGGACTCGCCTGGGTTTTTGCCTTGACCCTGACTGTTCCCAGCTGACAAAGCACTACCTATGCTGGGATGTCACTGGGCAAGAGCAACCGACCTTGGATTTCCTTCTGTAGGAGGCCTTGCCCTCCATACACCAATGGTCAGTGTTACCTGTTGGTTTCTGTCCTTGTCTCTGTCTGTTCTCCTTGTGCTCCCCCAACTGTTCTGCCTGTCTGCAGGCAGGAGGCTTGTCTTCAAGGCACCATCTCTGCTGCCCTAAACCCTGTCTGCTGCCATCTCCTTCTCTGGCTTCTTTTGAGAAGAGGAGACTCTGAAGCCCCTTGGAGGAAACCTCCCAAACCCACTGTGCTGCAAGCAGGGAAGCTGGATTCAAGGATGTTATCGAGTCACCGTTCAGCCCCTCCATCAGCTGTCTCCCCCTGCTCAGGACTCAGCCAACTTACCCATCCTTGCGCTGCTGCCCTGTCCTCAGGTGGGCTCCACGGCAGTTCTCCTGTGTCCAAGTGGTTTGGTTTGGAGGGTAGGTTCCCTGGAGAAGAGACTGGTGTTGCTGCATTGCTGGTCAGAGGAGCTGGGGCAGTCTCGGTTCTTGTCCTATGATGGTTGGGGTTGCCCTGCTGGAAACTCAGTTCAGCCCCAGGGTGGGGATTTCTCAGGGAGAGATCCTGCACAACAGGAATGTTGTGTGCGTATCTGGGTGTTGAATGAGAGTGAGATCTGCTGTTAGCCCTCTGTTATGGCTGGAAACTTTATTATTGTTAATTTTGAAATAAAAATGTTACACTATTTGCCATTTCAGTATTTCTTTACTCTCCTGCAACAGGATGCCCAAACAGTACTCGTTTGAAGTGATATGCAAAAACCACTTCTGTTTTCATTTTTAAAAAATGTGGAGCCCAGCCACAGTGGAGCAGAGCAGCTTAGCTGATTGCCAAATTTGGGGGCAAGAGGGATTTTTCTTTCCATTTTTCTTTTCCTCTCCATCAGAGCGGCTGGGAGCACAGCGGGGTGGGAAGGGCTGCCTTCCTGTGCACGGTCTCCTAAGTGGAGAAGCTCCTCGGCTTCCTCCAAGTTCCTATGGGGAACTCGCAGCGTCCCTTCTCTCTGTGCTTTTTGGTCATCGGTGCTCTCCTGGCCGTGTGTTTAACGTGGCATGTTGAAGGAGAAGGTGGAGGGAAGCCTGCTGGGGGTTTAAACCTCTCGCCTGCTCTGGGGATTGCAATGCTTGGTGCTTCAGCTGTGCCTTCAGCGAGAAGCCCAGCGTAGACCGGCCAAGGTGCCCTGGAAGTTAGGCTAAGTGGAGCGAGCCAGGATTGCCAGTCTGCCCGCCCGTCACTCTTGGCATATTTGTTTCCCTTAAATTGAGTAACACAAAAGACATAAATAATAATAGCTGCTTCATTGTGCTGGGGTTTGATGTGCTGTCAAGTGCTAAAGAGCTCCGAAAGGATGGTATAATTAGAGCTCCTTGTTCCGTGTGAGACTTCTCATCGGTAAATGCTGATCTGTTGAAACTTTGCAGAAGCGTCTCATCCCCATGAGACTGTTGAGGAGAGGTTTGCATGCTCTGAAAGATGTTTCTGGTCAGAACAGGGACAGCCAGCAGCTCCCTCCCTGCCTAGGCCACCTACCTGCACCTCAGCGCTTCAACCTGAGCCTGCTGATGCGAGCGAGCGTCCCGATTCCTGGATGCGTTTTTGGGGTTGGCTTTGGAAATGCCTCAGTTCTGTGTTGTCCTACAGCAGCATAGGAACAAATGGCAGCGGAGTGGAGGCCTTTCTTCTGGCCCGCGGTGGTATCCTCCAGTGTTTTAGACTCCATGAAACATTGATTTAGCAGCCACTGAGGCTGATTAAAGTTTAAAGTGAATGTACAAAAGGTAGTAGGTGTGATGGGGAATGTTTTTCCAAAGAAGCGGTATGTGATAACAGCAACTCCGTAGCTGCTTAGATCCCGTGCTGAGAGGGATGACGGGTGTCTACGTCCCTCCTGCAACTGCGAGTAGAGCTGTTGCCACCAGCTTCTCCCCTGCCCGTAGCCACGACAGGAGTCAGCCACGTTACGTGAAGGGCGCGTGCTATCAGACACGGTCACGACTCGGGGCAAGCGAGCGCACCAAAGAGATCCTGGCCACCTTCCTTGGAGACGCCTGAGCGTCTGCTGTGTTGAGGCACGCGGCAGCGGGTTCCCGGCCGCCTCTGCTGCAGCTACGCCGTTGCCACGGGGAAGGACAGCCGAGCTTATTTCTCGATGGAGCCGAAGTGCCCTGGCACAAGAGGAGCCGGCGGCGGCCGCGCACCCAGGCCCCTGCGCTGAGCCCGGGTGGGCGTTGTGGCGGCCGCGGTGGCCCGGCACGGCCGGGGGCTCCTCCGTTTTGCTGCTGGCGTGCGGCAGCGGGGGCATCGAGGGGGCGGCAGGCGCAGGGGAAGGGTGTTATTATCCCCTCCTATTTTTACAAGGTGCTGCTGTTTTTATTCAGGTAGCTGCTGCCGCCGCGGGGTGCCGGGCAGGGTGCTCTGCTCCTCGGGCATCGCCCGGCCAAGGTGGGACAGGGTTCAAACGGGGTTTCGGCACCCCGCGCTAGGGTGCCCCTGCGCTGCGGGAGCCAGATGGGCTTAGTCACCGCCGCGGCGGCTGGCGAGGAGGAGGAGAGGGCCCCCGCGCCGCCGGGCTGCGTCGTGCCGGGGGCCTGTCCCAGCGCTGGGGGAAGCAAACGCCGCTAACGTGGAGCCGGGAATAAGGCGAACGGCGGCGGCGGCGGCAGGGCTGGTCGCGTTGGCCGGCGGCCTCCGAGAGCAGCTCCCGACCTCTGCCCGCCGGCGGCCTCCGAAACGCTGACGGCCTTCGGGGCCTGGGCCGGGCTGGTGGGGTCTCGTCAAAAGGTGCCTGACGAACCGGATTGGGGGGGTATCGTTTCGGCATCTCTTTGCCCGCGTTGTCCCTCCGCTGTTGGCCTCTCGGGCTCCGTTACCGACTCCTGCTCCGGCCGGCCGGCCGGCGGCGGGTCGTTTCTCCGAGCCGCGGCGCGGGGACGGGACGGGGACGCGGTGGCCGGGGCCAGAGGGGCTCGCTCGCGGCTGAGCCCTGCGGCCCTGGCCGGCGCCGCGGGGCCTGCGCGGCCGCGGGCAGCTCCCCGGAGCACGTTTCCTTCCAGCTGACCTTTAAGTATCAGATAATTTATCGTGTGTTTACCCACAGCGACACCGGGTCCCTGCTGGGGATTTAATTACTCAACCCAGATTGTTTCAATAAAACGGCAGGGAGGCAATTACTAGGTGATATTTATGATCAGGTGTGAAGATGGCGGTCCTTCCCCGTTCGCCCGCCTCCTTCATCCCGGCCGGACGCCGGGCGGCCGCCGGCGGGCGAGGGGAGCGCGTGCCCGGCGCCGAGCGGCAGCCGCTTCGCACAAAGCTTTGCCCTCTCCCTGGGGGTTTTGGCGAGTTTCCTCTTGGCTCCCTCCCCACTGCCCAACGCCGGGGCGAGCGCCGGGCCGGAGGAGCGGGCCGTCAGCGCGTCCGCCTGGGCCTGCGCCGCCGGCGGGTCGGATCTGCCCGGCGGCCGCGTTGGCTGGACACGCAGCGAGCCGGAGGCTCGCGTCCTTGCGACGCGTTCGGTTCCTTCAAGAACGTCTATTTTTAACTTGCGTTTGTCATGTAAAACTTGCCGGGGATAATACGGGAACATACAGCATGTGAATCACCCAGGGCCAACGGGTTTAAAAATAAACCGCGGCGTCGCTCAAGAACATCATCTGCCTCGCCGCGAGGCGCCCGGAGCCGCGCTAGCTCGGCGGCGATGCCCGCCGCTTCCCCGCCGCCCGCCAAGCAGCCCTCCGCCCCCGGGGGAGCCGCCGCTTTCGGCGGGCCCCGGCCCCTCGCCCCCGTCTCTCGGCCTCTTCCCGCGCCGGCTGGGTGCCGGGCTCGGAGCCCCCTTGCCCCCCCGCCTGGCCCGGCCGCTCGCCGCGGCCCGCTGCTGGTAAACGCGTCCGCTTGGACGGCGTCCGCCTGCGGCCTGGCGCGGCGGCTCGCTGAGGTAGTCGAGCAACCTGGGTATCACCGCTTTGCGGCCGTGCTGAGGACCGGCGGGGTGTTAACTCTGGAACCTACTGAGGACGGTAGGGGCTAGGCTGCTGCGCTGGAGCGGGGAGAAGAGATGTTCAGGTTGCGCGTGCAGGACACGGCCGGGGGGAGCTGGCAGGACGGCACGGAGCGACCTCAGCACGGGTCAGGGCCCGCCGCGCCTCAGTTTCCCCAGCGCCAGAGGAGCCCGGGGAGAACGAGCGCCCTCGGGCTCGCGTCGCGCCGGGAAGCTGACGACCACCCGCGCCAGCGCCCTCGACAGGGGCTCGGACAGCGCCGACAGCAGCATTATTCCCTCTCGATGAGCTGCTGCCTCCGTCGGAGACGGCAGGCGGCCGCTCTCTTTCTGGAGAGCTCGGCGCTTGTAATTAAATTCCTAATTATCTGTTTGCTCGTTAATTAGGATTGGCGGGATGACTGGCAACGAGGTGCAGCCGCAAGGCGATTACCCGGTGGGCCTGGCACGGGCAACGTTTTGGGGGGGGGGGGGGGGCCGAGAGGCGGCTCCTCCGCCCCGGCCGCGAGCTGTTGGCAGCCACGGGCCTGCTCTGGCGCGTGCCTGTGATGCCCCAGGGCTGTGAGGAGTTTGTCAGGTCTCAGCCAGGCTGGGGGTGCCATAGGGCTGTCTGCGGGCAAAGGGGGGCTGGGGGGAAGGGGGCAAAAGGGGGTGCCGGGGGGTGGGATGGGGGCACCATGGGGGGGTGGCATGGAGGTGATGGGGGGGCTAGAGGGCATGATGGGGGTGCTGGGGGCGGTGAGGGTGTATGGTGGGGGGGCAGCAAGGGGGGCGAGCAGGGTGAGGGGGATGATGGGGTGGGGGGTGAAGGGGGGCCGTGGAGGGGTGGAGAGGTGATGGGGGGTGAAGGGGGAAATGGGGGGGTGATGGGGGCCGTGGGGGAGCGAAGGGGGTGGGGGGGGCGGGCCGGGGTCCCCCCTTGCCGCCGCTGTTGATTGGCTGGCGCTGGCTCATTATGCTAATGACCCGCGCCTAGTCAAGGGTCAGCTGGCTGACGTCACCAGGCCGGGTGGCAGCAGCTGGCGGGAGCGGGAGCCGAGCGGGGCGGGGCGGGCGGGGAGCTGCCCGGGGCGGGGCGGGGCGGGCGGGGAGCGGGGCGGGGCCAGGCGGGGCTCGGGGCGGGGCCAGGCGGGGAGCGGGGCGGGGCGGGGCGGCCGCCCGCCTCCCCGCGCAGCAGCGGCGGGCGCAGCGGGCAGAGCCGGCGGCGCGGCGCGGCGCGGGGCGGCGCGGGGCGGCACCATGGCCGCGGCGGGCAGCGGCGTGGTGGCGGCGGCGGCGGCGGCGGCGGAGGCGGGTCCGGGCCCGGCGGGCGCGGCGTTCAGCACCGCGAACAGCGGCCGGGTGAACGGGCTGAGCCACCCGCCCGGCGCCATCGCCATGAAGGACCACGACGCCATCAAGCTCTTCGTGGGGCAGATCCCGCGCAACCTGGAGGAGAGCGACCTCAAGCCGCTCTTCGAGGAGTTCGGCAAGATCTACGAGCTCACCGTGCTCAAGGACCGCTTCACCGGCATGCACAAAGGTACGGCCCCGCCCGGCCCAGGGAGCCCGTCCGGGATGGGGCGCCCGCCGGCGCCGCGGTGCCTGTCTGGGCTGAGGGTGCTGGCCTGGAGTGGGGGCACCCGTCGGGGTTAGGGCAGGGTGAGGGTGCCTGTCTGAGTGAGGGTGCTGTCTGGGCTGGGGGCAGCCGCCTGGGGATGGGGACGTGCGCCTGGAGTGGGGGCACCCACCTGGGTGAGGGCACCTGCCTAGGGTTAGGGGTACCCACCTGAGATAGGGACACCCATGTGGGCTAGAGGACCTGCCTGGAGTGGGGGCAGCCACCTGGGGATGGGGACGTGGGCCTGGAGTGGGGGCACCCACCTGGGTGAGGGCGCCTGCCTAGGGTTAGGGGTACCCACCTGAGATAGGGACACCCATGTGGGCTAGAGGACCTGCCTGGAGTGGGGGCAGCCACCTGGGGATGGGGACGTGCGCCTGGAGTGGGGGCACCCACCTGGGTGAGGGCACCTGCCTAGGGTTAGGGGTACCCACCTGAGATAGGGACACCCATGTGGGCTAGGGGACCTGCCTGGAGTGGGGGCACCCGCCTGGGTGAGGGCACTTGTGTGGGGTTGGGAGCACCTGCCTGAGATAGGGTCACCTATCTGAGCTGGGGGCACCCTCGTGGGTGAGGGTGCCTGTCTGGGTTGGGGACACCCGCCTGAGGATGGGGACACCTGCCTGTGTTGGCAGCACATGTCTGGGATGAGGCATTCGCCTGGGTGAGGGTGCCTGTCTGGGGTGGGAGCATCCACCTGAGATAGGGACACCCATGTGGGCTACGGGACTGCCTGGAGTGGGGGCACCCTCGTGGGTGAAGGTGCTGTCTGGGTTGGGGGCACTCGCCTAGGGATGGGGATGTGCGCCTGGGCTGGGGGCACCCACGTGGGTTAGGGCGCCTCTCTGGGGTTAGGGGTACCCACCTGAGATAGGGACACCCATGTGGGCTAGGAGACCTGCCTGGAATGGGGGCACCCGCCTGGGGATGGGGACGTGCGCCTGGGATGGGGGCACCCACCTAGGTTAGGGTGCCTGACTGGGGATGGGGGCACCTGCCTGAGATAGGGACACCCATGTGGGCTAGGGGACCCACCTGGAGTGGGGGCAGCCGCCTGGGTGAGGGCACTTGTGTGCGGTTGGGGGCACCCACTTGAGGATGGGGACGTGCGCCTGGAGTGGGGGCACTCACCCGGTAGGGCGCCTGTCTGGGGATGGGGGCACCTGCCTGAGATAGGGACATCTACGTGGGCTGGGGGGACCCACCTGGGTGAGGGTGCCTGTCTGGGTTGGGGGCATCCACCTGAGATAGGGACACCCATGTGGGCTAGGGGACCTGCCTGGAGTGGGGGCAGCCACCTGGGTGAGGGCACTTGTGTGCGGTTGGAGGCACCCGCCTGAGATGGGGACAGCTGCCAGGGCTAGGGGACCCACCTGGAGTGGGGGCACCCTCGTGGGTGAGGGTGCTGTCTGGGCTGGGGGCACCTGCCTGAGGATGTGGACGTGCGCCTGGGATGAAGCACCCGCCTGGGGACGGGGACACCCGCCTGTGTTGCCAGCACCCGCCTGGGTCAAGGCGGCTGGGTTGGGGGCACCCGCCTGGGTTGGGGGCACCCACCTGGGGTCAGACCACCCACCCGGGATGGGGGCAGCCACCCGGCTTAGGGCACGGGGCACCCACCTGCCCGACCCGCTCTGCCCGCCCCGTCCCCGCGCCCGCGGGTGGCCTGACACCCGGCCGGGCCTCGGGGCACCCCGGCGGTCCCCGGCGCCGCAGCGGGGAGGGGGACGAGCTGGGTGTCTCCCGGCCGGGAATCTCGCGCTCGTTTGCGAGCTGTAAACGAGCCCCTGGGACGCCGGGAGCGCGCCGCTTCGTCCCGAATTTCTAGGAAACCGCGGAACGGAGGCTGGCGCGGCCGACCCTTCCCGGCGTTGGCGCCTCGCCGGGCCCCGTCCCCGCCGGCCGGGAAGGCAGAGGCGCGCGGAGCTCGCGGCTGAAGCCCCCCGGCCCGGGGCCGAGGCACGCTGATCGTACTTGTTAGCAGCTATTAATACTTAATCAGCTGGCGGATTTAATTGGGCCAATATTAAAAATGCATCGATGTCAATTTTATTCATTAAATATTGACTGGGCCGAAGGGACGCGGCCACCTCCAATAGTCGCGGGGTGGGGGGCTCCCCCCGGCGCGGGCCCCTTCCCGCGGTGGGGGGGACGCGGCGGGGGGGGACGCGGGGTGCCAGGCGGGGCCGGGCGCTGACTGCCGTCTCCCCTCTCCGCAGGCTGCGCCTTCCTCACGTACTGCGCCCGCGACTCTGCCCTCAAGGCCCAGAGTGCCCTGCACGAGCAGAAGACGCTGCCGGGGGTAAGTGAGAGCTCCTGGGCGGGCGGCACCGTGCCTCAGTTTCCCCCAACCCCGTGCCCGGCGCGGGCGGCTGCAAGGCCGCGGCGCCGCGGGCGAGAAACCGGCCCTTCCTCTCGCCGATGCCGGGGAGCACGGATTTGGGCCGGCGCCGCTCAGTGAGCCAGCGGGTGCTTGGCTGTCACTGCTGCGATGAGCTTGCAGTGCTCAGCCAGGCAGCGGTGCGTGACGCGCCGAGGGAAGGAGCCCCCCCCCCGTGCCTCAGTTTCCCCTTGTCGAGCAGCGCATCATGCCGGTTTCCGCAGCCGGGACGGAGGGAGGCCCGGGCAGGATGTGCCCCCGCTGCGGGGCAGGGCCGCGTTCGGGACGCAGGCCCCCTCTCAAAACCGCTGCTGTGACCCCGAGCTGGGGTTCGCCTGCGGTCGAGGCGGGTTTGCCGGGAGCCGGCAACGCGGCGGCGCGCGGGGCCGGCGGAGCGGCAGGGCAGGCCCCGGCGGGCGGCCCCGCGCGCCGCCGCGACGAATCCAGCCGCAATTTCAAATCACACCAAATCCATCGATCGGGGACACGCGGCCTCGGCAGCCTTTAATGACCCCCCCGGCCCGGCCCCGACCGGCCCGGGCGGCCGCGGCCGTCGAGCCAGCGCTCGAAACCCGGCCGCCAGCCCCCACCCCGGTCCAGATTCCCTCTCTTTATTCATTTATTTTTTATTCTTATTATGTTTTCCCCTTTCTCCTAGCGAGAGGCAGCTTTGTGGTCAGGAAGGCGGCCGGCGGGCGCAGGAGCTGCTCCCGAGGCCGCAGACCGAGGCATTGATTTTCCTGCCGCTTGCGCGCTGCTCTGCTTTCCGCGGGCTTCGACCTCGTGAGCTTAACAAAGTGCAAATAAATATTTAATTATTCCCCTAAATAAAAATCGATAGTGCCGCCGGTTGGCTGAGTAAAGCGCGGGCCCCATAAATTTTCCCCGCGCGCGCCTCGCAGCTCGCCCGCTAAGGCCGAGAGCGGCGGCGAGCGGGAGAGGCGCCCCGGGCGACCCCCCCGGCGGCGGGGGCGGGATGTGTCGCGCGACACCGGGGCCGGGGGGTGGCGGCGGTCCCCAGCGCACCGCCGTCTGCGCCACGCTCCCCGTGTTTAAATATCCGAGTGTAGCGCGCGGAGAGAGACTTCGTCGCGCGGCAGCCAGAAGGACGAGGAGGGATGGTGTGCATGGAGACGTGCCTTGCTGGCCCGTCCTCTTCATTGGCACAGCGCATCGGTAGGGTTAAGAGTTAACACTGCACTGGGCTGCACAGTGAGGAACAGCTGGACAGCAGGAACAGCAGCCGGAGCTGCTGTGTGCGTGGTAGTGCAGGCGCCGGCACATAGACACACATCCCCGTGGGCGCACACCCGCATGTGGGCAGACGCCTGCACATGCATCTGTGCGGGCGCACACCTGCACGTGAGCACACACCTGCACACACGTCCCCGCAGGCACACACCCGCACGTGGCACACAGCCACACACACGTCCCTGCGGGCACACACACGCACACGTGTCCCTGTGGGTGCACACCTGCACGTGGCACACACCTGCAGACGCGTCCCTGCAGGCGCACACCCGCACACGGACACACATCCCTGCAGGCGCACACCTGCACGTGGCACACACCCGCACCTGCCCATGCACCCCCACATGCGCACAGCTGCACGCAAGCGCACACCCGCACACGCGTCCCCACAGGCGCACAGCTGCACATGGCACACGCCTGCGCATGTGTCCCCACGGGTGCACACCCGCACATGGGCACACACCTGCGCGTGGCACACGCATCCCTGCGGGCGCACACCTGCACGTGGCACACGCCCGCACACTCGCACGTGGGCGCCCACCTGCACGTGGGTGCACGCCTGCACATGTGTCCCCGCGGGCGCACACCCGCACGTGGCGCACACCCGCCCACCCGCACGTGGGCGCCCACCCGCACGTGGGCGCACGCCTGCACATGCGTCCCCGCAGGCGCACACCCGCATGCGGGCGCACACTCGCACATGCATGCACGTCCCCGTGGGCGCACACCCGCACATGGGCGCACACCTGCACATGGCACACGCCCGCACACCTGCACGTGGCGCACACCCGCACACCCGCACGTGGGCGCCCACCCGCACGTGGGCGCACGCCTGCACATGCGTCCCCGCGGGCGCACACCCGCATGCGGGCGCACACTCGCACATGCATGCACGTCCCCGTGGGCGCACACCCGCCCGCGGCACACACCTGCACACCCGTCCCCGCAGGTGCACAGCCGCACGTGGGCGCCCGCCCGCCCGCCCGCGGGCTCCTCTCGCCGGCCCCTTTGCGCACCCCGCCCGCCCGCTCCGCCGCCTCTCGCGCCGGGGGGCGACGCCTGCGCTCCCTCCCCGCCGGGCCCGGCCGCGCCCTAGCGCCGCCCCTCGGCGCGGCGGCGGCGGCAGGGGGCGGGGCCAGCCGGCGAGAGGGGCGGGGCTCTGCCGCAGCCCCGCCCACGGGCTCGGCCCGGCCCGGCTCGGCCCGGCCCGGCGGGGCTGCGGCCGCCCCTCCCCCCGCCCCTCCTCCCGCGCGGCGCTGCGCCCAGCCGGGCCGAACCGAGCCGAGCCGGGCCGGGCCGAGCCGAGCCGAGCCGGGCCGAGCGGGGCCGGGCCGGGCCGAACCGAGCCGAGCCGAGCCGAGCGGGGCCGGGCCGAGCCGAGCGGGGCCGGGCCAAGCCGAGCGGGGCCGGGCCGGGCCGAACCGAGCCGAGCCGAGCGGGGCCGTCCCGAGCCGGGCCACCCGGAGCCGGGCCGGGCCGAACCGAGCGGGGCCGCCCCGAGCCGGGCCGAACCGAGCCGGGCCACCCGGAGCCGGGCCGGGCCGGGCTGCCCCGAGCCGGGCCGAGGCGGCCATGCAGCTGCCGCAGGTGCCGGCGCCCGGCCCGCGGCCGCCGCTGCTGTGGGTGCCGGCCGGCTCCAAGATGCTCTGCATCGAGGTAGGGCCCCCGCCTTTGTCTGCCCGGGGGGGGTGGGGGCTGGGTCGCTGGGTGTTTATGAGCACCCGGGGATGGAGGAGGGTGTTGCAGGGCGGTGGGGCTGGGGGTTGGAGGGGAGGGTGCGTTTGCACCCCGGGATGGGGGGGGGGTTGTGGGTGGGGGGGGTGTTGCACCCCGGGGCCGGGTAGGTGTGCGTTGCTGCGGGGGAAGGGGGGGGTGTTTGCACCCTGGGGTTGCAGGTGTGCCGGGAGATGGGCTGGGGGTGCACCCCCAGGCGGGGTGCTGGGGGGGGTGTTGGCACCCCGGGCTGGGGGTGCGCAGGTGTGTCGGTGGCCGCGTGCGTGTGTGCGCGTGCCGGGGTCGACAGGCAGGTGCGCGCTGTGGGTTTGCGCCCAGGGGTTGCGCGTGTGCTGCTGGGTGTATCTGCAGGCGGGCTCGAGGATGGTCCGTGCCCACCCAGGGGTGCGGGTGTGCGAGGGTAGGGTGTAGGTGTGTACACGCCCCAGGGTGTGAGTGTGTGTGGGGGGGGCAGCGGCTGGGTGCCTGTGCGGGGGGCTGCGGCAGTGCGGGGGGGAGTGCGGCCTGGGAGCCCCCCAGCCATGGGGAAACTGAGGCAGGGGGCACCGAGGACAGCGGCAGAGCCTGCTACCGGCTGTGCACGCGCCTGTGTGTTTACACCTGTGCGGGGTGTGTGCCCCGGCTGTGCGGTGCCAGCCGCTGCGGGGAGCGTGCTGTGGGTGTTGGGGGGGGGGGGGCTGTGCTTGGGTGTGCGGCGGTGTGGGGGTGTGTGATGGTGCAAGCGTGGTTGTCACTGGGCTAGGGGTGTGCAGCTGTACGGGGGTGTGTGGCAGTGTGAGCGTGGTTGTCGCTGGGTTGGGGCGTGCGGCTGTGCAGGGGTCTGTAGGTGTGCTGGTATAAGGGTGTGGTTGTGTGTGGCAGTGTGTGGTTGCACATGGGGGCTGTTTTAGGGAGTGTGCGTTGGGGGTGGCTGTGCGGTTGTGCGTAGGCATATATGGCTGCACACATGGGTGAGCGGTTGTGCTGACAAGGGTGTGAGGCCAGTGTATGGCTGCATGTGGGTGTGCGGTCGTGCTGGGGGGTGTGCTAGGACTGATGTAGGGATGTGCATGTGACTGTGCTGGTGCAAGTGAGCGGCTGTGCGTAGCTGTGCAGTTGTGCGTGGGGTCCTGTGGGGGGGGCATGCACAGAGTTGTGCTGGGCAGCAGTGTGGTTGTGCACAGAGGTGTGCTGGGGCTGTACACAGCTGTAGGGGGGTGTGGCAGTGTGTACAAGCTGTGTGCCTGTAACCAGGCCGGCTGTGCGCCCCAGGGCAGGTACTCGCTTTTGCCCACGACTGCCGGGGGCTCTGGCAGGCCGTTCCCACAGTGGATGGCTGCCTGTACCCAAGCGGCTGTCTCCCTGCGCTGGCTGTCGGTTGACTCCACTACAGTAACTGGGTGCCGGTGGCGCATCTGTGCGGGGAGCGGGGGGTACCGTGGTGCCGGTGGTAGGAGCAGGACTTTTGCGGGTGTCCGCCGCTCGAGTGTCACCCGGCGCCTCCGTCTCGGGCGGGCGCAAACCACCGGTCATTCGTATGCGCGGCGTATTTCGGCTGAAATACGTCTGGCTGTTGGGCTCCCGGCACCGCTGAGGAGGAGGGTGAGACGCGGGAGGAAGAAGTGAGGAGGGGGCGACGGGCAGAAATTCAAGGAGGCGCCAGGGCCCCGTCCCGCCCCGGCGAGTGGGGCGCAGTGATTGATTGGGCCCAGCGCGAGCTGCCTTTGGGCCAGCGCGACCTCTTTGGGCCGGGCCCGAGGCTTAGCCAAACCTTCCCCACCGCCGCGTCCCCATCCTCCCCGCACCGCGCCCCGTGTGAGTAACGTACGAAAGCGTGGCGGGCCCGCGGCGTGGGATAGTCCGGGAGCGGCGCCCAGCCGGCAAAGGGATCGCGGGAGCAAGGACTGCCTCAGCTGGGCTGGAGAGGTCTCCTCCCGCTTGGGTTTTCGGCTGAGTTTCTCCAGCCCCGTTGAAGAGCTTGGGGAGCCCCCGTGGGCAGCCCCAGCCCTGCCGCCCCCTGCGGATCTCTGCTGGGCGCCCACGGGTGCCGGGGCACCCCAGTCGGGGTCTCCTGTGTGCCTGGGTGCGTCCTCGGGGCGCGCGGGGCCGGGGTGACCTAGGGAAGGAAGGTGGGGAGAGGTGGGGATGAGGGTGGGTTGGTGACGGGGTGGGAGAGCGGACAGCTGGACGGACGCGGCGGTAGGGGCTGGGGGATGGAGAGGCCAGGGTTGGGGGACCCGAGGGTGGCCGGATGGGTGGGAGCTGGGGCGTGGATGGGTGGACGCGTGGGTGCTACGGGGGTGGAGGGGTGGATGATGGGGGGGGTAGGTGGGTGCTGCGGGGCGGATGGGTGAATAGGTGGGTGAGTGTTGGGATGGGGGATGGATGGGTGGGTGTTATGGGGTTGGGTGGGAGTTAGGGGGATGGATGGTTGCGTAGGTGTTGGGAGAGGGATGGATAGATGGTTATTTGGGTGCTGGGTGAGGGAAGGGATGGATGGGTGCTAGGAGAGGTAGGTGGCTGCGTGGGTGTTAGGGGCATCGATGGATGAGTGAAGGGATGGATGGGTGCTGGGGCTTGGATGGAAGGGTGAACAGACGGATGGGTGTTGAGAGGGGTGAGTGGACGGGTGCTGGGGCTTGGATGGAAGGGTGAACAGACGGATGGGTGTTGAGAGGGGTGAGTGGACGGGTGCTGGGGCTTGGATGGAAGGGTGAATGGACGGATGGGTGTTGAGAGGGGTGAGTGGACGGGTGCTGGGGCTTGGATGGAAGGGTGAATGGACGGATGGGTGTTGAGAGGGGTGAGTGGACGGGTGCTGGGACTTGGATGGAAGGGTGAACAGACGGATGGGTGTTGAGAGGGGTGAGTGGACGGGTGCTGGGGCTTGGATGGAAGGGTGAACAGATGGATGGGTGTTGAGAGGGGTGAGTGGACGGGTGCTGGGGCTTGGATGGAAGGGTGAATGGACGGATGGGTGTTGAGAGGGGTGAGTGGACGGGTGCTGGGGCTTGGATGGAAGGGTGGAGGGGCAGATGGGTGTTGGGAGGGGTGAGTGGACAGGTGTTGGGGCTTGGATGGAAGGGTGGAGGGGCAGATGGGTGTTGAGAGGGGTGAGTGGACGGGTGCTGGGGCTTGGATGGAAGGGTGGAGGGGCAGATGGGTGTTGGGAGGGGTGAGTGGACGGGTGCTGGGGCTTGGATGGAAGGGTGAATGGACGGATGGGTGTTGAGGGGGTGAGTGGACGGGTGTTGGGGCTTGGATGGAAGGGTGAATGGACGGATGGGTGTTGAGAGGGGTGAGTGGACGGGTGCTGGGGCTTGGATGGAAGGGTGAATGGACGGATGGGTGTTGAGAGGGGTGAGTGGACGGGTGCTGGGGCTTGGATGGAAGGGTGAACGGACGGATGGGTGTTGAGAGGGGTGAGTGGACGGGTGCTGGGGCTTGGATGGAAGGGTGGAGGGGCAGATGGGTGTTGAGAGGGGTGAGTGGACGGGTGCTGGGGCTTGGATGGAAGGGTGAACAGACGGATGGGTGTTGAGAGGGGTGAGTGGACGGGTGCTGGGGCTTGGATGGAAGGGTGGAGGGGCAGATGGGTGTTGAGAGGGGTGAGTGGACGGGTGCTGGGGCTTGGATGGAAGGGTGAATGGACGGATGGGTGTTGGGAGGGGTGAGTGGACGGGTGCTGGGGCTTGGATGGAAGGGTGAATGGACGGATGGGTGTTGAGAGGGGTGAGTGGACGGGTGCTGGGGCTTGGATGGAAGGGTGAATGGACGGATGGGTGTTGAGAGGGGTGAGTGGACGGGTGCTGGGGCTTGGATGGAAGGGTGGAGGGGCAGATGGGTGTTGGGAGGGGTGAGTGGACAGGTGTTGGGGCTTGGATGGAAGGGTGGAGGGGCAGATGGGTGTTGGGAGGGGTGAGTGGACGGGTGCTGGGGCTTGGATGGAAGGGTGGAGGGGCAGATGGGTGTTGGGAGGGGTGAGTGGACGGGTGTTGGGGCTTGGATGGAAGGGTGGAGGGGCAGATGGGTGTTGAGAGGGGTGAGTGGACGGGTGCTGGGGCTTGGATGGAAGGGTGGAGGGGCAGATGGGTGTTGAGAGGGGTGAGTGGACGGGTGCTGGGGCTTGGATGGAAGGGTGAATGGACGGATGGGTGTTGAGAGGGGTGAGTGGACGGGTGTTGGGGCTTGGATGGAAGGGTGAATGGACGGATGGGTGTTGAGAGGGGTGAGTGGACGGGTGTTGGGGCTTGGATGGAAGGGTGAATGGACGGATGGGTGTTGAGGGGGTGAGTGGACGGGTGTTGGGGCTTGGATGGAAGGGTGGAGGGGCAGATGGGTGTTGGGATGGGTGAGTGGACGGGTGCTGGGGCTTGGATGGAAGGGTGGAGGGGCAGATGGGTGTTGAGAGGGGTGAGTGGACGGGTGCTGGGGCTTGGATGGAAGGGTGGAGGGGCAGATGGGTGTTGGGAGGGGTGAGTGGACAGGTGTTGGGGCTTGGATGGAAGGGTGAATGGACGGATGGGTGTTGGGAGGGGTGAGTGGAGGGGTGTTGGGGCTTGGATGGAAGGGTGGAGGGGCAGATGGGTGTTGGGAGGGGTGAGTGGACGGGTGCTGGGGCTTGGATGGAAGGGTGGAGGGGCAGATGGGTGTTGGGAGGGGCGGCTGTGTGGGTGCTGGGATGGGCGAAAGGGTGGACGGGTGGGTGTCAGGGGCATGGAAGGCAGGAGGGTGGTGGGGGCGTTGGGATGGGTGTTCGGAGGGGTGTTGTGGGGATGGGCCGTGCAGGAGGGATCTGAGCAGGGGTGCGGGTGGCCGCCGCGGCGGAGGCGGCACACACGGCGCCGCGGGGCCGGGGCGATGCCGCCGGCGGCGAAAGCCCCTTTCTGGGGGGGGCGCGAGGGCCGGGTGGGTTTCTCCCGCGGCCCTCGGGCAGGTTCGCCGGGCCCCGAGGCCTGACATTTATAAACATCAGCCGGTCCCAGAGAATCGATACCGTTTAATAACCGGCGAGCGAAGAGGAGAGACGCATCAAAATGACATTCTGCGGCTCCCTAAATGTTATTCTAAATCAAACTCGCTGCCTTTTTATTACGTTAAGCATATAGCATCGGGCCCGGGAAATACAGTCCATCAAAGGCCATCGCGCTAGTAAAGGTGATTGGCAGCTCGGTGTTGGGGGGGCAGCGCCTGTTTCCCCCCCCCCCCGAAAACGGCCTTCCCTCCTCCCCGCTGCCCTGTGCCGGCGGGGTCCGGCCTCCCCCAGCAGCTCCGGGGAGGGGCGAGGGGGCCGCATCCCACGGGGGCTGGGGGCCGCCTTGCCCCCCCCCCCGAATCTCGGGGCCGAGCGCTGCCCTCCGGCAGCCTTCTGGGCGTGGGGCGGGCCGGATGCGGCGGCGGTGCGGGACCCCCGCGCCCCGGGGTACCCCCCGGCACCCCTCCGCCGCCGCCGCGGAGCATCCCTGGCGGCCGCTGCCGTTTCTTCCCCGCGTTTCCCTGGAGACGAGGCGGTTGCTGTGGAAACCTCCCTCCTCTTCGTTATCCTTCCTCTTCGTTAGCGCGGCTGGCACTGCCCCCCCATGCAGCACCCGGGCGCCGGCCGAGCCCCCACGGGCCCGGGGCGGTTTCGTTCCCGTGGTGCGGAGGCGGCTGTGCGTGTGGCTGGCGGTGCGCACGCCTGTGCCCCTCCGGTGAGGGCTGCCTCCAGGGTGTATCCGTCCGCCTGTGCGCGTGCATTTGCTCCACCCAGCGGGTGTGCACGCTTGCAGTAACGGTGTAGCCACACGCGCGTGCCAGAGCGACGTGGGCAGGGGGTGTCGGCAGGCACGCGGGGTACCTCTGCCTCGTCTATCCAGCTGTGCCCCGCACCATGCACGGGGGGCCGTCTGCCTGCAGTCGCGGTGTTCACGCGTGTGTCTGCCCACGCGGGCCGCCCCGCTCCTGCCCGGAGCCGGTCACGCGTGTCGGCTCGGTGTTGCCGTGGCGACCCCATCCGGCACATGGCCCCGCTCCCGCGGCAACGCAGGGGAAGCACGCTTGTTGCCATGGAAACTGCCGACTGTAGCTTTGAGGAAGAACGGGGTGGGGGGGAAGGAAGCAGGGAGAGGACGGGATGGAAGGAGACATGGCTCGGCGGGGCACCGGCTCATGCCAGCCGCCTGGCGGCCCCCGCCTGGCCGCACAACCGTGGCGCTTGCGCCCTACAGCCGTGTGTGCGCCTGTGCACCGCCCTGGTCACTTGTCACCCCACGGCGCGGAGCGTCAAGCGCCGTTAGCCGGCGGGCGAGCGAAGCCCTGTCTCACCCGGCACCCGATTAAATCAGGTGGCCGAGCGGAAAGCCCGTCAGGCGGATGCGGGGTGTGAGAGGGACCATCGGGGGGTGTCAGCCGCCCGGCCCTGCTCAGCGTCGCTCGCTGCCTCCTCCGCAGCCCTTTGCGGTCGAGGGAAGCGGGCCCGGGGCCAAGGCCGGCCCGGGGCGGCCGGCCCCGGCGCCCTCCGGCTCCCCGGCGCCCTCCGGGCGGCTCGCCTCCGCTCTCCCAGTTCTCCCAGTGCCTCAGCTTTACTGGCCGCCGGGAGGCGATGGACGGGCCGCGCGGCGGAGCTTTAATTGACTGTAATAGCCCTCAAAAGGCATCGCCAGCTTCTCCTCACCCGCCGATCTATTAGCGGGATGGACAGGCGGGTGCTGGAGCCCCGGCGGCGCGGACGGAGCCCCTAAAATGCTGCCAGCTGTGGGGGGGCCGGCGCTGAGCCCCCCAACCCTGAACAGCCCAAGGGGCGCTGCCCAGTCCGGTGTGCACAGGAAGTCCAGGCCTCTTCTTGCAGGTGACCGTGCCGGGGCAGCTGGTTTCTCCGAGCCGCTTCCCAGCCGTGTGCTAGGCAGGCGCCAAATCCCGGCCTGGACTCGTGCCCCTCCTGGAAGGGGTCCGTGGGGCGCAGCAGGCCGTGGTGCCCCCCAACCCACCGCCCGCTCCCGGTTGTGTTTTGCAGATGAACCGCCCCATCCAGGTGAAGCCGGCGGACAGCGAGGGCCGAGGAGGTAGGTACCCCCCGCCGCGGCTCGGCCCTGCCTGGGCGATGGGACCGCCGCGGGACAGAGGGGACGGCGGAGGCCGGCGGCGGGGGGGGGGACGGATGGACGGAGGGACGGCGCGGCGAGTCCCGCGCTGCGGTGCTGCGAGGGTTGGGGCCGTGGGGCCGCGGAGGCGGCGAGGGCTGCGAGGGCTGTTCGTCCGCAGAGGAAGCGGTGCAAGGAGCCGGCTGTGCCGCTAGCGTCCCGATGAACGGGCGGGCGACGAACGTCCTGACGTCCAGGCTGGGCCGGGCGCCGGCGCGCCCGTCTCCGACAGCCTCTCGCTGGGAAGGGCAGGGGCGGCGGTGGGGGGCTGAGGCCTGGCGCCGCTCGTGACACCAGTGAGACCTGCGGCTGCGGCCGGGGTTGGCGGGGGCCGCCGCGTGTCCGCGGCGCGACAGCCGGCGGTACGAAATCCCTCTGGCCGGGGGAAGCACCCGCGCGTTCAGAGCGAGGCACCGTTGTTAAACACGACTGCGCTGGTGCGAGCGCGTCCCGGAGGGAGCCGCTGACCGAACGTCGTCGGTGAGGGATTACGAATCGGTGGGCGAGAGCTCCGGCGCATCCCGGGAGAGGGATGCTCCCGCGCCCGGCCCGCTCCTCCCGGCCCGCCTCGGCCCGGCGATGGCTTATGTTTAACCAGGCAGCCTCTGAGCCCTGTTCCCTTAACTACTTGTCGCAGTACCTTAACGGGCAGAGCATTAGTCGTCTCCTGCCATTATTTATTTATTTCCCTGGCAACGCTCTGACAAGGCACCTTATTTTCTTTGTCAAATGCCATTAGCGCGCGGCGCGAGCGGGCGGCCGCGCAAGACGGATGCTGGTAATAATCATGAAATCCTCATCATTTACTCTCCCTTCTCTCGCGTTTGGGTTATTTACGTCCGCCGGGCACGGCCGGAGGCTGCGGGTCGTTCCGACAGTCAATCACACGAATGCAATTGCCGGCGTTCAGCGGGCTCGCGGGCTGACTCGGTTCGCCGGCGGCGCCGGGCTCCTCCGTCCCGGTGCCGGAAGAGCCCCGGGGCGGCGAGCCCCTCTCCGTCCCCAAAGCCGGAGGCGGCTCCTCCGCGTTCCCGCGCTCTTCCGGCCGCCCCGTCCGGGCGCCGCGCGGTTTCTCCGGCAGCGGGTTTGCGCCTCGTCGGCGTCCCGCGTTGGCTGGGGCGGGTCCGGGGCTCCTTCCCCGCTGGGCGCCGCGCGCCTGCCGCTGGCCCACGGCCTTCGCTTTGCTGTTAGAAGACAGGAAGCTCTTTGTGGGAATGCTGGGGAAGCAGCAGGGCGAGGACGACGTCCGGCGGCTCTTCGAGCCCTTCGGCCAGATCGAGGAGTGCACCATCCTCCGGGGGCCGGACGGAGCCAGCAAAGGTGGGCGCTCGGGGGGCCGGGTGGGCGGGTGCCGCCCCGGCGGAGCCGTGGGGCTTTTGCACCGGGGCCGGGGGGTCGGTTAAATACCCGCGTCCCCTCTCTCCCCGTAGGATGTGCCTTCGTAAAGTACGGAAGCCACGGCGAGGCGCAAGCTGCCATCAACAGCCTCCACGGCAGCCAAACGATGCCGGTAAGGGCCGCCCGGCCGCGCCGGGGGACGCCTCGAGCCCGGGCGGGAGGCGGGAGGCGCCGTCCCCAGCCCCGCGCCGCCTGCCTGCCCTAACGCTCGGCTCGTGGGGTCCGCCGGCTAATTGGATCGAAACTCTCGGCGGCCCAGCGCACGGCCGCCAGCGTAACCCCGAGGAGCACGCTTTCCTCGGAGGGCGCGGGGCGCCGGCGGCCGGCGCGGCGCGCGGGGCTGGTTCGCCCTCGGGCTGCAGAAAGCTGCCGTTTAATTAACAGCGAAGGTCAAACGTGTGAACGAGGCAGAAAGGAAAGAGAGTCCAGGGAGCGGCGGGCGGCCGCCGTGAAAGATGGCTGTAATTAAAGCTGGCGCTCGTCACCGGTTGCTCCTGACAACGGGGACCGGTTTCCCGGGGGGGGGGGGGGGGCCGCGGCCGGCCGGGTTGGGATGCTGCCGGGAGCGAGCGGCTTTCGGGCGCGCCGGGGGGGCCGCCGTCAGCCCCTCGCGCCCCCCTCTCGCAGGGCGCCTCGTCCAGCCTGGTGGTGAAGTTCGCGGACACGGACAAGGAGCGCACGCTGCGGCGGATGCATCAGATGGCGGGGCAGCTGGGCATCTTCAACCCCATGACCATCCAGTTCGGCGCCTACGGGGCGTACACGCAGGCGGTACGAGGCGCGGGGGGCCGGGACCCTCGGGCGGCGGTCCTCGAGCCCAGCCCCCGGCTGCCGGCGCAGAGGGGAGAGGCTAATTTGGTCTTCCTTCCCTGCCCCTCCCCGCGTCTCTCCCCATCTCCCTCTCTCCCCTTTTTCGCCCTTTCTTGCCTTAAGATAATGCAGCAGCAGGCGGCCCTGATGGCCGCGGCGCAGGGCACCTGCCTCAACCCCATGGCGGCCATCGCCGCCGCCCAGATGCAGCAGATGGCCGCCTTCAACGTCAGCGGGCTCGTGGCCGCCCCCCTGACGCCGTCTTCAGGTGCCGTTGGGGGCGAGCGGCGCGGTGGTTTGGGGAGGGGGGGGGGTTCGGCGTCCGGCGTCGCCCCTGGGGCTGGCAGGTCCGCCCAAGCCGGGCTGGAGCCCGTCCCCCCCCCCTCCTCCTCCTCCTCCTCCACCTCCCCGCCTGGCCCGCAGGTACCAGCACGCCGCCCGGCCTCGGCGCGGCGCCCGTCCCCAGCATCGCCGCGCCCATCGGCGTGAACGGCTTCAGCCCGCTGCCGCCGCAGACCAACGGGCAGCCCGCCTCGGAGACCATCTACGCCAACGGCATCCATCCCTACCCAGGTGGGCGCCGGGCCACGGCTGCAAATGCCCCCGCGCTGCCGGGCGCCGAAAGCGCGTCGGCGTCACCGGCGCCGCTTGCGCCGCCCGGGGCAGAGGCCGCGGGCGCTCGGTTCGCGCGGCCGCGGAGACGCCGAGTCGCCTTCGCCCGGGCGCTTGGCAGCCCGGCGCCCCAGGCGGCGGGGAGGCGGCGCGCGGCCCGTCTGAGCCCGCTCCCTGGCTCCTCCGGCCGCGAAAGCCGCTTGCCCTCTGGCTTTATCTTCCTTATTCCCTCTCCCTTCCCTTCGCAGCTCAAAGTCCCACCGTGGCGGATCCCCTCCAACAAGCCTACGCGGGCATGCAGCACTACGCAGGTACCGACCTGCGCTTGGTCCTTCTCCCTCTGCCCCGTCCTGTCCTCCCTTCCCAGCGCCGTCCGGCTCCGGGACGAAATGAGGCGCCGGGAGCTGCCGGGGGGCGGCAGGGATCCCCAGCGAGGAGGTTCAGGATGGGTTTCGCCCAGGGAGCCGGCGCCGGGCCGCGGGGCGAAGCCGCCTGCAAG
The DNA here is from genome assembly GCF_040807025.1 of Struthio camelus. Classification (NCBI taxonomy): domain Eukaryota; kingdom Metazoa; phylum Chordata; class Aves; order Struthioniformes; family Struthionidae; genus Struthio; species Struthio camelus. Next base: position 24,913,335 of record NC_090953.1, read on the forward strand.
CGCGGTGCCCGGGCAGGAGAGGGGCCGGGTGCCGGCGGAGGGGCAGGCGGCGCGGCCGGGCCGGCGCGGGGCCGGCGGCCTCTGCGGAGGGACGCTTGCAGGGGAAAGGACGGGGCTGATAGCTCCTCGGGTGCTTTCCGAGGGCTGGGCGGGTGGGAGGACGTCGGCCCGACACCTCTGCGCCGCCCGAGCGCCTGTCCTCGGCGGCACCTCTCTCCGCTGACGATGGAGGGAGCCAGCGCTTAGTTTTGAGCTAGTCAAAGCCAGCGGGATGGCGTCCCGCGCCGCCGGCCGAGCCGGGGACGGACTGGGCTCTGCAGCCGCTCAAGGCAGACCCTTGGCCCGGCGGCCGGTGCTGCTGGCGCAGAGGAGGATCTCGGCGTCCCTCCTTCCCTCAGACAACGCGGGCTTTGTACCCAACTTTTCCACGCCGAAAAAGCCCTCCGCGCCGCGTGGGCCGGGGGGCGTCGCGGGAGAGCGTCGTCCTGCGCGCCCAGAGGCCGACGGGCCGGACGCCTCCAGGCCCGCGAGCGCTGCCGGCCGGCCGGCGTCCCCCCCTCCCCGCCCCGGGGCCGGGCAGCCTCTGGGGCTGGCACGGGCGGCCCCGGGGTCGTGCCCCCGGCGGGGTGTCACGGCGGCGTCTCTCTGTTTCAGCAGCGTATCCCGCCGCCTACGCGCCCATGAGCCAAGCCTTCCCCCAGCCAGCGCCCGCCATGCCGCAGCAGCAGCGAGAAGGTGAGGGGCCGGGCGCCGGCGCCCGCGGCTCGGCCTGCCCTGCCCTGCCCGAGGCCGCGGCGCTGCCCGAGCGTCGCCGGCCGGCGGGGAGAGGAGGGGGCTCTGCCAGCCCCTGTCCAGGCTGGGAAGGCGACGCGCGAGTTCGATGGTTTGCGAGGAAACGGCCCCAAATCCGCGTCTCCCGTAAGCGAGCGGAGCCCTTGCTGGAAGCGGCCCCGTCCCCGGAGGAGCGGATTTGCCGGCGGCTTTTTGGCTGGACCGGGCGTTTTGCACGGAGGGGGCTCGCTGCGGCCGTCGGAGGAGGAGGAGGAAGGTGTGGGCGCCTCTTGGCTGACGTGCGGCTGTCCTTTGTGTGTCACCCAGGTCCCGAAGGCTGTAACCTGTTTATTTATCACCTGCCCCAGGAGTTCGGGGATGCGGAGCTCACGCAGATGTTTTTGCCTTTCGGCAATGTCATCTCCGCCAAAGTCTTTGTGGACCGCGCCACCAACCAGAGCAAATGCTTTGGTGAGTGCCGGCGCGCGGCTCTCCCGTTTCCGTCACCCGTCGCGGAGGCGAGCGGGACAAACCAGCTCCGCTGCGAGGCCCCCGGCGCCGGCCGCGCCCGCGGGAGGGCGGGCGTCCTGCAGGGCCCGGTTCGGGGGCGCTGAGCCGGAAGGGGAGACGCGGCGAGGGTCCGGGCGCTGCCGGTGACGAACCGCGTCCTCCCTCCCGCCGCCCTCTCCCTTGCCGCCCCCCCAGGTTTCGTCAGTTTTGACAATCCCGCCAGCGCTCAGGCGGCCATTCAGGCCATGAACGGCTTCCAGATCGGCATGAAGAGGCTCAAAGTCCAGCTGAAGCGGCCGAAAGACGCTAACAGGCCCTACTGACCCCTGCTCGCCCTGGCCCTGCAGAGAGGTAAGGGGGGGCCCGGCCCGCCCCCGCCGCCCCGCTCTGCCCGCCGGGTCCGCTCGGGCTTCCTCCGCGGCCGCGGCGCCGGCGCGAAACGCCCCCCAGCGCCTTTGGGCTCCCCCCCGGTTTTCGGGAGCGGCAGGAAGCGGGCGAGCGGGCGGCGAGGTGCTGCCGGGTCCCCGCTCCGGCCTCCGAGCGCGTGGTCAGCGCGCGCCGAGGGCCCTCGGGCTCCGGCGGCGCCGCCGTGGCCGCCGCCCCCGCTCCGGTTTGGCTTCTCCCCGCTCCGAGAGCGGCTGGGAGCGGCGGGGCGAGAGCGTCTTTCGGGGAGAAAGTCGCGGGGCGCGGAGCCGAGCGGCTGGTCTGGGGTCGTGGCGTGGTGGAGAGGGCCGGAGCGGGCGCTAGGACGCCTGGGCCCCTCTGCCGCCGCTTCCCTCCGGTGCGGTTCAGCTCCCGCTCCGAAGCCCCGGGCCGGCAGCCGCGTCCTTCGCGGTGTTATAAAAGCAGCCGGAGAAGCGGTGGCAGCGGCCGCTGCGTCGGGGCGGCCCCGTTTCGGTCGCTTTCCCCGCGGCGGGTTTTTGCCTCCCGTCAGGCGTTTTCGCCGGCGCCGGCGGGGGGACGGAGGCGGCCGCGGCGCCACCCGACCTCCAGCAGCTCCGTCAAACCGATTCACCCTTTCCTTATGTTTTGTCTCCTGCGGCCCAGCCGCCCCTGTACCCCGCCGGCCCCGGCCACTCGTTGCTCCGCGATGGCCCGGAGTTGCCTAGCAAACCCCGGCTGTTAGGCGAGACCCCCCTAAAATCGGTCCCTCCCTAACAAGCCGCAAGTGTAAGTGCCTCGCTCGTGTCGTCGTCCTCTGCCAAGACGCCCGTGGCCGGTTGTGACCTCGTTGCGTGACTTGCCGTTGAGTTTTTTGGTATCTTTCTCTTATCTTTGTTGTTATTTTTGTCGTTGTTATTATTTTTTGGCTGTTTTGGCTGTTTGTGGAGTGCCGTAGTGAAGCCCTGGTGCCGGCTCCGGGCGCGCTCGTCGGTGGGTTCGTCGCGAGCTGTGCTCCTGCCCGGGGCTCTCCTCCTCCTCCTCCTCCTCCTCCTCCCTGTCCTCCCGTCCCGATACCCGTGCGCGTGTTCCTCCGCGTGCGCTGTTGGGCCGCGGCGACGGGGGGGCGCTCTCAGCCCGAACCGGGGGGTCGCCCCGGCTCTTGCGCTCTCTCCGAAGAGTTTGCGAAGGGTCACTTCACTTTAGACACAGGAAATCCTCACTATACGTGTAAATATTTCTATCGCTCGTCGCCGTTATTGTTTTCCTTTGCGGCCCGGCAGCCGGGAGGCGGGCTCGCGGCCGCGCCAACGCGCCCTTTGCCGTCTTGCAGGCTGGGCGTCCCGCGGTGTGTGAAGAGTATTCCCCTTCCCCAAGCGCAGTATCCGGACTTGAAACTCTCTTTCTTTGCAACATATCACGGAGGAGGAGGAGGAAGAGGAGGAGGAGGAGGAGGAGGAGAGGACGCGACGGAGGAGAAGAAACGCGGGAGAGCGCGCCACTCTTGGTCGTACCTTTTCTTTTCTGTTTCGATTTTTTTCGGCTCGGTCCCGTTTGTTGCTGGAGGAGGAAGAGAGCGCGAGGAAGAACGGGAGGAAGAGCGGCGCCACGGCGTCGGGCGGAGGCGGGCAGCGCAGAGCTTTGCTGTCCAGCGCCGGCGGCCGCTTGCGGAGGAGACTTCCCCGAAGCCCTCGCCGGGAGCGCGCTGGGATTCCCGGTGGGGCCAGGCCCTCGGCCGCCAGCACGTCACCTACCCGTATATATATATATACATTTTTTTTTAAAAAGCACTCATTTGCTGCTACAACTTTCGGAGGAGGAACTAGGAAGGAGGCTCCAAACGGATTACAAACCAAAGCCGGTGGGCTCGGACCAGGCTCACGCGCTTCACCCGGGCGACGTTCGTTTGAAAAGGGAAAGAGAAATCGCGTTTTTTTTTCCCCACGCTCGGCTGGGAGGAAAAAAAAAAAGAAAGGGAAAAAAAAAGAAAGAAAAAAAAAGAAATCGAAGGATAAAAGGATGTTGGACTTATAGAAGATATATATAAATAAGTATATATATATATATATATCTATATATATATATAGCCCACGGAGCAGGGGGCAGGACGCGCACCTCGCCCTGCTTGTCACTGGCACAGGGACATAGGATTACTTGTTTCAGAGTCATATCATTCCTTAGAGTTTAGGGACCAAAGGACTATTGCTTTTTTAAAATATATATAAAAATTAATTAATTTAAAGAAAAAAAAAAGGAAAAAAAAAACGATGAAAGAAAGGAAGCGGAAAGAAAAAAAGATCTTTAAAAAAAAAAAAAGAAAAAAGAAAAACAAGCCCAGAACGGGTGGCGCAGAAGCTGCAAGCGTGCCGAGGAGCAGCCGGCTCGAGGGGCGGACGGGCTCGCGGCGCCGGCCCGGGGCTCGGCGGCGGCCGCTGCAAAGAGCCCCTCGGCCAGCCGGCGAAGCGACGGCCTTGCCCGGCCCTCTCCGTAGCGGCACTCGTAGTAGTAAGTTTTTTTTGTTTTTTTTTTTTCTTCCACCCAAAACGTGAGGTTTCAGCAGGAGACCGGCGAAACCAAATAAACTTATTTTGTCGAAGCCGTCACGCCGGGTTGTTCTTTGGCGCAGGGGCCAGCGCTGCCCGCTGGGCTCCCGCCGCGCGCCGCCCGGGGCCCCCAGACCGCCGCGCCCCGCACCGCGCCGCCGCCTGCCCCCTCTCCTGCAGCTCTGCTCTTTTTTGGGAAGGGCCGCGCCACCTGCCCGGCTCGTTTCCATCTGCCCCCCCGCAGCCTCGCTTGCTTTTTGGGTGGCCGCCCGTGTGGTTTTTCCCGCAGGAGAAACCCGAGGGAAATCGCCCCCCGCCGCCACCGCCCCGGGAGCCGCTGGCCGCCGCGCTCGGTGCCCCCCTCTCCGCGGCGGCGGCGCCCCTTTTTGGGGGGTTTTGCTGTTGTGTCCTGCCGATTCGGAGCCGCCCGCCGCTGGGGGCCGTGGGCGGTTCCCGCGGGGCCCCTCGCAGCCGCCCCCCAACCGGCTCCAGCGGCCACGCGAAAGTGGCTTTTTCCTTCCTTTTTTTTTTTTTTTTAAGGAAAAAAATTCCCACAAATCCAAACACAATCCGGCACCCCCGGGTGCCTCCCGCTGCCCACCGGTGTTACGAGCCCGTCGGTTCTCAGCCGGCGCCCTCGGCCCTGCCGGGGAGCGGGGAGAGGTGCGTCCCCGTCCCCGTCCCCGCGCGGTGGCCTGCGTCCCGCCGGGGCTCGGCGCTTTGGGCCGAGGCCACGGCCGTGTCCCCCCCCCCCCCAAACGCTGTCCCCCCGCAGCGAGCACAAACCCAGCAGGAACTGCCGTCACTAAGGGCTAACCTTTTGCTGCCGTAGTCTCTCGCTACCTTGAAGGACCGACCAGGAGAACCCCGCGGGGTTCTCAGCGCCAAGCTACCTCTGCCGAAACGGCTGCTACCCACCCACCCGTCCCCCCCGGCCGCCCTCCCGCCCCGGCCCTCGCGCCGCCCCGGCAGCTTCTCGGTCCTCGCGCCCCGGCCTGGTCCTTCGCGGGCGAGCCGGCTTTCCGGTTTCCTTGTCGTAGAAAGGCAGACGCGCGCGCGCGCCCGGCCGTTGCCTCTGTATCTTTGTAGTTGCTGGTATCTGCTTAGATTGAAATAAAGCACAGTCCAGTGGGAGTTTTCCGTCTCGTTTCGCTCCCCCCGCCGCCGAGTCTCTTCCTCGGCGCCGCGCTCCGGCCGTGCGCCAGCCCCGCGATGGTCCCCGCGTCCTGGGGGGGCCCGTCGCCGTGGGGCGGTCCCGTCCCCAGGGCTGCAGCCCTTCCCCGTGGCGTGACCCCTCAGCCGTGGCGGCTCGTTCGCTGCTCCGCCGTGCGGTCCCTTCCCCGCGGCGCCACCCCTTCTCCTTGATGTGAGCGTAGTGGGGTCCCTTCGCGGCGGGCTGCTCCTGTCTCCGTGGGGTGAGCCCTTCCCCGCGATGCGATCCCTGCTCCGTGGCACCGTCCCTCCTCTGTGACTCCGTCCCTTCGCCAGGATGTGAGCCCTGCCCCGTGGGGTGGGCCCTTCCCCGTGGCACAGTCCCTTCCTTGTGGCACGACCGCTGCTCCGCGGGGTGGTCCTGTCCCCATGACGTGGTCCCCGCTCTGCGGCGAAGTCCCTTCCCCATAGCACGCTCGCTACCCCGTGCTGCGGTGCCTCCCCCATGGCGCTGTCCCCTCTCCACGGGGCCAGCCCTTCCCCGTGGCACCATGCTTTCTCCATGGTGTGACCCCCTTCCTCGTGGCACGACACCTTGCTGTGGCCCCATCCCTTTGCAATGATGGCACAGAGATTTCCGGTGCCCCGGGGTGCTGGGGATGGGCTGGGACTGGTGGCTGAGACGCTCGGAGACGCCTGGCTCTGGGATGGGGACCTCAGGAGGGGGGTGCAGGGAGGGATGGGAGTCGGAGGAGCCCTGGATGCAGCCAGCTCAGCTCTCAGAGCATCTCCCTGTGCTGGGTAGAGGGACCCTGGACCCCGGACCCCGGACCCCTTGCCCAGCCAGACGCCCAGCTCCCCAGTCTGGGCCATGAGCAAAGAATAAGGTGACCAGCTCCTTTAGGAAACACAAACTTGGCATGAAATCCGGAGCTGTGAAGGCCATCGCTCCTGTGCCCATCTCCCTGCCCACTGGGCCACGATGCTGCTCTACCCAGAGTGCTGGCTACAGCCGTCTCGCCAGCGGGTCCAAAATGAGCCGGCGCGGGGCGGGGGGACGGGACACTGCCCTGCAGCCTAGCACCTTACCCAGCCAGGCTGGCAGAGAGCGGCACACCCAGCCCAGAGTGTTTTAAAAGAATTTTAATAAGCTAAAACGGATTTCTTTTCTCTTTTTTTTTTTTTGTATGTTTTTCGGGTTTTTTGCTTCGATTTCTCGTCATCGGTAAAAACATCATCGCTGTAAACGCGAGGCGGGATGTCTGCCCCCAGGCAGCAGGCACACAAGCCAGGCCATGCCTGCAGGTCCTTCCCCACGCTGGGATGGGACTGGGGACAACGCAAGGACAGGGGAGAAGGGACCTCTAAATCCGCCTTGTGCACGCTCTCTGCTTTACACCTATGTACAGGATGGAGCCCACTGGCGCTGGGCTCCCACGTCTCCGCTGCTCAGAGCCGCGCGGCGCTGCCCTGATCCTGGGAGGCGCGAGACCCACTCTCCCTTCCCCAGCCTCCTCCAGAGCCTTCGCTGCTCCACTCGACGGCCTCGGACGCCTCTTGGCCTGTGCGAGAGGACCGCGGCGGGTCCCTGCCCCTCAGTTTGTGTACACCTGAGTCCCAATCACACGCATGATCTCCTTCTGGATTTTGGGGTCCTGAGTATTGATATTGGCATCTCCCACTTGGCCATCTTCGTACCTGCGGGGGAGAGCTGGATGAGGCGGGGGAGTGTCCCACGGACACTGGGGCTGGCGGCCTGGATACCCAGGGAGAGGGGTGAGATGGGCACTGGCCGTACTCACACAAAGAAGAAGCGGGTGCAGACGTGATCCGAGACAGGGCAGACCCAAATGTTGCCATGCTTCTGGAGGTCCTTGGAGGTGATGACTGCCAAAGCAAGAGGCCGTCAGAAGGGTGCTGGGGCCCACAGGGACGGCATAGGTGTCCCCTCTGGGAACAGCCCAGGCTCTGACCACCCCTCCCGGGACATCACACTTGGGTGATCCAGGCTGGGGTCGGGTCCTTCTAGACCAAGCACGTGCCCTGGCCCCTCTGCACTAAGACGCGCTGCTCCCGTTGCAGTCAGCCCCTCTGCAACCCCCCAGTGTTGAGTCTCCAGCAGGAGGTTCACACCAGCACGGCAGGAAGGGGAGGAGCAGGGGACATGGTGACCACGGTGGGAGCTCCCCAGGCTGTCGCCTACCTACGTGGCACAGTGCAGCCAGGCTGGGATGACCGCAGCGTCCACCCACCCGCCGCCCCGTCCCGTCACCTGCGTGCCCCGCACCTTCGCAAAGCGCAATGCAGTTCAGGTTGCGGCTCTGGAGGAAGCGAGACTGGATGGATCGGGTCTGCATGGAGAGCACCCGGCATTAACCACACGCGGGCAATCCCAGCTCAGCGCCATCCATCCCCCGCACCTCCTCCCACACTTTGGGAGTGGGCAGGAGCCAGCACAGCCCTGGGGACTGGCCGCAGCCGGCAACGCATCCCCAGGTCCCCGGCGACCACTGCAGAGCTTCACCCCTGCACCGCAGCCCCCCAGGCAGTATGACCCCTTGCTACCCATGGGGGGCCTCAACCCCCCCAGGCATTTGCCAAAAGGCAGGGGACTACCATTGCCCCCACGCTATGACAGTAAACTGAGGCTAGGACAGCTCAGCCCCGTCCCTCATGCCCCTGTTTCCCCGCACAGCCCCGGCCGGTCCGTCACCTGGGGAATGGTGTTCATCCGGTTGTATCTCTGCACCAGCTCGTCCTTCGAAGGCATCCGGTGTTGTCCTTTCCCCATCCCTGCAGGGCAAGCGACACCACGGCCATCACTCCCTAGCCCCCAGCCTGGGACGCGGGTGCTCCCTGGGGTGGGGACCGCTGTGGCCACTGGGCAAGGAGCACCCCCAGGGCCCGTCACCCGGCAGGATCCCGGGGACATTGGCGAGAGGATGCACGCCACAGCCGCACCAGGGACGGCTCTGCAACACCGCGGTGCCCACGGCACGCAAGCACTGCACCTCCCCAACCTTCCCTGAGCTCAGGCTGGGCCCTGGGAGAGCAGCACCTGGCCTCAAGGTCCCACAAGGCGGGAGCACCCGAATTTCAGAGTTGGCAAAATGAAGCAGACCCAGGGGCCATAGCGAGATGCCCAACAGCAAGCAGAGCGTCTGAGCCGGCTGCGCCCAGAGCCCCTACGGCTGCGGGGACCCACGCCAAGCCGTGCTCTCTGGCCAGCCAGAGCCTGGCAGAGCTGCTCCGAGAGACGAGTTGTCTCCCTGGGGAAAACTCCACCAGAACACCTGAGAGTCATTTCTTCCCTAGAAAATGCTGGATTTTTCCCCAGCGGTGCACTGGAAAGGCCAGATCCAGAGGGGAGCGGCTGGTCCAGGCAGGAAGGATGTCCCGGACGCAGCCAGGAGGCCTCGCCACCCCCCTCCCCTTGCGGTTCCTCCAAATGGCATCGTCCGAAGCGGAGCCGGGTCCCGTGCCCATGCAGGGAGTGGGATGGGAGCGCAGGTGGGACGGAGCGGCGCACACAGCCTCTTACCTGAGTATCCAAAGGAAATACTGGAGATGGGGCTCAGATAGATGCCCTTGCCATAGGCTGCTCCATGCAGCTTGCAGGAAAACACCAGGGTGAGCAGCGTGGGGGGAGCGGGACGGGCGGCCGTGCCGAGGCCACCCCGACAGCCCGGCCCCTAGGGCCACCACGGCAGAGAGACCCCCGCCTCGGCGGGCAGCAGACCCCGCATGGCAGGGCTTGTACCTCTCTCGGTGCCCTGCCCTCCCTCCCTGCCTGCCGCCCCCCACCTGCGGGCCATCCGGCCCGTTGCGGCGCTTTCCAGGGCTACGGCTTCGGCCGGGCCAGCGACGGAGGGGAACGTTACCTGCAGCTTGGTGTAGGACGCGTTCACCAGCCCGTTGCGGAGGATGGAGTGCCAGTTCTCAATGTGAGAGCCGCTGAAAGAGCCAGGGCGGCGTCAGACCCTGTCCCGCGGCACCCACCCACCCACCCACCCACCCTCTCTCCGCGCCAGCCCCATGGCCAACTCACTGGAAAGCGAAGGTGCTGCCGTAGAGCTTCTTGGCGGTACGGAAACGGGCCTCCTTGGCCGGGGGGCTGCTCAGCAGGAGGAACTGGTGTGAGGTGTGCATAAACTTCAGCTGCTACCAGGGGAAACGGAAGAGCAAACCCAGCGCCGGCGTGGGGAGAGGAGAGACAGACACAGATCATGCACGGCAGCCCGGCCCCGGTACCCTGCCAAGAGGGCTCGGCCGTGCCGCGAGGGCAGTGACAGCTCGCCCATCACTGCCATCTCTAGCCCCTGGCATCCCATATCCTGCATCCGACATGCCATATCCGCCATCCCGTATCCCATACCCTGCATCCCACCTGCACAGTCCCATTTCCCCTGCGGCCAGGGTGCTGAGGGCTGTGTGCCATGGGGCTCGCTGGAGAACGGCCCGGGGCAGAGCCCTGGGCCCAGCCAGGCCACTTACCCTGCTGAGAGGTAGCTTGACGATGTGGGATCTGTTGCTGGAGATTATCCTTGGAAAGAGGAAGAGGAGGATGGTCGGACAGGGTGGCTGGGGTCCCATGAGAGTCACATCGGGGCTCGGCTGCCTGGCTGAGCTTCGAGCCATGCCAGCCTTGCAAATCCTGCCCCGGGGCTGGCCAGGGGGTCGCAAACACCCCCCAGGAGAAAGCAGCTCTGCCCTGGCCCCAGGAACAGCCCGAAGGCGGCCACGATGGGGCAGGCAGCTTGTGCCGGGGATGCCTGGTGGCCAGCCCTGTGCCGCAGCGCTGTGGGTAGCTGCCCCTCGTCCCCCCTCCTACCCTGTCCCCCAGCCCTCAGCTTTACCATTGCAGGAGGGGATGTGCCAGGGGGTCCAGCTTGTCCATCTGCTTCTTGATCTCCAGATATGACCCCTGGCAGAGACACAGCGGCGGTGAGAGGGGGTGCAGGTGGGTCCCTCGTCTCCCAGCCCCCCCACGCAATCCCCGATGGATGGACACCAGTGCCAAAGTGCCGTCCCCAGGGCAAGGCCGAGGCGAAGGATCCCGCACTGGGAAGGGGATCGGCTGTACCAGTCCCATCTAAGGTGGTCTCGCCCGGCACCAAGGCAGTGGTGGGACCTCCTGGCTCTGGCTGCGGGAGTGCGGGGCTGGGGCGGGCAGGCTGGGCAGGGAGGCCAGCATACCTGGGTCATTTCCCGGATGGACATCACGCTGTCCAGAGCCTTCTGCAGCCGCTCGTAGTTCTTCTTCTGCACGTGGGGCGGGAGAGGGGCAGCCATCGGGGGTGTGCTCCAAGCTCACCCCCAGCCTGCCGTCCCCGGCACTGCGTAGCCCTGGAGCACTGACCCGCTGCGTTGCCCCCAGCCCAGCGGTGCTTACCTTGGGGTTGAAGGCAAGTGTTTTGGGGTCGTTGGGGTCCACCACAGAGGGGTAAGGCTCGAAGATGATGCTCTTGCGGGGAGACTCCAGGGCAGCACGGCACATGGCCACAAGCAAGTCCACCACCTGGGCAGAAAGCATGGGTGGAAGGACGGAGGAGGAGGGGATGCAGATGCCCCAAATTGCCCCGTGGCCCCGGCAGCCCCCACTTCTGCTCACGGCCCCCTTAGACCTTCACCCTCTCCCTGGGGCTGGATCCAGCCTCTGAACCTCTGAGACCCCGACCCAGGGTGAAGCAGCTGGAGAAGGACCCCCAAGGACAACATGGGGCGGCCATTCTGGAGCTGCCACCCTCAATGCCCATGTCGCCCGCCTCACTGTGCCCTGAAGCCCGTGTGTGCCGGTACCTCGGCACCTGTGGCCACCTCCTCCGCCGCGCCGGACATCACACCGAGGGTGTAGAAGGAGAAGACGCACAGCTCCCGGGTGCACACGGCTGGCTGCGGAGGAGACAGGCACCGCGTCCTGGGTCAGATAGAGCCCCCGGCCCCCATGGGGGACGGCTGCCCCCTTGTACCCTGAGACGCAGGGGTCCTGCGGGGGCTCTACTGGCACCCAGTACCCCCAGCTGCACCCAGTCGGCCCCTGCGCCAGCCCCGGCCTCAGCACCTTGAGCATGGAGCCGTTCTGGAAGACATGCTGCTCGTCGCACACCACGCAGTACTCGTTGAGCGTCGGGATCCGCTGCTCCGCGTACTTCATGATCTGCAGGGGAGGCCGCGGGGAGTCAGGCCCCGCTGCGGCAGCGATGCCGGGAGCAGGGGCCCTTGCGGAGGTGGGGGTCATCCTGATGGCCTGGGGGCTCTGATACCACCTGGGTAGGCTTTGCCTCCCCCTCGCCGAGGAAGCAGCCTTGCACCTGGGTGATGCTTGGGGCTGCGTGGGACCAGAAGTGCATGCAAGGCAAGAGACAGCCCTGCTCACAGGACCCTGAGGAAAACCGCAGGCGGGGCTGTTTGCTCAAAACAGGGACACTGTTGAGCCTAAGCTGAGCTGGATGCTCCAGGCAACGGGACATGGCCTCAGTGGGATGCAGGGCAGCGTGGAGGATGCTCCAGGCAGTGGGATGCGGGACGCGGAGCGCCATGGAAGATGCTCTGGGCAGTGGGACGCAGGCTGAGCGGGACACGGGGTGGTTGCGTGGCCGCTCACCTGGACGAGGAAGCCGTACTCCAGTGTGGGGACGTTCTTGCAGTGACCGCCAACCTGCGGACAGAGCCGGAGCAGAGCCAGCTGCGTTATCCCCTTTCCCCTGCGCATCCCCTGCCTCCGCACGGCATCCGGGGCCCTGCCGGCTCCAGGGCCCTGAACACCCCCAGCACGGCGAGGTGTCTCCACCAGGGACAGGTGCCCTGAAAATGCCATGAGGATGCTGACACGTTCCCAGGGATGCAGCCACATCTGGGGCATGTTGCCAAGCCCAGATACCACCAGGACTGGGTTTGGGACCAGCAAAACCCCGCATGCCCGACATGGCTAGTCATCCAGCTCACTCGCCCTCAGTCCACAGGCACCCCAGGGTGCTGGGAACAAGGTGCAGTGGAGAAAGCCCCACGGGGACACAGCCCAGCCCAAGAGGGTCGAACACACTGCTCTTGCCGGGCAGATCTCCCCAGCAGCGCTGGGCCGGCGCTGAACCCACGATGGCCGAGACACTCCAGGGCAGCCCTGCAGACACCCGCCGTGCGCATGGGGTACAGGAAGGGGAGGGAGATCAAAGCAAGCCCCAAGCTGGGGAGGCACCCACCAGGATGTTGAAGGGGGCAACACCTGCCTGGGTGCTGGGGGGGTAGCCGAAAACCTCCACCTTGGGGTTCTTCACTGTGCAGGAGACGGAGCGGTTCATCAGGCGGTTGACACGCACCTCGGGCATGCCCAGCTTGCCCTTCAGCACCGAGTCCTGGATGACGGGGAAGCTGGGCGACCTGCGGGCACAGAGCCGTGCTGACCTCCCCACGGACCACGCTTGGCCAATGTCAGGGCAGGTAGGGCATCAAGTGGGGAAGAAGGCCTAGCCCTGTCCTTTCCTCCTCCTCAAGAAGGGTGATGGAGCCAGACACTGTCCCTAAGCGATGCTCGTTGTTTCTCCTCCCTGCTCCTCCTTCCCCTTATAGCCAGCACCAGATTCACCTTTTTTACAGTTTCTGGGAGCTCTGTAAACCTCCTCGGGCTCTTGCAGAGAATGGTATTAAGTGACTGTATCCAAGGTGCAGATGGGGAAACTGAGGCATGGTACCAGGACAAAATTCCTGGCCTGCCTGGCTAAAGCCAGGCCCGGGGTGACAGCTCAGAAGGCTGCCCCTCGAGGGGACATGGCGAGGGGAAGCGAGGAGGAGCGGGGCTGGCAGCCGGGGCCTTACTTGGGGATGGGGGAGAAGATGCTGAGGCCCGCTCGAAACTTCTTGATGGTGCCACTCGTCTTGAACCAGCTGTGACGCTTCTCCTGCTGGGTCTTCAGGAAGTCGTTGCTCAAGTGTTTCCATTGCTGGGATGTGAACATGCCCAGGATCCTGGGCAGAGAGGCGGCGTGGGTGCCCGAGCGGGGCACCGGGCACACGAGGGCCCTTCGGTGCCTGGCTCGGCCCCAGGTGCGGTACTTGGCCACGTGTGCCAGGCCCAAGGTGCTGGGTGGCCTGTGCCCCCCAGGTCTGCCCCAGATCCTCTCCCCCCTCCCAGAGCCGGGTACCAAACCCAGCAGTGAGTCAGTCCAGGGCCAGCCATGCCTGGCATGGGGCTGTCTGGCAGGAAAGGCTGTGACACGGGAATACGTGGCACCCGGCGGGCTTCGGGGCCAGGTCCCCGTAGACCCACCAGGAGTGCCCCCTGCCACCCGGGGGGACTCAGGCGCCCGCTGCGTTTCGGCTCTTACTTCTTCAGCTGCAGACCCAGTCCGAACCCCTCCTTGTTGGACGGCTGGAAGACCTCGATGGACGGTTCTGCGGGGAGACCACGACCGCTGCTGGTGCTGCCGAGCATCCCCGGCGCCGGGCACCCCGCCTGGCGCTCGGGGCGGAGGGCACGCGGGTGCCAGCCCCCCGGGAAGGACCCTTTGGGCCTCCTGCTCTTGCGGTGAGCACGGGCGGTGGAGCACCCCGTCCTGCCCGGCCCCACTCACCGGGGCCATCGAGGTACTGCGAGAGGGAGAACCGCAGCCGCAGCACGATGGGCTCCGTCCGCAGCACCTTCCAGGCCGTCGCCACCTCCTCCTGCCAGGCGAGAGCCGCGCGTCGGCAGAGCCGCGGGGGCCCCGCCGCGACCCCGGGGGCCACCGCGGCCCGGGCTGCGGCGTGCCGCCCAGAAGGCTGAATGCGGGGACGCCGGGGGCGGGAGGGCGGCACGCCGAGGCCGCCCGGTGCACCCACGCCGCGCGCCACCCCTCGCACCCGCCCCGGCTCGCGCCCTCGCGCGAGACCCCCCCCTCGGGGCCAAGACTCACATCGAGGAAGCTGATGTTCACGTGGAGGTCGATGTCCACGTCATCGATGGTCCCGTACTCCCTGCGAAGACACGCGCCGCGGCGGGCGGCTCGGCTGAGGCTGGGCTAGGGACGGGGAGCCGCGCGGCACGGCGACGGGCCGTGCCCCGAGGGAGCCCGGCGGCGGCGGGGCGGCGGGCGCCGCCGGCCGGACCCACCTGACGGACGCCGCGTTCTCGCTGTAGATCTCCTTCACGGCCTCGATGTCGGCGTCCAGCTGGGGGTGGCGGTACAGGTCGGCGGCGCAGGTCCCCTGCGGGCAGGGCACGGCGGCCGGCGCGGTCAGGGGCCGGGGCCGGGCGCCGCGGGCCGCCGGCCCCGCGCCCGCCGGCCGGCTCACCTGGACGCCGTAGAGGAACTCCTCGGACTCATTGTCGCCGTCGGAGTCGTCGTCCGTCCAGCATTGGCCCTTGAGGTCCTGGGGAGGGAGCGGGGTCAGGACGGGGAGGCGGCGCGCGGCCGGCGGCCGGGCCCCGGAGCGGGAGCCCCGGCGGCCCCCGGCTCGGCTGCGCCCCGGCGGCGGGAGCGGGAGCGGAGGGAGGCCGAGCCGGCGTCCTGCCCGGCGCCGCAGCGGGGAGGGCCAAGGCCCCGGGCCCCGGCGCCGTCCCGGAGGAGGCCGCGGCCCGCCGCCGCGGCGCCCTCACCATTTTACGGGCGCTCGTCCGAGGGCGCTAGGCCTCTCGCCTCCTCCATGCTACCGGGCGGCCGCGGCGAGCGGGGCGGCCATCCGAGCGGCCCCGGCCCTGACGTCAGGCCTGCCGGCGGGGCCGGCAGCGCGCTCCGCCGCCGTCTCCCAGCAACCCGGCCGGGCCTCCGCCGGCGCGGCGCGGCACGGCACGCTGACGTCAGCCCCGCGCCGGCCAACGCCGCCCGGCCCGCCGCTGCCTTTCGAGCGGGGGGGGCTTTTTTGGCTTCCCCCCCCCACCACCACCACCCCCCCGGCCGCCTTCTGTGGGATCGTATGTGGCTTGGGACACGCGTGGCACCGCCGGCAGCCCAGGACCGGGGCGGGGGGCTGTGCCGGGAGAGCCCCGCTGCCCCCCGTGCCCGGGATGCCGGGGGCCGATGGCACCAGGGCGACGGGGAGGGTTTTTGTGCTCCCCCCCCGCCCCGTGCCGGGAGCTGAAGTGGGACGTGGCGAGCAGGGATGCTGCCGCCTGAGCGGTGGCCTTGGCCCCCGCCGGCAGGCTGAAACCGCCCCGCACTTTACACCGGGCAGGGAGTTCGCGGCGGTCGCAGCTTGCCAAGGCACGCTGCTCGCAGGCGGCGGGGGAGCCGCCAGGGACGGCTGCCGACGAGGGCACGGCCACCGCACGCGATGGCCGCGTGGGCGAACGGCGTCTGCCGGGGGCAGAGGGGCGCGCTGGCCTCCGGGAGCGCCCACCTGCCGGCGCGGTCCCTGACCGGCAGCCCCGGGGCGCCTGGCCGAGGCTGGGCGGGGATCGGACGCGCTCAGCCGTGCGCAGACACCTTCGCTGCGCGGCGCTCGGGCTGCGACCGGCCCTTTGCCGGCCGCGGCAGGAAACCCGCTTGCGGAACCGCCCCAAAATCTGTCGTTTTTCCCAGCGCGGGTGTTAAAGCTGCGCCGTGCGGGGTCGTTCTGGGTTTCCGCATTTCCCCGTGTCGAGGATGCAGATGCCGGGGCTGCTTTGCGCACGGAGGCAGCCTCCGGAGGGGGGCAGCACCGGCCGGAGCCTGCCCCCCAACGGGGCGGACGGGGGCCTCGCGCCTGGCACCTTGGGCGAACAAGCGCCCGGGCCGGGGAAGGGGCAGAGCAGCGGGGACGACGGCGCGAGCTGAAAGAGGGACCGGCACGTGCGGCTGGCCTCCCTCGGGGGCCCGCTGCGCCGAGCTGCCCCGTGCTCAGCCGCACCCTGCGGGGCTGACTCATGCGGGAAGCGGTCCCGTCCCTCGTCTTGCCAGGAAAGCGGCTGACGTCTGTCCCTCTGCAGCCGGGTGCCAGAAAAAAACCCTTCCCCCAAGGCAGCGGGGCTGGACGGGGAAAGGGAGGCCGGGGCACGGCCGGGTCGGCCTCCAAGGGAGGCAGGGCCGCCAGCCGGGCCGGCCGGGCCTCAGCTCCCCCAGCGGCTCTGGGCGCGCCTGGGAGGTGCCGCCAAAACTATTCCCCGGAGCACGTTCCCAGGAAAGGTCCAGCCGCCTGCCAGAGACCGCGACTCACCCGGCACGAAACCGTCCCCAGGACGGCTTCTCTCGGGCCCCAAAACTCAGCAGCCCGTTACAAGCAGCAAGCGTCACGGGAGAGCCGCTCTCTGCCCCAAGGGGTTTTCAGACGAGGCGGAGCGCAGCCGTCAGCTGCCCCCTGGGCGCGTCGCGCGCCCCCGGAGCCCCCCAGCCCGGGCAGAGCGGGTGCCCCGCTCGCAGGAAGGGCGCCAACCGCCGCGTCCCGCCGCAGCCGCCAAGGGAGGCTTTCGGGGAGGATTCGGGGCTTGGGTCGAGTCCGCAAAGAGCTGCTCCGGGCGCTGCGAGCATCCACGGCGTCCTGCTGCGACGCAGCCGGCAAAGCAGATCCACCCAGCGACGCGGTCCCCGCCGTGCCCTTGCCTAGCCCGGCTCTCCGTCCGCCCGCGGCAGCCGAGGTCGAGCCCGCTTGCTTTCCTGCCAGCTGACCGGCATAAGCTCTTTTATCTGCCGGGGTTTGTCCAGGCGGCTTTAATCGGAGCCTCGATTCCGGCGAGGCTCAGAGAAAGCAGAAAAAACAGCTGGACGCGGCCGCTGCGGAGGGGGCCGAGACGCCGGTGCCCAAACGCCGCCCTCGCAGCCCCCGTCGCTCCCCGAGCAGGACGGCAGCTCAGGGACGAGTGCCGCGCTCAGGACCCTCCCTGGGGACGGCAGGCGCCGCGGCGTCGCCCCACGAGCGTTTGGGTGCCGCTGGGGGGTGGGGGGGGAAGACGAGGCGAGGGCCCGACACGGGCTGCAAAGCTCTGCAGAGGCGCCCGGGAGCAATTTTTGGCCCCAACTGTTACATGCAGCCTGGCTCTCGGCCCCCCCGGGGCGAGCGAGGCGCGGCTCCCGCCGCGGGGGGGCTGCTGAGGGGTTCTCTATTTTTGGGGAAGCCAGGTCACGCACTTAGGAGCGTAACTTCAGGCTCCTATTTCTGGCCCGAGACCTCAGCCCGGTGACGCAGGCTGAGTCCTGCCTCAAGCCGGCAGGACTGGGGCGAGAGGCGCGCGCCCGCCCCGGGCCTCGGCCTCCCGCATGGCGGCGGGCGCCGGGCGGCCCCGCTGGCTGAGGGCGCTCTTCGCCCCGCCGCGCGGGACGCGGCTCCCGCTGCCCCGGGCTGTGGCGGCGGGGCCGCCCGCGAAGCTCCAGGTAGCGCCGGGGCGGCAGGGCCCGGCTCCGCGGGAGCGGAGAGGCGCGCGGCGCGGCGGGGCGCGGCCCCCTTAAGGCCGCTGTCACTCTCGGCTGGCGTGCCCGGCTCCTGCGCCGCCGCCTCATTGGCCGGCGGGGCGCGTGCGGCCGCAGCGCGCCGGCCTCCCGCCGCAGCTTGCGCGTCCGCCGCGGAAAAGAGTCCCGGCGCCCCGCCTCCCTCCCGCGCGAGGCAGGCGGCGGCGGCGGAGGGATCCGCAGGGCGGTGCTTCGGCCGCCGGGATCACCTTGGCGCGGCGGCGGCGCGGCGCGCAGAGAAGCTGAGGCTCTCGGGGAGAACGGGCGCGGGGCGAGCGGCGCAGGTAACGGCGGCGGCCGGCAGCGGCGGCGGCCTCGGCGCCCAGCCCCGGGCGGCAGGGGGACGAAGGCGGGTGGGGCGAGCAGCCGCGGCGCCGCCGCGCGGCGAGGGCCTCCCTCAGGGCTGCGCGCGGGGCGGCGGTTGGGGGGCGGCCGCGGGGCCCCCTGGGGCGGAGGGGGTGTCGCGAGGCGGCCCCGCGCGCCGCGGCGGGGGGGGGGGCTGGGGGGGGACGGCGCGCGCAGCCCGCGCGGCCGCGGCGGGGCCGGCGCACGTGGCGCGCCGCGAGGCGCGGTCCCGCCCCCGAGCCGCCCGGCACCCGCCCCCCCTCTCCCCTTCCCCCGTGCAGCGGGGCGAGCTCCGCTCCCCGCCTGCCGCGGCCCCGCTCCGGGAAGCGGCGGCGCCGCCGCTCCGCAGCCGTCGCGCGCGTAGCCCTGGGCGCGGCTTCGCGCCGGGTGCCGCGCGCGCGGCTCTTGCGCCCGGTGGGCTGTGAGTTGAGGCTAGGCCCTTCGACTGCGGGGAGCAAGCGCTGCCCGTGCCGGCTGCCCTCTGCGAGGGGAGGGGTGAGGCTGTGTTTTTGCGAGGAGGTAACGGCTAGTGTCGAGGGGGAGATGATACAGCGAAAACTCTCTGAAGCTTCGGATCGGTGCAGTATAACTTACGGGAAGGCGTGCGGTGGCTGCATTGCAACACCTTGCTGAGCTTCCTGTCTGTGAATGACTTGCACTGGACCAGAATCTTCTGGGAGGCTGAGTCAGAGATGGAAGGAGTGAAGCACTTTGGTTGCCCGCCTCTCCCCCCCCCCCCCACCGCGCACTCACGTAACAGTTCTGGCGATGCTCTGAATGGCGTGAGCTTGAATCAGTATACGGCTCAGTGACCTCGCCAGAGATGCGGCAGCCTCTTGGTTCTGCTCGCAAGTGAAGGCCCCTTCTGAATTAATCGTCTGTCCTTCTGTAACTATGCCTGCTTAAACATGTCCAATTGATTTTTGACAGTCACTTGTACTTTACTAAGGACTATGAAAACCTTTGAAACGTGTTCGAACTCTCTTTGCAGGATTAGTTATGCATGAATAGCGCTTTTGTTAGCAAACAATGGAAACCTCGCTACTGTCTCCTCAGATTAGTAAAAGTAGATCATCTCTTAAAATGTGCTTTGCTCTGATAACCTACTTATCTGTAAGGCACAGGTTAATAGAAATCACTGTTTCGAGGAGCTTTTGTGATTTTTTAATGTCTAATTTTCTGGTTACGTGGCCATCTTCCGCTACAATAGCGCCTGTGAAATGCTCCTTCTAGTCATGACTTGCTTTGGCACAAGTGTCTAATGTTGGATGAAGAAAATCAGAGTCTCTGATTACCTAGATACGTCTAGGGCAACTCAAGGGCAATTGTGCGAGCAGAAGTGCTTAGTAAAAATTTGGTCGTAAGCACTCTATATTTTTGTGTCTAATACCCCATTTCCAAAGCAGAACCTGGGTTAATAGTCAAAGTAACTGCTCCTTAGGAGTAACCTGCACATGTTGCTGAGAAAGAGTTAGCTCTGCTTGATGGAGGAGCAGCTCCATGGTTGCCATTTGGTGGCCCAGTGTGTCCTAATGATGCTGACTCTTATTTTCATCCTGTGACCAGATTGAAGAATGCTTTCTCTACCAGCACAGGAAACTGTGCTGTGAAGCAGGTTCTTGAAGCTGAGTCGTACATTTAAAAGCCTTTCAAGAAACTTTGCTTTCCCAGGATAACGTACTTCCTGCTGCTTACAGAAATTATGTGATGGTTGTAGACATGCCTCTGAGCCTGTTCCTTGAGCAGTGCGCATTTTTCTTGTAATGCTAGTCTGCTGCTTTGCCTGGAGAAGTAAATATATTAAAACCTTAGCTTATTGGTGTTAGCTGCACTGATACAAAGCCATTTAACTAACTTGTTAATTCCCCTTCCACACAGCAAGCTGATACTCTGATTTGGTACAGAAAAATGCTGCTTAGGCTGACTAGGGAGAGCAAACCACGTGTTAGTCCTTTATCTCTCTTGCAGTCTCTAGGCCCTTGTTCTCCCTATGGGGAAGATGGTGCCCCTTTAGGGAGGGCCGAGCCTCGCTGCAGCATGGTGTGATGAATGGCACGTAGAGAATGGGACTGCAATACCTAGTCACTGCCACTACCAGGTTGAGTGCGCAGCAAATCTTCATCCTGGAGCTGGTGATGCAGTGGAGCAGCATGTAGGTGAAGGATCTCTGTTTCCATCTACAGTTATGTTTAAATTTTAAGATGCTTTACTTTGTGTGAAAAAGACTTTTGCCATCTTCTTGAAAGCAGTAGCTAGCCTCGATTTCTGCTGGTAAGGGAGTAGGCTTTCAGGTTCTCTGAAAGACTCCTTAACCTTGCAGTATATTCCCTTGACACAGGATAAGCTGGTAGGTGTGCCTGCTGTATTAAGTCTGTGCTGGGAATACATCGCTCTACATATGTTCTTCAGCAAACATCTGATGCTAGTCACCTGCACTTGGTTGATGTATTATTAATACATTTTTAAGCCTACTTTGCCCTCTTGAGAGGGGCAGGCTGAGCTAAATCATATGTTGATGTAACCGTTAATCCGTTTGCGTGCAGGGAAAGTGCTGATGTCGCGCAGCACCGTGTGGACTAGCATGACCTTTCAGATCCAGATAACTTGTATTCTGAAAGCCAGAGAAACATCAGCATCACAAAGCTGCAGGCTGTGGATGTCTCTTCCTGTGTAGCTGGAAGTACAGAAAAGGAGTCTGCGGCTTGCTGTTGGAAGATCTTATATCCACAGGAGCAGGTGGTGGGTGCTGGGTCCTCTCCAGTGTTGCAGATAAGAGATGGTATTTTTGGTGGCCATCTTGTAGTTATGTAACAGTGCAAAGCCGCCTCCTGCAACAGCTACCCAAAAGAAGAACATGTTCTTTCCTTTCTGGACGAGGAGTTGACAGACCTTATTAAAAGCCTGATTCACCACAGAACTAGATTTTTTTTTTGCTGTTGCTGTTTTTGAGTCACTTTAGCTTCTGGAATGAATAAAGCTGACATCTCTCCTAGATCTTAGGATGTTTTTGGAAATCTGGAAGTTGGCTGAAAGCTTGCCTATTTTCATAACCCTGGCTGCCTCAAATGTAATGTGAACTCATATCGCTTCTGCCTCTCTTTGACTTCTCTGGCACTTCTGTGTAGGCTGCCCAGGAACACCCGGACTTGAACAGCCTTGTTTTTCGGAAGGAGTAAGGTTGTGTAAGTGTAGCTGACCCATGCCACTCACTCCCACATAGGAGAGGAAATAAAACTAAGAATGTTCATCCACCGTACAGCTGTGCTGATGCCGGATGTAACTTTGAGGCTCTCACAGGCCGATAAAGGACAGTAAAATGTCTTTGTCTTGTGTGGCAGTAGTTAACACCAAGCCAGTCTAGCAGTACTTACACATAGCGACTGCCCCAGGGCATTCATTCTGCCTGCAGCCTGAGCGCTGCAATTGCCACTTCCCCTTTTTGCCGGCTGGGGTAGCAGCTTCATGCAAAGAGTGAGAACTAACTGCTCAGCCTGGGCTGGGGATTGCTGCTTAACTTTGCACTGCCTGCTTCTCCTCCCTGGAGGGGAGAGCTGGAGATGCCCTAGTCTCAACTGTTTGCTGCAGCAGAACCGGATGAGCAGGCTGCGGTTAGTCACCTTGCTACTGAAACTGGTCCTCACTGACCTCAAACGGTTCTGACTTTCTAGAATGTTCATGAGCCCTAAGATACCGAGGAGGTACCAGACATGCTCAGTATACTCTGCCTGAAGCATGGGCAGTTCTAATATTGAACCCTGGGATTTGCTAGTCGTGCCCTGAGGAAGGACGTTGCATTTATTCAGTGTTTAAAACATCCAAAGAACTAGGCTTTCCCCCTTTACTTGATCAGGCCAAGCAGACTGAGAGTCCACAGTGTCTTCAGGTGGTCTTGAAATCCTTGCCCCTCTGGTTTAAAAACCAACCAACCACATTAAAAAAAAAAAAAAAACCTGAAGTATTGGGAAATGCCAGACATTCCTGCTGTATTTTAAAGTTGGTCCTTGTGGTGGAATTCAGTAGATGCTTTGTAAATATATGGTAATGAAAGGCAAGAGGAAGCATAAAAATGTGTAGCTGGACATGTGCAGGCAAAAGGGTCTTTGGAATTTTTTGCTGCTGTGCTGCTTTTCCTCTGCTGTAGACAAGGTCACAGTGTCTGTGATGAATTTGTCTGATCTCACTGAGTTGCTGGAAGGTCTTTCGTAAAAGGGATTCTGACTTGAAATGAAGTTGCTTTTTTACCTCCCTTTTTGTGTATTCTGGAAGACTTTGAGGGGGTAAAAAAATAATATATGTAAGTGACTACTTGTGGGTGGAGCATTTCCATGAGATAGAAGCTGCCTCTGAAGATCAAAGGGGGGAAAACTCATCTGTGTATTTAAAAAAAAAAAAAAAAAAAAAAGCAGCTTGCAAATAACAGTCTGGATGCAATACTATTGCTCCGTATTCTTCTACCTCTTATTTTCAGAAGTGGCACCAACGTGATCATGGTATTTGTATGTAGACAGTTTCCCAGCAAGTGCTTTTTATGCGCATCTAGAGAACGCGACACTGTTATGCAGGTGTTCAAGGATGAAGCAGCAAATGTTAGAGGGCTAAAACATAATGTTCAGGTCTGACCAGCTGGCATTCCTATAATAATGTAACTTTGTCAGGCTTTTTATGTGGGTTGACTTTCTTGTACTAACTGCAGTGAATCAGCAGCTTCTGGCAGGGCTGAGGTAAAGGACACTTGCCAGGACAAATTATGGTTTTCAGTGGCCTGTCTCCTCGCTCTTTTCTGCACCGTAATGAGGATATGGTGAGTCAGGGCTGCCTGCGAGACAATCCGCACGTACGTGCAGGTTCGCCTAGCAGAAGTGGCGGAGGGGAGGAGCAACGGTCTGAATGGAGCCTCTGTCGCATCTGTGCAAGGCACATGGTAGAGTCACAGGGGATCTCCCCTCTCATATGTTAGAGGCATGGTGTTTAATTCTGGTCATCCATGCTAGCTTTGACAAAGCTATCAGTTTATTAGTGCCTCTGTTTCAAAGCTGAATATATTGAGCTAGCTAGTGTGTACAGCTAGTGCCGTTTTTCTGCTTCTGGGCAGAAAGAACTGGATGCAAAAACTCTACCGTATCCCTGCCATCTGTTGAGGAGCAATCTCTTTCTCTCTAATTGTCGTGCTAAAGAAATATCTGAAATCATCTCTCATAGGTTGTGGTAGATTCGGCTGAAATAGTCACCAACTCTGAATCTCTCCTGTCTATGTGCAGGTGACCAGTGTTTGAAGTCAAAATTAATGATCTGCCTGTGTTGCTACCCACCTTAAATCACTCGTTTACTGAAGGCTTTTTGAATGCAGACACTCCAGACCTCTGACTGAGAGCAGAGGCAGTACTCTACGGATTATGTAACGAGAATGTGAAGTAGCTAAGTCTTGCCTTACCAGAAAGTACGAGCACGACAAAGTATTCTTTGGCAGAGTAAAACAATGCAGAAGGGAGATGGGCAGGTGGAAGAGGACAGACAGCTTTCAGCTGCCATTGCTACTTCAGAACAAAATTGCAATGTGACCTGAGGTAGGCAATTGGAAATGCCCTGGAGCATCAGTGCTGCTGGGAAATGAGTATCCTCCCATCAGAGCAGACAGTGAAGCTTTAATTCAACTCCCTTCTGGGAATGGGGACCTTTCCTGCTTTCTGGGGGATGCTCAGGTCCTGCAAGGGCAAGCAGCTTGAGTTTGTAGGGTTTTTATCTTACTGAACGGACTCCAAAAAGCATGCTGAAATTTCTCAGGCGCTCTGTAGTTAAAACTCAGAGAGGAGAGTCTCCTATTCTGGCCTTGCAAATGTTACTGGGACTGTGTGATACCAGAAGCTGGGGGGGGCGGGGAAGGGGTGGTGGAGAGGGCGTGCAGTTTCCTGTTGGATCTGAACAACAAAATGCTGAATAACCAGTCTTAAACTTTATGGTGGCTTTCTGCTGCTCTAGGTTAGGGGTCTCTTCCCATCTCTGCGTTCCCCACAATGTCTTTGGTTTGAAGAGGGACCTTGAGCATATTAAGGAAATCTTCAGTCTCGTATGTGTTCTCTGCCAAGGTGCTGCATTTAATAACTCAAGTCTACTTATCTGTACAGGCTTAAAGGGTGGGTTTTAAGCTTAGGTAGACTTCATTTTGATTAGATGCTTCTCTCTAGAAGCCTGTAAAGCACATCTGCAGTCATGTTAGCAGCAAGCTACCAAGGTCCCCAGTTGTGAGGGGGAAATCCAGTCAAGGCTTGTAGGAGAGGTGATTTGCAGGCTAGGAGAGAAGAGGCAGAATCTCTGCTTGTGCACTGAAGTGCTTGAATTTTGTTGTCCTGTAATTCTAAGGGAAGACTGGCTATGAAGAGAACCTATGAAGGGAACATCTCCATGGAAAGCAGGTAAGCTTTGGATGGCCTTTATGGGGGATAACTTTAAAACAGGAGCGAGTCTGCCTGTATCTCGGAGATTGAAGTAAGCACATAAAGATAGTTTAACCAGTGGCAGGCTTCTTGTTACCTCCAGATTCATCACGTGGGTATGTTGATATCTCTGCTTGATGAGCAAGTATTTATGATTTTTAGACCTGGCAACGCTTTCTTCTCTTTTAGATACAGGATTCCAGCAACGATGTCTAAGCACCACGATGCAGGGACTGCTTTCATCCAGACCCAGCAGCTGCATGCTGCCATGGCAGACACTTTCCTGGAGCACATGTGTCGCTTGGACATTGACTCTGAGCCAACCATTGCAAGAAACACTGGCATCATCTGCACCATTGGTAGGTGATTCCTAGATAAGAGCGAATTGCAGCTCTTTGTAACAGTTAAGCTGTGAAGCCCTGTACTGGTGAAACTTCTTAGGGAAATTGTCAGAAGGCTTCAGCTTTTATCTCTTGCCAAGGCTTAATTTATGTTGAAACAACGTGACTTTCCCATGTTTGCCTGACCTGTGCTATTGCTAGGAGTGAATCCAGTAGCTGGGGAGTCTCAAACTGGATAGATTCTAATGGCCCTCCTGAAGGCAAGTTAAAACAGCCTTTGCTGCTGCAGAGATGAGCTGCTTCAGCACTGAGCAAGCCTGTATCCGTTACACCTTACTCATCCATGTGAAATACTCCATGCTTGCGGTTATCTCATTATTTTCACAAAGTTAATATTCAAACTGTTTCTGCCTTCTAGGCCCAGCCTCCCGCTCAGTGGAAAAGCTGAAGGAAATGATTAAATCTGGAATGAATGTTGCCCGCCTCAACTTCTCTCATGGCACCCATGAGGTAAGGGTGGGGCCTGAGCTGATGCTGCCCTGACCAGGCCCTGTGCCTGACTGATGTCCTGTGTTCTCATGAGAGAAGACAGTAAGTGAAATCTTACTTTCTCAGGCCAGCCTTGAAGTGGAAAGGCAGTACTTAGCTCTGCTTTGGTGGTGGTGGGGGGGAACACACAAGTTGTAAACATTGAGCCTGAGTGACTGTTGGTAACACTTAAGTATGCTTTCTAAGCCACTGTGAAAGTGGTTCAAGTCGGTTCCTCATACCTACGCTTGCATGCCCTTCTCTGTATCCACCTCTAGCTGGGAGCCAGGTAACTGATATTTTACACTTGTGTTCTAGCTATTTGCCATAAATTCCCTCAGTTCTTCCTTGCCTTCACATCCTACAGTTGGCTATAAAAGTTGGCTACAGTTGGCTACTTTGCAGAAGTATCAGAACTGTCAGTAGTAGTTCTTGCCTGTTTTACTGTTGAGGGTTTTGGAAACGAACTGATGAGTCAATAACCTTGTTTCAAAAGAAAGCCATTAGGAATTTTAAATAATTTAACTCCCAGCTTTGCTTGGCTAGCTGGCTGCCCACGCTATTTCTGGCTGTCCTGAGGATAGCACCATGATACCTGGGAGTTGGTGCAAAAAGCTTATGAGAATAAGGTCAAAAGCAATCAGCACTGTTTGTGGTGGACAAGCCTGTGTTGATAAAAATAGATGAGATCCTCACTGATACTGGAGAAGCCAAGGATCCCATTCCACGTTGCCTAGAATGCCACCCTGAGTTTTCATTGCTGGCTGTCCTCCAGCTTTCAAAATGTCAGGCTGTAGCCTAGTAACAGCTGTAGGTGGCTTTACTTATTAAGCAGCAAGAGCCTTGACGTGTGTAACAGCTTGGCCTCTCACCCTCATGCTCTTTAAAGGGCACAGGGCACTGAAGAAATCAAAAGGTCTGATGCTTAACTGTGGACAAACAGCAGACCTTGATTATATTGATATTAACCTCTGAGATAGTATCAGTACATAGGCTGCCGTTCATTTAAAAAAAAAAAAAACAAAAAAACACCGCTATGTGGAAAGGGCAGCATGAGGTAACTTTACCTCTGAGGAAGAGTAGCCAAATGCCATATCCTGGCTCAGCTGTTGGACTGGGTGGCCAGGTTGAAGTTGGGAGTTCGCAGAGTATTGCCCAGCTGAGTTGCTGTTGTGGTTTGCATACTGGTTAGCTGGGAACAAGGGACAGGGAATGTGGCTTTTTGCTTTGGGTGAAGTGAAATTTAATAGCATATTTCATACAGATGAGGTTAGGTTACAACAGAGTCCAGTCTTGCTGTAATTGCCCATTTAGTTTGACTGTCACTGTAGCCAGTGTCAGTCCCCTTCTGGTTCTTCTGAAACACTCTGCTTGCTAGTGAAGTCTCAAGAGGTGCTTATCTGTCTGGTGCACTTTGGTTCTGGTGTCCAGCCTAACATCTTCAATAGGGCTTGAGTTAACAACTTAAATCAAGGTATTCAAAGATCTGGCCGTATGCTTTCTCTTGTAAAAAGAGTTCCTTTTGCATCCAGCTGTGCCTGCGTTCCAATTCTGCATACCTACCTTTACAGGAAGTCAAACTCCTTAGGAGCCAGTCATTCATCTGTATCAAACTAAAACAAATCCCAGGTAACTGGAACCAGATAAGCTTAATGGTGCTGTTCAGGCTCGCTTCCTGTACTATGTCTGTTTAGGCTGTGGTCTGTGGAAGGGTTGGGACCTTGTCAATCCCAGCCTGTGTACTTGATCAGAAAATTAAATGAGTTCTGCTCTAAAACGTTAGTTGTGCTGGTGTATCTCTGGCCTGCAGCGTTCACACGCGCTTAGGTACAACTTATTCTGGCTGCTCCTTCCTGATGTTGATTGTTGTCCCAGAGATACAGAAGTTGGTGTGTGAGGCTAACTGGGGGAGTGGTGGGGGAAGGGGGTGGGCAGGAGGAAGATGAGTTTTCCAGATGAGACTGCTCAAGCGTTGTCAGTCTGTTACAGTGAGAGGAAAGGGTGTTTTTTTTTTTTTTTTATCTTCAGCTATCTGTAGGGGATTACATAACTTTTAGCTAAGGTTATCTCTAATGTTGTTTAAACAAATAAGGTAAATGGATCTGTTGATCATTTGAAGCTCATTTGAGGTAGTTGAGATAGGAGTTTCCCACAGAACTGTCTGTCCTGGAACTGGCAGTACTAGCAAAACGTTCTTGCTCACTGAAAGGATTTTGAAGCCTTGTGCATGATGCTGAAGTCTTGAACTTCCTGCTGCAGTTGGTTTAGCTCTAGAAATAAAATGTGAATACTTAAGGGATTTACTAAGACGTTATCCCTTTATCTCTGGGGGAGATTTAAACCAAAGAGTTGTTTTTAAAAAAACAAAAACAAAACCCAAAAAGCTTGTCAATCTGGTTGCTAGTGGAGTTCAGGGACTAATCATGCCCACCTTTGGGACTGATGGGAGATGCCAGGCTGGAAGTCTGTGGGGAAGTCGGCAGTATAGAGAATGGTATCCTCCCTTCTGTGCTCTGAAAGGAGGAAAAGAATGACTGTGTGTGGTAACAGCTTAGCTTTGAAATCTTCCTGGCGTTTGAAACTCTTCCCTTGCGCGCAATCTTTCAGCTGCTAGCGCTTCTGATGTTCTGCCATGTGGAATAGGTAGTTATTAAGAAGGTTCAGCAGAGCTGTTGACTTTTTAGTTAGGAGGGCAGCCTTTCTAAAGGCTTGTTGGTTTCCCTCTGATCTTCAGAGGCAAAGTGTACATCCTGACGGAAAATCACTTCAGCTGAACATGTAGGCAGTTTGCTTCAGTTGTCCTTGTGGGCTTAGAACTGAGGGCCTAAAATGCACTGAAGGTGTAGCCAGGTGACTCGGACTCTGCTTTCACATAGGAAAGGCCCTTGTAAGTCCACACTCAGCCTCTTTCGAAGCTCGGTCTGAATTAAATTCTGGAATTGGGGCTGGAATTGAGTGGAATCCAAGAGCAGAGCTGTGAGCTTGGTTGGTGTTTAGGGTGCCTAGCAGTCTTTTCTCCACATGGTGGAGGAGAAATGGGAAGAAAGTTTCCATATCTTGTTTTTCTTGTCAGTATCATGAGGGCACAATCAAGAACGTGCGAGAAGCTACAGAGAGCTTTGCCTCTGACCCGATCACCTACAGACCTGTGGCTATTGCATTGGATACAAAGGGACCTGAAATCCGAACTGGACTCATCAAGGGAGTAAGTTGCTGCTTTTTTCTTCCTTTTCAGTAAGTCAGTCTAGGTATTATACTTATGCCTGTGGCCTGTTTACCAAACAAGAAGTATCTTCAGGGAACTAGATAACTGTGTGCGATGTCTGGTGTCTATACCATGAATTAGGAGTAACTGTTGCAGTGAATGTGTGTGTACTGGTCTCACTGGAACGTGTGTTTTGACATGCAGAGTGGCACAGCAGAAGTGGAGCTCAAGAGAGGTGCAGCTCTCAAAGTGACCCTGGATGATGCCTTCATGGAGAAGTGTGATGAGAACGTGCTGTGGCTGGACTACAAGAATCTCATCAAAGTTGTGGATGTTGGCAGCAAAATCTACGTGGATGATGGTCTGATTTCCTTGCTGGTTAAGGAGAAAGGTGTGTAGCAACCACGGGGTTCTAGCAGTACCTGTTTGTGCTTTCCTTCGAGCAATCACGTATGTGTTTTTTAAGCTCACAGTCCTGTATTCCGGAAAGGTGTAGCATGCTTCTAGGCTTAATGCCGCAGTGAGATTTCCACTTCAAATGCAGTGAAACTCCTACTTCAATTGTAGGATGTTTCCTGTAACTGACTTTGGCTGGATTTCACTAGATTACCATCTAGAATCCCTCTTGAAGGTGACTTTGTGGTAGGAGTATACCTGTGCTCGTGACCTAAGCCTGTTCAGCCACTTATACCTTTCATGCAGGATGTAACTAGTTAAACATGGAGTCTTGTGGTTAGACACGGAACTAGTTTTAACTGCTAACGTAGGGGCAAGATTAGTTCCACAACGTCCCTTCGAGTGGTGCATAAACTGCTCTAGTCTTAAATTGTCACCTCTAATTGCAGAGTGTGCAGTGTAGGGAGGTGGAGAAAAGGCTTTCAGGTACTCAGTTTGGTATTGCAGTGGTCCTGTGTGCAGAAATGCAACCTGGTAGCTTTTTCAGGCAGGTAGTTCCAGCCTCCTGCTTGGAACAAATGGGTGTCTCTCTTCAAGAATAGCACAGAAATGGAGTTAGGATGATCGCTTGGGCTCCCCGGAGTAAGTTGCAAGCTCATGCATTACGTAAGTCTCCCGCAGAGCGCAGTAATGTGCTTCTTATCACACACCATGACTGTTAGCACTGGCTGTTCTCAGGCAGCTCTGGTAAGAAGGTGGTAGAGGAGTGGGGAGGTAGTGTGGGAGCTGGCAGTGGGGAGCCTGCTGGTAAACACTGACCGTGGGAACACATCTGTTTCAGGCAAGGACTATGTCATGACGGAGATTGAGAACGGCGGCATGCTTGGCAGCAAGAAGGGAGTGAACCTGCCTGGTGCTGCGGTGGACCTGCCTGCGGTCTCCGAAAAGGACATTCAGGACCTAAAGTTTGGTGTGGAGCAGAACGTAGATATGGTGTTTGCTTCCTTCATCCGCAAGGCTGCTGATGTCCATGCTGTCAGAAAGGTGCTAGGGGAAAAGGGAAAGAACATCAAGATTATCAGCAAGATTGAGAACCACGAGGGTGTGCGCAGGTGAGCTTTGCACAGGTGGTATTGCAGGTCAGTCCCTCGGTATCCACAAAAGAAACTGTGGAGCACAGCCCTCTGCGCTGTTGTGCAGATTTCTCCAGTCTCTGATTTTTATCAGCAGCGGCACACTCGCAGCCGGTCAGTGTAACATGGTGGCAGTGCAGGCCACCAGTTAATTTCATGTTTATGATGCAGCTCCATCAAGTACCATGCACAGCAGTTTGTGTAAGCATCACAACCAGGGTGTGTGGGGTCAGTGTTGCAGCCTCCCCGAGTCCCTGAAAAGTCTGCTGTGGTCTCTGTGGTGAGTGAGAGTTCAGGCTTCAGCAAACTTGCATACACTCGATGGAGTCAAAGTAGCGAGTTAATGCATGGAAATCACCAAGTCTCTGACAAACTGTCAGACTAAGCTGTCTCAGATCAGCTCGTGCTCTTGTTATGTTCTTTGCAGAGTTTTGGAAACTCTGTGCTATGACTTGGTCTTGTTTTTCCTCCTTCTGTGGTGTTACAGGAAGCCTGCTGCATGATACCGTAATGGCACATGGGAAGGCAGTATGCTGATAGCGTAACTGCATATAGCACTCAAGAGCAGTGAATCTTTTTGGAAGGGGGGGGCACGGAATAGATGATCTGGCCTTAGAGAGTTTCCCTGCAGAACAAAAGGAATAACAAGCCTTTTCTCTTGCTGTCAGGTTTGATGAGATCATGGAGGCCAGTGATGGCATTATGGTGGCTCGTGGTGACCTGGGAATTGAGATCCCTGCTGAAAAAGTCTTCCTTGCCCAGAAGATGATGATTGGGCGCTGCAACAGGGCTGGCAAACCCATCATTTGTGCCACTCAGGTATGGAAATGAAGTGCAGGTGTACAAGGGTCAGAACACGTTTATGGGGCCCAGCAGTACGTGAACGTCAGTATCTTGTCACTGCATGCTGCAGAGAGGCTGACTGGGGAAGGTCCTTGATGACTTTCAGTCGAGTGAGATAGACCAAGAGCAAAGACACCTTTTTAGTAGCTGGATAGCTTGTCTTGAGACACTTCAGCTCCAAAGACATTTATTCAAGGGGTCTTCCCCGAGTAGGTCACAGGACCTCTTGTATGGTTGCTGAAAGCTTAATCCCTTGATCTCATGCATAGTGAGCCTTTTGGCTGGCTAAAACTTTGAGGAAAATCGAATGTGCTTTATGTATGCATTTGATAATACATCTGTGCCTAATACAGAAAACTTGCTCAGAGTTGCTGCCTCAAGTCTCGTACGAGATGCCACTCGTACTGTTGCATCAGAAGGCAGTGAGTGAAAACTCAACCTCCTTATCTTTCTGGGAGGTGCCAAATGAGGGAGGGGGAGTTGAGATTCCTCAGCTTCACTGGTTCCGGTAGGGATCTTGTATACAGTCTTCAGACCCTGGGACGACCGACTTCGTGGCTGTGCTCCCTCTGCGTGCTAGCTGTGGAAAAGTGTGCTTCCAACAGGATAATGAAGACTAGCTCTAGACAGTCATCAGTTGAGGTTCTGGGTTTACAGTAGCACCTGCTCCGTCTTCCTGAGACTGTTTGCATTGCTAGTGAAATAGTAGGCATGGCAAACTGAGGGGAGTGATGTTTGCCCAGCAAAGAGCTGCAGTAAGGGGTACAGTCAGGCATCTTAGGAAGGGGTGAGAGCTGGCCAGGCTGTGGTGGGTGGCAATTTGCAGTAGTCGATCAGGTGGCTGGTTGGTAGCGTTAAACCATCTCCTGGGGAAAGGGTAGGAAGAGCTAACCTCCGAAAAGCTATGCTGGTCTCTGCTTTCTTCAGTGGCCTGTGCTCTGCTTGCTTTATTAGCTGTATACTGAGTTTGTTAGTATCTGTATACTGAGTGAAGGACTGGAAAACATGCTTTGGATGAGAGTGACTTAGGCTGGTACTGACCTTGCTGTTAACTGTTTTTGAGATACAAAAATACTGTATGCCAGAGATCAATTGGGAACATGTGTCTGGGTTTGAGCAGTAGCAGGATTTCCATAGAAGAAATCTATTGTAATACTTTAAAGAACTCCAAGTTCCTTGAGTCAAGCCCCATGCTGAAAAACGAACCTGGAAAGTCAGAATAAAGAATCTGTGGTGCTGTGCAGTTTGGACTTCTCTGGAAAGGGAATAATTGTTGAATGGGTGGAAAATGGAGCGGGTTGCTTTCCTTGTTTTTAGATGCTTTAATTCCAAACTGATTAGGGACCAGCGCTCTTCTATTCTGAACCACAGAGACCTTCTCTCCCGGAGGAGAGGAAGTGATAAGCCGAGTGCTATCTTCTGCCCTATGTATAAAGTGTGTTGAAGTGCACTAGTGCAGCAGCGGCTGGTTCCTTCGGTGGTGGTTTGATTTCTTTGGACTTGTCCTTTCCCAGATGCTGGAAAGCATGATCAAGAAACCTCGCCCAACTCGTGCTGAGGGCAGCGATGTTGCTAATGCTGTCCTGGATGGAGCAGACTGCATCATGCTCTCTGGAGAGACTGCCAAGGGAGACTACCCACTCGAGGCTGTGCGCATGCAGCATGCTGTGAGTAACACCTGTGCTCTGGGGGGGGAACATTACACCACAGGTAGTAATGGCAGTATTCCATTTCCCAGCATCTTCCATCTGAGCAGGCACCTGAAGATCCAAATGTGTCTGGTCCTAGGTGGCAGCACCCAGCAGTCTGTAATAGCAACGCTTTTGTCCGTGCTCCCGACGTGGGCTTTCCTTTACCTAGCGTGGTCATGAGGGCCTGAAACCTCAATTTGTGGTTAAATTGCAGAGCTGAGAACTGCTTTGCAGTGCTGGGAGATCTAAAACTTCAGATTTCTTGTACTCTGAC
Source organism: Struthio camelus (assembly GCF_040807025.1). Lineage (NCBI taxonomy): Eukaryota > Metazoa > Chordata > Aves > Struthioniformes > Struthionidae > Struthio > Struthio camelus. The sequence goes on from NC_090953.1 coordinate 24,946,211, forward strand.
TTTTTTTTTTGTTAAATGCCAGGATGAAGCTTTCTTGCTGTTACCTTGGTATGAGTTTCTTCAAATGTGCTATTCATATTTGGCTTCTTCAGTGTCTTAAACTTCTCCAAGGTCAAGGAACTGCTTGAGCAGTTGACCTTGGAGAAGTTTAAGCAGTTTACCTCTAGATAATGGAACATATCAGCTGACTCCTCTGTATGGGGGCAGGGGGGAGGTTTGCAGGTGTGATGTACAGCACTGTTATATTCAACACCTAGTGCACTTGGTGATGGGGATGCTGTCGCAGGACTACTGACAGCACCTTGTTCTTACGTGTCTAAACTGCCAGAAACCTCTGCTCTGCTTCGAATTCACCCAGCTCATGTTTCAGTTATAAAAAGCCTGATGCCAAGTATCTAGAAGTACTGGTTCTCCCTAGTTATCGCTACTGTGAATCACAGCAGTGATAACTCGCTAGTTTCATCTGCTGTTCAGGTTATATAGATGAATAAAGTTAGTGCCTGTGTGTTTGCAGTGCATTACGTGAATATCTTCCTTTTACCTTTATCTGGTCAATACGTAATGGTGCTTTTTGCACATGGGAAACAGAAGATAGGACTTTGGGTAGTGACTGGGCATGAAATGCTGTTTTGCAGGCTGAATACTAACTGTACCTAAAAGGTTCTTCCCTACTGTTTTACCTAAATCATGAGGGCTGACTTTCTACCAATATTTGGAGACTTGCTACAGCAAACCTTACACCTGGGTTTTAATTCTGGCATTAATGCTTAGACTCAGGCAAGTTGTACTTTATTGGAGAGGATCCCTGAACTTCTGAGAATACTTGTGTTCTATATAGATGAGTATTTTGATGCTAAATCAGCAGGCAAATGCAAGAGAAGCCTTCCGTTTGAGCTGAGGAAAGTGCTGGTTCCTGTCTTTATGAAGTACAGGGCACTTCCCGTAGTCTGCTCGCGTGACAGGCAGACATTCAGCACTGCAAAGATGAATCCCTGCAAAAACACCCCCTCAAGAGCAGATTTCTCCTGGGGTTCCTCACCGAGGTTACAACTTGCTGTGCAGCAGTGGTTATCCCTATTTGTAGACTGAGCTCAGTGTCCGTTGCACATGCTTCCCTCTTCCTGCAGCCCTGGGAATAAAGGTGTGTTCTTGCTTTCTTCTTTCACCCTGGACAAATGCTTAGGGTTTTTTACCCTCTGTGCAGAGGAGCAAATACAGATTTGTTTTGTACTTTTGTGTAACTTGGTACAGGCAGCAGGAGGGGAACTCTTACAGCAGAACGAGCACGTCCCCCTAAACTCGACTCTTAATCTTTCATGTGAGCTAATTCACTTGATGTCAGTCGAGATGAGCCCTGCTAAATTAGTGCCCTGGATAATTACCTGCTGAAAATCTGAAATGTGGCTGGAGCAGATGGCCATCAGGGACTAAAGTGTGATGTGGACCGTATTCCCATCCCTGCAATAGCAAATGAATATTTCGGTCTGAATATTTCAGACCGAATATTTCTGCTGAAGGGAGAGCACCTTACCTCTAGTAAAGAACAGCTGCTGGATGCATTCTCTGGTCTGAAGCTGGTATCGGTGCAGGCTTATGTATTTATTTATCCAGTCCTGCTACGGGAGTACTCAGTAAACTTTCTGCATAGTCTGATGCAAAGAGCAATTCCGGGCAGCGGTACTGAGAACAATTGGAGTCTGGGCTATCCAGTGCCATTGCACATCTGTCTAAATGACTTAACCTCTCCATCCCCTGAGGTGCCCTGGCCTGTCTCAGCAGCTTTGCTGGGACACTGCAATGGTTTCACTTAGCAGTCACTTTCCGTATAGCTGATAGAAATGAGCTTCGCATTCAGTGACTGGCATCTGTGTAACGAAAGTGACATGTCCCTAATGAGTTTGGTAGCAAGCTTCTAAATACTGGGCAGGCTACCTCCTGCTTGTGGGAGTGATTTCCTTCAAATTCCACTTCGTAATCCACATTTATCTTAAATAATGTAAAAAACAAAAGCCTTCAAAAGCTGCCCTGGACATGCTACCAGGACCAAGGTTCAAATGGCTGCTCCGTTCTCCATCCCACCTCCACCCTGGTATATCTGTACAAGCTCACTAACTGGAAACCCTCTAGCCGTTTCCTTGTGAATAAAGCTAGCTAAGAAATGGAGTTGTGAATTGCTGTGCCCACTTTGGCAGTGACTACAGGAGGGCACGTGTATACAGGTGTTCTGACTCTCACAAATGTGGTATGCAGGATTCCCTCTAAACTCAGGCTTATTCTGCATGTTAGACAAAGCTGCCTGCGTTTTGCCCAGGAGCTGAAGAAATGCTACCTGGCTACCAGCTCCCGTGTTTGGCGTAAGCAGTTGGAGGTGGATATTTGCGCTTTGTTCCATTTTTTATCTAACAGCAAGCTTAAAGCCTGTTGCAACAAAACTGACTGCTTTAACTGTCTGACCCTGAAATATTGCTAAGGATCTTGTGGGGTGAAGACTGGGACTGGAGTTGGCATTGGACTCGTGTTCCTGTCCCATGTGTCCTGTTATATTTAGGCATAAGGCACTTAACTACTTTGACTTAAATTGATGTCTGTGCAAGAGGGATAACTCCTAGCAGCACAGTAAATAATTTATTAACACTAGAGTGTTAAAGTTCTTATTTGGAAGGGGTCTAAATACAAAGCTCTCACTATAATGGCGCTTTAGTCTCTGCTTAAACATCAACTTGTCCTGCTATGTGTAACAGCTGTTCACTTTCTGGAGTAACTGAATGAGGTTGTCCTTGAAAAGATGATCAACCTTTGCATGCTTTCCTACTCCCTGCAAGCCTTCTTTATCGGGTTGTCAAGGGCTAATGCAGCCTTCTGAGATGAGAATTGTCTTTATGCTGAGAATCACTCACACTTGGATGAATAGATTATTGAACTCCTTTGCAAATGTTTAGTCTGTGGACAGAAAGCCTGTAGTTGTGCTTCTGCACCTTTGTTCTGTCCAAGTCTACTGCTGTACAAATCCCCCAACGTACGTGGTGTGACAGCCCAATAAGGAAGACTTATTTCTATTTGTTCCTCTACTATTGAAAGGGAAGTTGGTACAACACTTGGCAGTGAAACTCGTTGGCTCTTAGCTAAACTAAGCCTAATGAAACTAGGAGAGAGCCCATCTCAGCTTTCAGAGGCGTTGCTCACAGAGTGGGCTCCTTGAAGACTGTTCCAGCAGTGCTGTGTGACTTTGGAGTGCGGGGGAGAGGAATACCAAGGGGTATATGCATCTACAAGCAGTGCCTCTTGAGGAGTCAGAGGCAGGACCTGCAGCAGGCTGATAGATGCCATGTGATTCTCTTAAGGAAGTCAGAAGCAGCTGCAACAAAGTGCAGTCTGACTCTTGGCTGGCTTGTTCTAGTCCTAGAAACAAGGCCTGCGTTTGGTTGCTCTGAAGGGACCCCAGAATACAGCGGGAGTGCTGCCTTTGAGATGCCTGCTAGCAAACAGGATCCACCAGCTGTGTGGTGTGGCGGAGTGACCGTTGCAGCCATGGCACTGTTAAGGTTGCATTCAGCAAATTCACAACCTGAGAGCCAAAGTGTTTCACAGCCTGATGTTTAATTCCTCTTGCATGTGTTACTATGACAATTAAGCAGATTAATGTGATCTCATGTTACTCCGGTGTATCTTTCCTTCTTTTTCTGTTGCTCCTCCCTTCTCCTTCCCTTTTACCCGGGCCTGCAGATCGCTCGTGAGGCTGAGGCTGCAATGTATCATCGTCAGCTGTTTGAAGAAATTTTCCGCCTCAGTGTTAACAACAGGGACCCTGCTGATGCCATGGCTGTAGGCGCAGTGGAGGCCTCTTTTAAGTGCTTAGCTCCAGCTCTGATAGTTCTGACAGAGTCTGGCAGGTAGGGCTCAGAGAGGGGTAGACGCATAGGCTCTGTAAGAAAGCTGAAACTCCTGTTCCCAGCATGTGGGTTAGCTGCTCTAAAGGCAAATAACGTGCTTTGTGCCAGTAGTTTCCACGAAAAGAAGCATGCTCCATCATAACACTGCAAATATTCAGCAAGCAGCATGCTGCTGCAGTGTCAGCCTTGCATAACCACTGTGGTTTGAGTTGACTTGGTCTCTGTAGCAGGGCAGGACTCCAGGTAGGTAGAAGCAGAGCAAGAGTGCCTGGCAGTTGGGCATGGATGTGACCTGAGTGTGGGCCAAGGAGGGTGAGGTGACTCAGCAGGTGCCACCAATTCAGAAGAGAAACTTTTTGCCCTGTTAGGGTGATGCCTGCCATGTCTGGCTAAATGTTGTAGCCATTACCACAGCATTAAGCTAAATCTGGACTTGCTAATTGTTAACTCTTCTGAATGTTAAAGGTTGACAGGAGTTGGGTGACACCTTGCTGATAGAGCATCTTGCCTTACTCTGTGCCGTTCTGAGTGACTGACATGAGCGTTGTCTTCCCGAATGCATGTTGCTCTTATAGATTGCCCGTGAGGCCGAAGCCGCCATCTTTCACAGGCAGTTGTTTGAGGAACTGCGCCGCCTGACCTCCCTGAATTGTGATCCTACTGAGGCTGCTGCTGTTGGCGCTGTGGAAGCGTCCTTCAAGTGCTGCAGTGGGGCCATTATTGTCCTTACCAAGTCTGGAAGGTAGGAGGTGACTGGTTCCTGCAGGTCAAGTGGACTTCGTGACAGGGTGGGGGCAGGAGGCCAGCAAAAGTTTTCTTTGGAAAAACTAGAGCCATAACAGTGAAGTCCAGGTCTTGGCTGCAAATCAGCCCAGGCTGTCTGTCTGCCGTGCCAGTTTCTCAGAAGATGGCCAGACGTCTCAAACATCTGCAGATGCTTAAGCTCTGAATTATGCAGTGGGCCTCCACCAGCGTGGCATCAGCACCAAGCTCTGCCTTCTCTTGCTATTCAGAATGGCATCTCTGTCAGCCAAGCTGACCAGAAGAACAAAAGGAAAAAAACAAGTATTGCAGCTTCAATTCAAACCTCTTGGCAAGAAATCCTGTATTTAACAGTGAGACAGAAGTGCAGTGGATGCGGAATCTTTTTTTTGTCAAGACCTTAACCTGTCTTGATAGCAACCAAATTAAAGATGTGTTTAATGTGCCAGGTCCCTTGCTGGACCGTTCAGGTATCAGCACTGCTTGCCTAAGCCCAAGGGACCAAGAGGGCACGTTTAACCTAGAGTAGCTGGACTTGGAAACAAAGTGTTGGAAGTCTTATCTCGTGTAGGCTTCCTTATGTCTGCACGTGATCAACCTCACTGAACAGACAGGCATCCAGTGGCCACGTGCGTGCCTGCCCTGTCAGAGCCTTGACTGCAGGTGAGATAGGGCAATGCAGACTAGGCAGTCTGAGAAATCTGTCCAGCGGTGGTGAAGACTGACTAGACACAGATTTTTTTTGAGTTGTGGAAAAGAAACGGTAAAAGGCCAAAGCCCTGCTGATCAGCTTTCCCATCTAGAGGAACTAGACTGCCCCCTGTCAAAGCAAGTCTGACAATGAGTCTTCTCAGAGACTGCTTTCTAGAAGGGAATCTGAATTTCTTGCGCTGAATTTGGACCAAGGAGATAATATTGCAGCAGAGACGTTACTATCTGTGGGCTGGGCACGTCTGCCAGAAGAACTGGACCATCTGTGAATTCTTTATCTAAACTTACAGCTTAACATCGTTTGAAACAACCACTTTCTGCAGAGATGGGGAATGACTGTATAAGCACTGAGCTTTCTGGATGGCCTTGTGCTTCTAATGTTTCTCAGTAAAAGGTTCCAGTCTTACACTTGACCTTTTTTAAGAGATTTGAACTCTGATATTTGAATATTTTTAGCTATGGATTTTGTTACAGCCTCTGAGTACCTGAGCTCTTAGAGCTACTGGGAGGTTTCTTGGACAGTGTGGGAAGGATTGCATGAGAGCTGGCGCATGTGACTGGGTGCTTCAAGCGAACTGCTACCATTTGCTTCTAAGCAGCAACGTTTGACTGAAAGTATTTTGCAGCTTTGGCTGAGCTTGGCACCAAAAAACTAGGCCGCAAAGGCTAGTAAAGACACTGTGCTGCATGAGGACATGTCAGGAAGATGTACCTGTAAATGTCATGGGTTTGCAGTTCTTAATCATGGGTTTATTGCACATGTCTCCTAAAAGCAAACTGTCCCCAAAGAAAAGGAAGCTGTAGCTCACCCAGCGTGTGCTGCTTGCTATGTTAAGGCATTTTAAGTGCTCTGTGCCTAGCATCCCTGTATAAATTTCTGCCCCAGTTGTATTTGCTTTCCATATTGCACAGAACAAAGCTCTGTGCAGTAGACAAGCCTGTCTGCTGTAGCTGGCTTAAGCAGGTGAATATGGGTTGGAGGCAAATGGCTTGTCTGGTCTCCACACATGGGGTGACAGCCTCTTTAAAAGGAACTTCACAGCTGCCTGGCATGTTCCTGCTGCATAGAGGGGCTGCCAGAGCAAGGCTCCCTAGAACCGTACAGCTATGCAAAGGCTGAGGCTGTTGCTTCTGCCCTCTGCCCACACAGCTTTCAGAGAGGAGGCTCTCTGTTTCTGGGTGTTTGGGAATACGAATAACGGGGACTAAGTGTTGGCTGCCACTCCGCCAGGATCTAGATGTTTAAACTGATCCACGCACCATAGTCAAACCCGTTTCTGGGGCAGCTCCGCTTTTCCTGATGCAGTTTCCTTGTAGTGGCTGCTCTGAAAGCATCTTCCTTGGCAAGCTTTGGGTGGCACTGCTGGTGCAACCTCTTTCCATCCCGCAAAGTGGGAGCTCATTAAAACAGAGCAAGCCACTTGCAGGGACTCCACTGAGATGCCAAGGACTGCTTGCAGAGGCCACAGTAAGTGGCACCTAGCCACCTTAACATAGCAACGGAGACGAGTAAGTGCTTGTTCTCAGGACTGAAACCTGCAGGTTGCACTTCCTAACCTCAGAGGCAAGATGGTCTCCCCTACAAGACTAGAGTAGGGACTATTTCCCGAAGGCAGCCTTTCCGCGTTGGTTCTCCCAGCTGCTAAATTCTGAGTTCAGTCTGGCATCAAGCTCTACCGGTAGGACTTTACTCTTGCAGGACGTTGTGCCAGCAGTCCCCATAGTCATCCTCTGCAGTGTACCTTCAGAGGTTGTGAAGCCCTCTAGGGTGAAAGGCAAACCCAGCTGATGCTTGTGCTGTGAGTGGAGGTGGCCCACTGGTTGTACCAAGGCTTCCTTGGGCTTGCTTTCAGGCAAGCTGTGCCTGTCATATGGTGCTTCATTTTGTGTTGTGGCTTTCTTCCTCCTAGGTCAGCACACCTGGTGTCCCGGTACCGCCCACGGGCTCCCATCATTGCTGTGACCCGCAATGACCAGACGGCACGCCAGGCCCACCTGTACCGTGGCATCTTCCCTGTCTTGTGCAAAGAACCAGCCCATGAGTCATGGGCAGAGGATGTGGATCTCCGTGTGAACCTGGGCATGAATGTTGGTGAGTTATGCTGTTCTGGCCTCACCTTAAACAGAGGCCGGTGTGAATTGTCTTCTGGGCTACAGTAGTCCAGCGTGCCTCAGATGCTGGCTTTGGGGCTGCTGATGGGACCTGCAACAAAGGGAATTATTGACAGGAAGGGAACTGGCTGCCTTTGCTCAGTAGGTAACTGTATCTGATTGGGAAACGGGGCAGCAGTGTTACATAGGCACACCACATCCGATTGGGAAATGGGACAGCGGTGTTGCATCACAACAGCCTTTAATAGCTTCCAGCAGAAAACCGAAGCATGTTTTAATGTGATAAATGCTTGGCCCTTGATGTTCATCAGTCTTGAAGGATGAAATGGAGACCTAGGGTGGGGTGACGGCTCTCATGGGGCCCTTCTCTGAATCCAGTGCTGTTGAAATGAGCTCTGCATAGCAGAGGAATCCGTAGTGAAGGCAAGGGGTCATCTGTGAGATGTGGCTGATGGGTAGACAACAGGAGGGACAGAGACTTGATAAAGCAGAGGCATGATTACCATGGGACAGGTTGCCTCCTGCACCCCAGTGGCACGAGCAGTGAGGGGGGGAAAAAAAAAAAAAAAAACCAAACCCCTAAAAACTAAGGAGCTGTGGAGAGCCAGTGGCAAGTGCTGTTCCCCATGTATGACAAGCTTACAGGTAGTGTTTGACAGGGTGGGAGTTGAGCTCTGACACTTCCCTCCTTTCTCTCCTAGGTAAAGCACGTGGATTCTTCAAGAGCGGTGATTTGGTCATTGTACTAACAGGCTGGCGCCCTGGCTCTGGCTACACCAACACCATGCGTGTGGTGCCAGTTCCCTAAACAACTGACTCAACCAGCAACATGTTCGCTCCCCCTGCTCCATCCACTCCCCCTCCCCTTGCATTAGACCAGCAGTTGCTTGCAATGTTCTCCTTGTCTGTAGAGTGGATTTAGGTTGCTAAACACCACCGAGTGCAGCAGCAGGGGGAAGAGACCTTAAATCACTAAAAATACTTGAAGTGTTTAGTTTTTTTAAAAACTTCTCCCTATAGTTAAGTACTGCCCTGATGTATGTTGGGGTCAGGGTAGGAGGTTCCTGCATGCTGATGGGACTTATGCTCCTCTGCTGCCTCTTAGCCTAGTTACTGTCCTCAGGGTGTGAACGTGCCTTTCCTTGCCCCTATTTGGGGTGATGGGGAAGGGAACAGGTGACTTAAGGTTCAACGGTTCTGGTGTAACACTCTGCAGTAGGCAAATGGCAGCCCTGTGCCCCGTAGGTTCAGCTACGCAGCAGCTCCATGTAATGCCAGCCCTTCTCTGCTGTGTCTTCATACGCCCGCAGGCTTGCACTGTTAGTGTCTCCAGTACACTCCAGTTCTGGAGGTACTGTGGATTGCCACGGGTCTGTCTAGTTGTACACCGTGTGGGAGCTAGGCTGGCTCTCTTCTCTGGGTTTACTGTTGGCTCTCTGCACTGCAGACTCCACCACAAGCTCAGGAGGTGGATGTCCTCAGAAAGCAAGATGTGCTTAACCCTTTAAGCCCAAAAAAGCATCTTGCTTGAGGCTGGCTGCTTTTTATCCCCCTCTAATGCAAGCAGAAGCTGTTACATTTGAGACACAAATCTCCCAAAAGACCAAATGTAGGATGAATCCAAGCCTAGATTCCCTCTAACCTGTTTTCAGTTTGACCTAAGTGTTGCAGGGGTGGGGACAGAACAAGGATAAAACAGGATGTTGGCTCTAAAGGGTTGAGCGCTTCAAGGGTTTCGACTGTCCATGGCGAGCGCCCTTCACCTCTGTGCTAAGAGCTTCCTGTGCTCCTATTGCAGTGTCACGTCTGAGTTTAGTCACGTTACCTGAGAGCGTTCTCCTTCATTGTAAATCTGGACAAACTGTTCACTCTTAACAGGTGTTTTGGGTTGTAGAGCACAAGTATGTACATCAATAAAGAAAAGCTGAAGCACCCATCAGCCTGCTGCCTCCGTTGGGGTTTGTTTGAGCTGTTCTCGGGAGCCCTCGGCATTCAAACCACCATGCTGAGGTGTGCGAGTGCTTGCTGAATGGGCCCGCAGGGGAGGCTTCTGGCAAGTGCCTTTGTGGTGCCTGAGCCTCTTGCTCAAGTTGGCTGGCTGCAGCTAGAGGGCAGAGCTCTGGGCTTAACGTGGGTGTACTCGTCCCGCTGCTGCCACCTCCTGTGGAAGGAGCGGCTGGGACCCACTGCTGCCACCTCCTGTGGAAGGAGCGGCTGGGACCCACTGCTGCCACCTCCTGTGGAAGGAGCGGCTGGGAGGGCTCTGAGCTGCTGTGTTGTCTTGACTCGGCTGAGTCGGTCTCCCCCCTGCTGCTCTGACAAGACAAGGAGTGCCAAGTGATGCAGCAACGCTGCGTTGTAGCCTTCCCCTCTGACCACCAAGCGGATGATTTATAAGCAGCCCTTACTGTCCAAGTGCTGGGATTCATGCAGTGGTGCTGTGTGCCTGCAGCCTAGATGTGTTTGTAGTTGTCCTGCAGTAAGCCTGGAGTTCCCCCCAGCCTTGCCTGGGGCATGGCTTGCCCTGTCCTGCTGCCCCAGCATCGCTGCTGGGGCTGTCAGTGCTGTGCTGGCTTTGACCTTCATGCTGCTGGCTTGTTGCTTGAATGGGGGAGACCTCATTACGTGGCACCTTTGAGTGCTCTCCCAGAGGCGGTGTATCGGGCACTGGCCACCAGGCTCCTGTTGAACCCGGAGCCCGTACTCATGCTTTTGCAGACCTTCCTGGAAGAGATCTGCTTGAGGCCTCTGTTCAGCATAGTGATCAGAGTGCTGCTGCTGCCTGGGCTGTTCTGCTTTTGCGAGGCCCAGTGGGGCCAGGCCTGGAGGATGGAGGTGACTTGGAGAGGATGGATCCAGCTGTGCTGGGGCTCCCTGAGCCCAAGTGCCAGGCGGGGAGCTTGTCTGGGGCTGGCCAGCAGTCCCGGTCCACCTTGATCAGACCCTTTTGCACTGCAGTATACCTCTTGCGGTGATGCAGGGAGAGAAGCGGGCTCCGCTCTGCTCCCAGGGCCTGGACGGGGCCTCTCATTTCACCTCCTCCGTGGCCCTCGTCCTGCCTTTGGGGCTAGTCTGGGGTCTGGAGCTGGTGGACGCCTGGCCAGCTCGCTGCTGGGGAGACGGGGGTGTGGGTGGCCCGGCCTCCGGTCACTCAGCGGTTTCCTGGGTCGTTCCCTCGTTCAGCCAGTGCCTGGATGCCCTGCGCATCGGTGACCGGTGGGTTTAATCTCTGTCCTGCAGCTCTGTCCTAGGGGTCTGCAGCAGGGGATGGTGAAAAGCCAGGTGCCTGCCGGCCTGCTGTGGCAGGGGCCGAGGGAAGAGCAAGGGTGCCCTGGGCAGGGACCAGTCATGGCCCTTGGGGACGGACGGGCAAGAGGCACCCGTGGGTGCCTGGGGGCTGGGCAAAGGCGGTGGGACGGTCTGGGGGGTGCGCAGTGGTGGATCTGGTGCCTGCAGTGGGTGGCAGGCAGGCTGGGCAGGGTCAGTGCCTGTTGGGGGCAATTAGGGGATGTGGGGCAGGGAGGGGGTGTGGGGGTGCGTGGGGGTGGGGATGGGGGGACATGCAGGGCCAGGAGGGGGGCAGAGGGGGTGCGGGGGGCAAACCGGGGTGCAGGGGGACAGATTCGGGGTGCAAGGGCGGGGATGGGGCAGTTGGGCGCGGGGAGGCAGGTGGGGCGGATGGGGCAGGGATGGGGCAAAAGGGGCGGGGGGGGGCCAAGGCAACAGGGTCGCGTCCCCTTTAAGAGGCGGGTCTCTCCTGGTCAGGCCCCGCCCCCTACCGCGAGGGGCGGGGCGGAGAGAGGCGCGGGGCGGTGACCAATGGGGGCGGGGCGCCTGGCGCGGGGCGGAGCTACGGGGGGCCAATGGGCGGGCGCCGGGGCGCCGCGAGGAGGCCGGGGCGCGCGGGGCATGACGGCGCCGGGCCGGAGCGGGCCGGGCGGGCAGCGCGGGGCCGCCGCCGCCGCCGCCGCGCAGGTAGGGCCGGGGGCGGCGCGCGGGGCCCGGGCTGGGCGCGGTGACCGGGGCCGCGGAGCGGGACGGGGGGGCCGTTAGCGGGCGGCGGCGGCGGGGGGGCTGGTTACGGCCGCCGTCCTCCCCCTGCGCCCGGGGCCTCGGGGAGGGTCCGGTCCGGTCCGGTCCGGTTTGGTCCGGTCCGGCCCGGCCCGGTCCTGGGGGCCGCGCTCGGCCGCCGGGCAGGGAGGACTCGCCGGCTGCCGTCGCTCCGCTTTCCTCCCTCCTGGCCGAGGCGCCTCCCTCTCGCGGCCCGAAGAGGCGTCGTCCGGCCTCCGGTCCGGTGCTGCCCGCGGCGGCCGGGCCCCGACCCTCCGGCCCGGCGCTCTGCGGCTGGCGGACGCTTCCTGGGTTTAAAAGCCCCCGGCGGCCCGGCCTGGGCTGCCGGGACCGCGGCTCTTTGTCTGCGGGGCGGGCGAGAACGTGCCCGGGGGCCGCCGCGGAGGCGGCTCTCGGCCCGACCCCTCTCGGGGCGCGCCGCCCCCCCTTCCCGCCGGCGCCCCGCGCAGCGACCTGGGGGCGCTCGGGGCAGCCGTAGCGGGGGATTTGCCTTGGTGCCAGCTCCGCGCTGCCGCCGTCGGCGGCTCCCGGGGGGCAGAGCTCAGCCCGGGGGGCAGCTGCCCCGGCCTGCCGGGAAGGGCTCCGCGCTCGCTCGGTCCCTGCGGCCGGCGTTGCCGCCCCTTGCTGCGGGGGCAGCCGAGGCGCCGAAGGAGGCTGTTTCTTGGCGGTGGCCACCAGCGTCGCCCCGAGCGGCCGGGCTGTGCCCTGCCACGTGGGACCCGCTGGGAGCACGTAACCCCTCTTGCCAGGCTGGGGCCTGCGGGAGCCAGACTGGGGTGAAAAAACCTAGCCGAGGGGGGCCGCTGGGGGTCCTGAGCGCATCCCGGGGCTGGCTGTGCTGGGGGGCAGGAGCGGCTCTGCCTCGACGCCCTTCCCCGGTGCGCCGGCACCAGGGTGGCGCGTCTCCAGAGCTGCCGGGTGGGGGCCGGCACCGTGACCACCCTGCCCGGCTTCTGCGCCGTCAGTCTTGCTGAGACGTGCAGGGTACCTGGCAGCCGTCAGCTCCTCCGTGGCCTGGGGCTGCTGAGCGTGGAGCTGCCCGTGCGGCTGCCAGCGGAGCGCTGTGAAGTGCCAGCCCCGCTCCCAAAGGGTGCTTGGATGTCCCCCTGTGCCTAGGGACAGACCCCAGAGGGGCGCGGGGAGATCTGTGCGCGCAGAGTTGACACCGAGTGGCAGAGCTGTCCCCAGCCTGAGGTGTGATTGCTTTTCCCCTCTGCCCCGACTGGGAATCACGCGAGGGGAAGAGGCTCCAAAGCTTTGAATCCCTAAGGGGTCCCTGGAGAGGTCCGTGAGGCTCCTCGGCCCCTGTGTGGGGAAGCACAAAGCTCCAGGCAGCTGCTGCGGACCTCCTGGGGCTACAGAGGTGAGCCTGAGCTGCCAGAGGTGAGCGACTGCTGGCTGAGGAGGAAGTGAAGAGAAAAGAAAAGAGATTTCTTTTTTTAGGCCTGAGAGCAGGAAGCAAGGGATGAATTGCTGCTGTCAGCTGGTCTCTAGGGAGGTGCCAGGGCCACATCACAGGAGGGTCTACAGCACGCCTGCCCCGGGAGGCAGGAGCATGGGTGCGTTGCTCTCGGCCATCGCTGGCTCCAGAGAGCGTCCAGCGGCCTCGCGCAGCCGGGCTGCCCCTGGGCCCGCTGTAGGCGGCAGAGACCGGAGACCGCAGCCGCTGGGAGCGAGGCTGAGGTGCCGGAGCACCCCGCGGCTCGCTGTCTTCAGCAGGTAAGGCTTAGTGGGAAGGCCCTGTCCGCGGCAGGGACGGCACTGCTCATCTGAGCTCCTCGGCACCTCCCGAGGTGTCGCTCGTCCCGCCTGGTCTGTCCCCTTGGCAGAGCAGCCCACGCCGCTGCTCCTGCCCGCAGCACGGGCGTCTTCGAGACTCCTACCCTGGGCATGCGGTTCGGGACTCTGGTCTCTGGCGTGCCTGGTTTGTGGATAGCTGCCTCTCCCAGCGAGGAGAGACCCTGCTGCGTGGCATCTCCGGTCCCCCCAAGCCTTAGCTGAGTCCCCGGGAAGCCTGGCCAGCGTCCTGCAGGCGGGCTGCCTCCGTGGCTGCGCTGGGAGGTCTGCCTTCCCTGGGGCCCAGGGGTGACAAGGGACCTGCCGCGGGTCATGGCCGCGCAGGAGCGGCAGGGCCTTGGGTGGGGACGTCGCTAGCGCCGCTCTGAGTTTTCCGCTCTTTGCTGTGGGCTGTTCTCCCCCTCCCTGGGCTGGCTCCAGCCATGTCCCTTTGAGAAGTGAGGGCCCGGGAGAGGTGGCTTTCCCTTGCGGTGGCCCTGGGCAGGCGTGCAAGGCTGCACGAATCGCCCTTTCTTTGGGAGAGTGAGAAAAGCCGCTCCTGTTCTTCATGAGCTCTCGAGGTGGTTACTCGGTAAACACTGGCCTGTATGAATTTGTGTCCTGCCTCTCCGGCTGTGGGAAGGGCTCTGCCTGGAGCTGCCCCTCGGGGAGAGAAGGGAGCGCTCGGCGTGTCCGACCGGGAGAGCCCTTCCCTGCCCCGGATCCAGGGCGGTTTTGGCCGTCGTGAGAGCTGGAAGCCGTAGGCTGACTGTTCCTGGCAGCGCAGGTCCTGCCCTCGGCGCGCGTTTCCTGCCTGCGGAGGAGAGGAAGGGAGCGAGGTGTAGCGGTGCCTGAAGGCAGGGCTGTGCAGGCCGCGGCTGTGCGAGGCCGAGCTCTCCCCGGCCGCGGACCCGCGCGGCTGCGGCGGTGTCTGTGCCTCTGCTGTGACTCGCGCGCCCTTAACGGAGAGGAGGTACAGCAGCGAGCTGCTAGTGGTGGTTTAGATGCTGTTAAAAAACTCTTTTGTGGGAGCCCAGAAGTTGTCCCTGTGAAATCTAGGGTCTGGCTTGATGAGAAAAATCTCTTGTGTGTTGTGTGTGTGTGTTTTTTTTTTTTTAATCTCCTTCTGAGAAATCCCCGTTTAAGAATGTGCTAGAGCAAGTCTTTGCCTCGTCGGATTCGGGGAGAAAATCCACCTAATGCTCATGGCTTTCCCTAGCCGTAGAGGCCAGGAGGAGGTGGGGCAGTGACAGCAGTGCTGTCAACTTTTGCTGTTGATGAGCGTTTTCCAGCAGTGGTGGGCATGCGCGGAGCCCACCCCCTTCCTGGGGCCGGAGCCGTCCTTTCGCGGTGCCCTCAACGAACCGGGGAGGCCACTGCCACGTGCAGCAGAGACATGGCCCAAATTCCCCGGGTCCCTGGGGCTCCCTGGTTGCGAAGCAGCAACCAAGCAAGATCCTGCCCTGTTCCCATGCTTGACCAGGGATGGGGCTGAGGACGCGCATCCCAGGCCGAGGACGTGTGGCTTCTGCTGCTCTCCGGGGGGATGTTGATGGCAGAGGTCTGCCCGCGTGGCTGCTAGGAGAGGTCTGCGAGCGGGTCCGTACGGTGCGAGGGACCACACTGTGTGGGCGTCGAGGGAGCTCGGCCCCAGCGAGCCCCAGGCTTCATCCAGCTGGAGCATCCCTGGGCTGCCCCAGAGGAGAGGGAGCCTGGAGAGGGGACATGGCTCTAGTTCTTCCTGCTCTCCGTGCGCATGATTTTGGTGTCTTTGATCTCCCGGCAGCGGTGCTCGGAGGACTGGCGTTTCGCTCGAGCATCTTTTGCTGTGGCTGCGCTCCAGAAACGACTCTTAATTCCCAGGCACAAATAAGGAATTGAAATGACCTTGAAACCAGGGAGCAAGGACAGCTTACGGGATCTGTTCTTCCAGCCCGGCTCTCAAGTGCTTTACAAGGTTTTTCAGCCAAGGTTGTTAACCCCTTGCCCTGCTCCGTGGCGTTTCAAACAGCGGGGCAGAGGGACGGCAGGCGAGAACGGAGCCGGGAGTCCTGCGCCGGTGCCAGCGCGCCTCTCGTACCCTGCCCGCGTAGCCCTGTCTGCGTGGCCGAGCGGGGTGACGCCGGCGGCGCTGCCCGGCTGGGGGGACAGGGCAGAGATGGATCTTCTGTAGCGAGACCCTGGTGGTGGCAGCAGAGCCGGAGGGCAGCGGGGGGGCTTGCTCTGTGGGAGTCTTCCGGCTGCGATTTTTGGGAGGTGAAGTCCCCGGCTTGCTCTTTTTCTGTCCTGCCTCTGCCACGTGTTCCCAAGCAAGCGTGTGCCTCCCCCTTGTTTGTGCTGGGAACTGGAGCAGGGAACCGATCCAGCTCGGAGACAAAATAAAACACCACGACTTGTCTGCGATAGGAGGGCTCTTGTTGGGTTATTTTAGGCTGGATCTGAGCGTAAGGGAGGAGATGCTGATCTGGAGGAGGAAGTAGTGCTGGTGGTTTGGGGCGCTGAAAGCGTGGCCCAGGGTTGTGAGAAGGCTTTGTCTCACGAAACCACTGGCATGGGAGAGGTAGCAGGTCTCTGCGAGACCTTCCTCCGGCTTTGCTAGTCGTTGGACTCCTGTGTGAGCAGAGCCAACGCTGAGCTCGGCTCAGGGAGTTCAAGCAGCTCTGGCCCAGGGTCTGGTGGGCGTTGGGGTGGCACAGGGAGAGGGTGTGGGTGGGATAGGAGAAGAGACTGGATTCCCCCTGTCCTGTGAGCACGTAGATCAGCTCAGCCACGTCCCGTAACGTTGTCCCTTTGCTCCTGGGCTGCGCGAGCTGTGCCGCTGCGTGGCTCGAAGCGTGCCCTCCTCTGCCTCCCTCCCCGCAGGCAGTCCGGGCCATGTTGCGTCCTGCCTGCGAGACAGCCGGGAGCTCCCGATCTCCAGAAAGGTTTTTTTCCTCTGCGTATCTGTGGATTAAAGCTGTTAATAGTGCTTTGAACTAAACAACTAAAGCAGCTGTGGAGCTCGCGCTGAAACAGCTGTGCTGGGGGACCACGCGCTGTGCATGAACCCTTGGTGGCGGGGGCCACCCGGGTGAAACACCCTGTGCCGGCCGAGCAGGCGACGTCTCGCCGCTTCCCCGCCTCGTCTGCCGGCTCCTGATCCCCGTCCCCATGCCTCCCAGCCTGCGTGCGGCAGGGGCAGGCTGCTCCACGCCGGCACGAATAGCTCTGCCTTGAGTGCCGCCCGCATGGCAGGAACACGAGCCCTTGATTTTTGGTTGCTTGGAAGGGAGGAAGAAATCCTCTAGCGTGCAGCAAATCTCCCGCTTTATTGCAAATTGTGGCACGTGGCAGCGGTCTCCCTTTGCCGGGGACTCCTGAACCCCTCGACTCTGCCTGTTGCCTCCTGCCTTGCCCCTCGTCTTGGCAGCGTTAGGGATTTCTTGCTGCAACCGTTCCTGCTGGGCTTGCACCCTCGGGACGCTCGGATGAAGGTTTTTCCTCGCTTGATGTAAGGGGAAGGAGCTTGCTGCTAAAAGCTTTGGTGGGGCGATTGCTTGAGCCGCTAGAAAGTGTTTTCCTTCCTGTGTTGGCGGTTTAAGCGGCTTCTGGCAGCCCCGTGGTGCAGGGGGAGGCTCTCCCCGTGAGCCGCGTGCCTGGAGCCAAACCGAAACGGTGGGTCTGCGAGCAGCCCGTCCTCCGCTGTCGGAGCGGGGTGGCCGGGCCGTCGCCTCCTTGGGCAGCGTCTTAGGAGGGCAGCGCCGGCTCTGGGAGCTCGCGGGGAGCAGGAGAGGTTAATATTTGAACAGCGGAGCGCGTCTCGTTTGCCAAGTCGGAGCTGGTTTCGCAGCATCTGGCTCTGGCTTTGCTTTCGCTGCCCTCTTCAGAGGGCTCGCTATTAAAAGCAGCAATTAATAACCCAGGATCCAGGCGAGGTCTCTGGAAAGCACCTCCTCAAGCCCGTGCCACCTTCCATGGCTCTAGGGAGGCGTATTGCACGCCTGGGCAGGATAGCGTGGCGTGCCGGAGGAGGACCTTGAAATCACAGCTGAGCTGGGCATCTTGACTACAGCCCGGCCCCCCCGGCCAGCCCCGTCAGCACCCTCTTCTGTGCTCGGTGACCAAGATCCCCCCAAATCCCAGGCCACGTGGGTCGGATGGACCCAGACAGGCACACTTTCTTTGTGGAGTCTCTTCTGACTTTGAAGGCGAGCTGGCAAAGTGTGTCCAAGGGAAGTCACGTGCACCCTGGAGGGTGACGTGTCACCTGGAGGCAGCGCTGGCAGGGACGGAGCGAGGGCTGGGGGCAGCGGGGCTGAGGGGCAGCGAGAAGCAGAGCTCCCCTGCCCATGGCGTCTGGAGAGCCCAGCGTGAGGCAGAGGAGCAAGGAAAGCGGCAGCGAGTTTGATCCGTGTCCTGTGTGGAAAGGAGGCAGCTTCCGTGACCTCTCTGCTCTGGCTGAGGATGCTCCTCACGGCCTCCAGACCTTCCTTCGGAGCAGCGCTCTTCGTTCCCAGCGGGAGCAGCCTGCCAGCGTAGGAGGAGCTGCAGTGGCGCAAGGCGAAGGGCTGTCTAGCCTGGGACTCGTCGCTGACAGCGGCTGTAAGAGGAAAAGAAAAACAGGGCAAGACGGTGTAACCCTTCCAAGTGTTCCCCAGCCTCTGGCTATTCCCAGCGTAGGGAATGACGTGTGCCCTTGTCTCGAGCTCGCGTGACCTCTCCGCACCCCGGCAGCGGGGAGTCGCCAGATCGGCGGCCTCGGGCGCGCACGCTCGCGGCTGCCTCTCTGCGGTCGAACCTGGGGGAAGGCAGGAGCAGGGGCTGCTTCTCCCAAATGCCTCGTGTGTCGGGCAAGACGCTTCTCCCAAAAGTTTCGTATACTGGGGAAAGGGCAGGTCTGTGTGCCACGCTGCCGCCTCCGCGGAGGAGAGAGCCTGGGCCCGTGCCCTGGGAAAGATTGGCCGAGGGGAAGGCTGTTACTGGATGTGGGGTTTAATGTTCGAGAGGCCCTCGTACGCTGGAGGGAGGAAAGCGGGTGTCACGTGTTTCCCCGTTGCCTCCTTCCTCGAGGAAGAGGAGGGGGCTGCTCAGATTTGGGTGCTGTAGGTCGACTCGCCTCCCGCTCCCGCGCGGCCCCCGCCTCGGACGCAGCCGTGGGCTCTCGGCCGAAAGTCACCCCCCTCCTTCGCCTGAGTCCCCGGTAGGGCTAAATCCCCTCTCCCAGATTAAGCAGCGCAACTGCTTGGGGATTTAAGGGATAACGTGGGGGAAGCCGGAGCAGGCTGGCTGCTGCGGCCGCCCGCTTGGGAGGAAGCGGGTAGGGAGCGACTTTGGCTGTGCCAGCCGTCGTGCTGTCTGTGCGCTGTCCCCCCGGCGCTTGGCCTGCCCTGGGCTTGCAGCGTGCTCCGCGTGGCCGTGTCCTCGCGGACAGCCCTGGCCGTCGGAGCTCGCGTGTGCGGTGGGGGCGTCCAGGCCCCTTAGGCTGGCTGGGAGCAGCCCGCGGGGGCGGGACGGTGATGCCCGCCAGCCGGCCTCTGCGTGGGGGGCAAAGCTCCCGCGTCTCCGTGGCGCTGACGCGTTGGCTTCGCAGCGGCGCGGCGTCACCGGCCGAAGGCGTATCGGCAGCGTGGGAGGGCCAGGCGGGAGCTCTCCCCGCGCGCTCGGCCCCGGAGTCACGTTGGTGCGATGCCAAAGGACGTTATTTTGGTGCTTGCTGTTGGCAGAGCTGCTCGGGGCCAGGAGGGGAGCGGGGACCCGGGACCCCCTTGCTTTGCGTGTGCGGCCCCCGAGCCCTGGCGGAGGACCCTGGCCGGAGCGCAGCCGTCTCTTGGCTCGGCAGGGCAGCGCTGCCCGGCAGCAGGGCGGCGTTTCGCTGCAGCGGTGACGTCCCAAGGCCTCGAGGCAGACGTCGTACTCCTTATTAAGCCGGCAAGCCTCATCTCGTCTTTGCCCTTTCCCTATAATCCTTCCGATGATGTTGCCCTGCCTACAGGACTCGCGGAAAGAATCCTTCAACCTGAGCTTTGGCAAGCCGACCCTTCTGCAGCCCGGGAAGAAAAACCTCGGTGCGTTTCGGTCCGTCTCCGCAGCCAGCACCGTGCTCAGGCTTTCGGGCTCTGCCTGCAGCTAGGGCCGTGCTCGCTAGCCCCGGCGGGCCGTGCCGTGCCACGCTGCGCTGCCGTGCCTGTGTGCCATCCCAGCGGGCTGCCCCAGCCCGCCTTCCCCCCCCCCCACCTTTTGCAGCAAGGACTTCATTTGCTTTGCAAATACTGGCTGGAGGGATTATGAGCTGATTTTCCAGCCTATTACTAACCACGTGTTCACCAGTCGTCCAAAACATTTGTTTTTCTGCAGCCTGCCATCGCGGAGCGGTTTATTTTTCTGGCCTCTTTGCTTCCTGAGCATCTTTGTCTCAGAGGGCCGGCACAGCAGTGTCTTTGCCAGCGCAGCGGCGTCTTTCCCGGCGTGCTGGTGTCCTTTCCGGCCCGCTCGCAGGTGGAGGCTTCGCCAGCGCTTTGGGAGGTTCGTGGAGCTGCAAGTGGCTTCGGCCTATCCAAGGGCAGGGGTTTAATACCGCTTCCCTTGCTCTGACTTTCTGCAGCTGATCTTTAGCCTGATGGCTGGGTTTTATCACCTCTCAGGTCTCCTGGAAGAGCCTGTGGGCTTTCTTGGGGAATGGTTCTTGTCTTCCAGCAAACCCATCTCGAATTGAAAGCAGAGATCCCCTTTGAAGGAGAGGGTTGTTTTCGGATGTCTGCCTTCAAACTGGGACGCTGGGAGGGAAAGGGCATGTGTGTCATTATTGCAGGATTTACTGTCCAAACACCCGAGGAGGAAAAACAGAACCGCAGCCCCCGAGCGTGCGCCTTGTCCTCCTGGAGAGCGTTGTCCGAGCCGCGGCCAGGGATTTGCGAGCCTTGCGCTAGGAAGTGGGAGCAGCTGGGCGTGCTGGCACGGCTTTGGTCCCTTTTATGCCTTGAATGCAGCAGCACAAAGGGAAAGGGTGTGTGTGCACGCGCCCGTTTTATTACATACAGTAAAAATCCTCTTGAGCTGCCCCTCCTGCCTCCCGGAGGTGTGGATCAGCTTCCTTGCCGCATGTGCGGCAGCTGCCTCTGCTCCCCGCTCGCCCGGAGGACGGCGAGCTGCCGCTAGAGCCGGAGCCGGGGTGCAGCCCCCGCAGCACCCTCTGGCCTGGCTCTCCCCGAGCCTGCACAGCCCTGACGGGGCTGGGACTTGCTGAGCAGAGGTAGGAGGGGGCTCGGTGGCACGTCTGCAGCTCCTTTCCCTCCCGCTCTCGGTCTCTGCCCCGCTCGGGCCAGGTTCCTCGCCTCCCTTCCCTGGAAATGACACTTTTTCCCTGCCCTGAATCGGGAGGATGTTGCTTATTTTAAGATTAATAAGGCTGCCGCCGGAGCTCGGCTCTTGCCCTGTGCGCCACGTGGACCCGCGGGGAGGAAGGCACCAGCCCGGATGTCGGGGCGTCCGGTTAGCGCCATCCAGCCCCGTGGGGACGCGACGTTTCTCCAGCTCGTCTTTGCCCGACGGAGGGGCTTTCCTGCTCGGCAGGAAGCCTTTGGGCTGCAGCGGGAGCTGTTTGTGCGTCTGTGGCCTCTCTAGTGACTCTTGTTCCCGGTTTTGCTCCGGGCCCTTCCCCTGCCCCCTCCGGATGTCTCGGCTGCTTGTGAAATAGCTGCCGGACAGTTGGGTTCCCCGGCCCGCGTGAGCGGTCCCAGCCTCGGCGTCCGCGAAGCGGCAGGATGTGATTCAGCAGGTGCCGGTGGGAGCCGAGGGAAGCCGTTCCTGTCGGGATTCGGGCTTCAGCGGGGGCTGGCGGAGGCCGGCCGGGGCTGGGGTACGTCGCGTGGCTGAGGGTCTGCCCCTGCCTCGCTTGCGAACGGCGCTCATCCCACCCTGCGGGCAGCCGAGTCAAGGAACGCCTGGCAGAAACCTCCAGGGGAAAAAGAAACCCCTGGTTATGCTGAGAGCCGTGTGTGATGTTATAGCTGTGGCGTGCTGGGGCTTGCTGTGCGGGGCGTCCCTTGGGACAGCAGAAGGAAGGGGTCCGTCCGAGCTCCCCGGAAGGAGACTGCGGCCGGGCGCCGCTGCCGAGCGGCGTGCGTGGGAATTGAGATTGATTCGATTTTAGACGGGGCCCTTTGGAGCGGGAACAGGATGTGGCAGGACGTGGGAAACCCAGCTGGGAACTGCGGGTCAAGGGGAGAACGGCATAAAAAGCAACTTTATGGTGTTCAACAGTGGCATTTCCAAATGAAGTCATTTGACTTCCAATCCTTGGCGCTCTAGAAAAGTTTAGGAAGGGCTGAAGTTCCCTGATGGTAGCGTGCTCTCAGATGCCCAGCGCTTTTCTTGCTCGTTTTGACTGCAAAACGTTTCATGGGGTCACTTTTCAGGTCTTTTGCTTCTTCTACCCTAGACCTAGAAGAAAAATGGCCAACAAATTAATGTGGTGTTTTTCTTTCCCCCCCATCTCAAAGTCTCTTGGTCGGGGTTATTTTTTCCTTTTTGCATTTCTATTCCTAGCGCAGCACAGAGCCATCTGTCACCTCCTCTAACCTCAAGCCATGGCGCAGAGGACGGGAGACCTGGGCTCGGCTCTTGCGGCCCGTTGAGGTGACACGCAAGCTGTCGCTCGCTCCCGCGAGAGCGGGACTCCCTTGGGAGAGTGGCTCCCGTGGCCAAGAGGGCTGTCGTCCCCCCTTTTTCATCTTCTTGTTGCCCGGGAGAGCTCACGGACGCCTGCCGTCGCTGTCAGTGCTGCCGCACTAAGACCCTGCCCCGTCTTCGTGGAGAGAGCGAAGCGGGTGTTGAGGCTTGCTTTGGTTCGGACTGAAAGACGGTTAAAAGTGACGATGGGGAGAGCCCTTGGGAGGGCTCGGGGTGGCCGCTGCCTGAGAGGCAAGGAGTTGTGCAGCCGCATCGGGCCTCAGCGCCTCGGCCTCTGCCTTCCCCGTGGACCGGGGCCACGCGCGCGGCTCCTCCGGCGACGGGGAACGCGGCCGGGTTCCCGTGGCGGCCCTGCTCCTGCCCCTCCGTCCCGAGGGCGACGGCAGGGAGAGCCCAGCGCCGCTCGGGGCGCTGGGTGCCCCTTGCCTCCAGCGCCTCTTTTGCGCAGGGCTTCCGGGCCGTGCCGTCCTGCCCGCCCGTCCGGACGGGTGAACGCCAGCAGCCGGGGCAGCATCCCCGCGCCGCCTGGCCCCTTCCCCTCCTGTGCCCCCGGGCGCCTCCTCCTCGCGCTCGCTGGGCAGAGCGGAGAGCCCGGAGCGAGCAGCGCCCGGGGCTCCCCCGCCAGCGGCCCTTCGCTCCCCGGCTCCGGCGAGCGAGCTGGCAGCGGGGCCGCCGGGACGCGCTCCAGCCCGGCGCTCTTCCAGCTGGTGCGTGTCCTCCCCGCTCCCGGCCTGCCTCTCCTCCCACCTGCTCCCTTACCCCCTGCCCGTCCAGCCGAGCTCCTGTCCCTGAATAATTTCCTCTTGTGGCTGCCAGGACAACCTGCCCCCCGGGGCCGGTTCCTGCTCGCAGCGCTCGGGGCCAGCCCGGCCGTGCCGCCGCGTCACTGCGCCCCTTCTAGCTGTCGCCCGGCCCGGCGGCCGCGGCGAGGAGCTCGGCGTTGCGGGGTGAGGTGTAGGGGAGCGGACGGGGACGGCTGTGCCGGGGGCGGTCTGCCTGAAACCCCTGTGGCTTTGGCGGGGAGGGGGGAGGCAGCCTAGCCGTCAGCGACGGGACGGGAATCGCTTCTCTTGTTGCGGTCGCTGCCCGTGAAGCGGAGCCGGCAGCGAGCCGAGTCCCCGTCGCCCTGGGCTGGAGGGACCTGAGCGGACTGTGCAAAACTGCTAGTAAAAGCTTTTTTTTCCTTTTTTTTTTTTTTTTTCCTCCTCTTTTCCCTCCTCTCCTTCTTCCCTTAGGCTGCACTCATGTGAGTGCTGCTGAAAGAGCCGGTCCAGCCTCGTTCCGCGCTGTGAGTTAGTTTTAATCCCCGCTCTGGATCGTTGCGTGGCTCCCGCGAACCCCTGCGCTGACCCTGGGACGGGAGCGAGCGCGCCGGGGAAAGCGGAGGGGCAGGATCGGGCTGGCTTGAAGCGTTCGGGAAGCCCCGTCTTAGATTCGCCAGGGCCGTGTTGGAGCCCGGCTGCTGCTCGCTGCCCAGAGCGAAGTGGCAAGTGCCTGTGGTCCAGCGTCTCTTGCCTCGTTCGCGTGCGATCCCCTGTGTTAGCGCTCTGGTTTTGCTCTCGACTGTCTGCCGCCGTGGATCGGTTTCCCGGTGCCAGAAATGCAAAGGCTAAAGCAATATCCAGTTGCAGTTTGCACAGAGCGGAAGTGTCACCTTTCTGGCCCTGCCAGGCGATAACCTTCTCTGCGCAGCGCTGGGAGTGTGTTTACTTTACGTGTGTATCTGATAAGTGTGTCCGATAAAACTCATTGTAGTAAATAACAGGCTTTAACGAGCAGCGAGAGCTTAAAGAAGGGAGCAGGTGTCTCTGGGAAGGGTTCTGCCCTGGCAAGGCAAGGCGGCAGGCTGTTTTGCTCTTGCCTCCTGCCTGGGAAGGGAGCTGGGGCAGTAGGGGAAACGGGTGTTGCTGGAGGATGGTAAGTCTTGGCAGATCTTAGGCAGGAGAATATACGTCCCCAGAGCAGAGCTGGGACCATCCCAGACTGCCGGTGTCCTGCCGTTCTCGAGCAAGCGAGCCTCTCGCTCCAAAGAGCTCTGTCTCGGAGGGAGAGCGATGCACGGGGCAGAGGGGGGACCAAATCTGCTGGGACGGGGTGTGCTGACCCGGAGGCAGGGAGAAGACTGCTGCGTGTGAAACACAGGGCAGGCCCTCCTGGTGTAAATCACCGTTGCCCCAGCGAGTCTCGTAGATGTGTGCTTTTCCCATGCCAGCTGCGGACCACCTCTCCGTGGCCGTTCTCTTGAGCACCGCGGCCTCAGTGGGAGGCTCTGTCCTGCCTCATCCCAGCTTTGGTGAGTGTTATCTGAGCTTCTGGTCCACGTGACGGTTATAAAGGCCACTTCTAGATAAGCATTTGTTTGAACAGTCGCTGACCAGCCAGCCCACTACTTCCCTGCTGTTAGTTTTCCCGTAAGCCAGTGGAGACGGAGACTTCGTTTCTTGGCTGTTCGGTTGTGAGTGCTGGGGAGTGCCTGGCAAGAGATGCCCCTTATTCTCTGCGTGACTCGAGAAATCACAGAAACGCTATTGCTGCCCTTGAGTGGCAGAATTATGAAGGTCTCTGTGCAGATAGGAGCTTGAAGGCTATGGATTTACAGCTCTAAAACTAGCATCTCCCTCCTCTCACCCTTCTTCTTGTGGACTAACAGACTTCTCCTTGCAGCACCAAGCCAATGCATGAAAAAGCAGCTCCCCTGAAGAGCCCTGAGCCCATGCACGGCCGTGACAAGCTGGAGGCATCTCACAAGGAGAAGAGTTTGGATTCCCTTGATGGCAGGTGAGCCTGGGGCTGGGTTTGTGGCAATCAGCTGATGCACAGGTGGAGCTGGGTGTGAGTACCAGCACGGGGCCTGTGGGGTGCCTGGACCTCTTGCACCTGCAGTGCACTGTGTCCTGTGTCACCCAGCTACCCCACTGGCCACGGTGTCACTGCAGAGGAGCAAATGCTCCTTTGCTCGTGGCTGGGAAATTCCCCAATGTCAAGCAGAGCCTGGAGGGTCTTGTGGAGTATTTGTCCTTTTTCTTCATGTTGTGACATCCTCCAGGATCCCCTCTGCCTCTGGGACCCAAATGCAACCTATCAGGTAGAAGGCTCCTGTAGAGTAGGCACAGAGGGTCCCTTATTTGTCTTCAGCATCGAATATTTGGTCTACAAAAATGCTGGGGAGAGGTGTTTGGGGAAGGGGTACAATGTTCCTACTGCTGAGATGCTGGCGGGGGTGATTTCACTGCCTGTCTCTGATTGTTTTCCTCATCCTCCTGGTCCATCTGCTGTAACATCCTGTCTGATGGATGCAGCTAGATGCTTTGTGCATGTCTCCTACCGTCATGCCTGAACGGGAGGGATGCCTCCAGGCAGGCAGAGTTGTTGATGGGATGAAGGGCGAATGCTGCAGCCCTGCACGTGTCTGCTGTGTCCCCCTGTCCGGAGAAATGATGGGAGCGTGGTCAGCTCTCCCCGGCCTGGCACTGGCTGTCCCCGTGTGCACGGCTCTGCTTTCAGCCAGCCCCAGGGTGGCTTGCGGGGCCCCTGCCCGTGTGTGCCAGTGAATTCCCGGTGGGGCTGGGCAGGAGGCTGAAGCGTGAGGGGTAGGAGGTGGCAGGACCGGGCAGCATGGTATTTGGTGGGGACGTGCCCTCTTGGCGTGCCCCTGGTGCACACCCTCCCCGCGCTGTCGGGGCTAGGCAGGGCTGCCCTCTTGCCTAGCTCCTGCCCGGGCAGGTTCCCAAACACCCATTCGGCTGTGCTGCCCATGGCCCTGCCTGGCTGGGGCTCTGGGGAAACCTGACCTGGCCTGAACTGTCCATTGCTGGCTCCTAACCTGTCCTCAGCAGCTCCGTTGCTGCTGTGGCACATCCTGGAGGCAGCTCTGGACCTGCTCCCCTGACGCCTGGGGTGAATTTGTGTTGTGGGCCACCCCAGCTGCCTGGGTATGGGTACTCAGGCAGTGATGCGGGCTGTATCTCCAAGCTGTGGTGCAGACCGGCTCAGCCAGCTCACAAACAGCTTGCTGCCAGGTAGTGATGAGCCTTTTCCTAAAGCAGGAGCTCTTGCAGCCGTTATTTGACCTCAGCAACGTCCCTATGTGTCTCAGCAGTTTATTGTAGCACCAGGCTAGTCTAGAACGTGACTTCCCAGAGTGCGTGTTGTGAGTGCGGCAAGGAGCCCCGGGGTCTCCTGAGCATCAGTGCTGTGGCATTTCTCTGTGCTCCTGTCCTGCCTGGATTGGGGAGCGGGTGAGGGACCTGAGGCTCTTGGCTCACCCAATTCTTTCTTGCAGCCTCCACCTGAACGAAGCCCTGAAGGATGAAGACATCAAGAAATGCCACCGGGAAGTGGTAAGTTTCTGGCTTCGTGCTGAGCAAACGCCCTTGTGCCAGCCCCAGGCAGGCCTCCGGGCTGTCTGCCAGGGAGGTGTGCCCGCTCTGCGCAGGAAATGGCCGATCCCACAGCACCATCTCGCTGGTCTGCTCCCTGCCAGCGGCTTTGCTTCCTGCAGCTGATGTGCCCTTTGGTTTCCAAAGCTTCACCCCTGCAGGCCTGGCTCCTGCCACAGCCTGTTCCCCTCAGAGTAAGTCGGAGCTTGTGTAGTCATAGTCATCTAATATCTGTAGGCACGGAGACTTGTAAGCCGTGGTGTGGAAGCGTCTGACTGTAGCCTGCAAACAAGCGTTCAACGAATCTGGGTACCGTGACCATCTTGTACTGCTGGTGCTCTCTGCCTGGACGCTTTGTGTCAGCATGCCCGGGAGAGCAGTGTCCCCTCCCCAGCAGCCAGCGAGGCCGTTACCTTGTGAGCGCACGCGCCAGGCGCTGCCCTGGCATCTCGCCTGGTTCGCTCTAGCGCAACTCTGGCCGTTTGCCGTGTTGCAGCGAGCGACCGTTCTGGGGTGCAGGAGTCGGCAGAGTCCCTCCCCTGGCCCCCAAGTTTAGTTGTGGTTGGAGCCTGGATGTAGGCAGGGTTGCTCAGAGCGTAGGCAAGCGCCAGCCGTGCTGCAGATCTCGCCCAGCCTGCTGTCAAAGCAGCCATGAGGAAGACCCTGGGCTGGAGGAGCACAAGATGAAGCAACAGCTCTTGCCTGTTCCTGGGGGAGCTGGGGGCTCTGCGTACTGCAAAGCGGCTGTGTCGTCAGCTCTTCCCGGGGTTTACGTGTGGCCCGTGATCTGTCCTGCAGACGCTTTCAGGACTTTCCATCTAGAGCAGAGGAGACAGCCAAAATCTTGAGGCTGCAAACTGAAAATAAGAGTTCACTTCATTTGTATTTGAACCTTAATTTCTGTAGGTTCTGGATGTTTAAATCATGTCCAAAATAGAGCTTTTCTATTCAGCTATGAACAAGAACAGCTCTGGAAGAGACAGGAGTCAAGGAGATCTCTCCCTCTTGGGTTTTACTGTGACAAAAAAAAATTTAGAGCTCCCAGCTGAGCCCCAAGGGGACCTGACCAGCAAATGGAGCTGTGTCCCTGCAAAGCAGCACCTGTGGGAAGGAGAGGTGCCTGGTGCACCCCAGAGCCTTGCCCCTTCCCAGCCTGCCTGCGAGGCTCTGTAGCACAGAAGAGAGGCAGCAGTGGGTCGCCTGGAGGAAGATTTCCAGCTGGATCAGGAAGGACAAGGGCAGAGAGATGCTGCAGGTAGCTGCAACTCCTCCCTGCATGTCTGAACGTCTTGCTCTTCTTCCTACAGCGTCTTTAAGCTGGTGACTGACTGACATGGTGCTGAAACGTGCTACTGCTGCAGCCCAGGCCCCGGTGTTGGCTTGCTGGTAGTGTGACCCCATGTGCTGAGGGAAAGCCGGCACTATGGGGGAATCTCCCTTTCTCATCTCCTGCCTCCTCCAGCTGGCAGGGATGTAATATGCAGGTGTGCTGGAGCCGTGCTGCCTCCCCTCCGTGGTGCTGGGGAGGGGGGAAGGTTTGGGGTGCAGGGCAGTGACGTATCCCCTCGGAGCAGGTACCCATGCGGGGCTGCCCCTGCTGCCTCCGCCTCTGCTGGCCTCGCGCTCAGGGCGCTGCACTCCGCGTCCCACTGTCGCCATAGAGGAGGATACGTTTTACACAGCTGCCCGTTGTCCTGAGCCCATGGTGGAGAGGGCGATGCAATGCCCGCTCCAGCTTGTCGCATGACGCAGGGAAAGATCTCGGCTAATCCAAAGCTGCGGTACAATTAGCCAGACAGCTGGACCAGGCAGCAGCCTGCGAAGAGGAGCAAGGTTGGCTGCGATCGCATGCCTTTCACCTTCCCCTGCCGAGAGGTGTAACGCCATGCGGAAGGATGAAACGAACCCGAGTGAGGCTGCTGCAAACATTGCTCAGGGCGTTTGTGGCAGGATGGAAGCAGGGATGCTCGACACCAGCGGTCTGCAGGATACGCATCCTCCTTCCAGGAGTAAAAAGAGCTCTTCAGCAAGGCAAAAGCCTGGTTGTGTGCAGAGTTACAGCCAGCCCTTTGCCTGATGACCCCCCAGAAGCCGTGTGGCCTGCCCTTTCCCGGCTCCCGTCACCTTGGGGCTCTGCAGCCTTTGCGCTGCCGCGCTGTGCCTGCAGCTCGCGTGGTCCGTCCATCGCCAGCCGAGGCGGTCACGTGCTGCGCATGGTGCCTGGGCCGCCCCGTGGGTTCGCGAGCGTGGCGCCGGGTCCGTGCCTCCCTCAAAGGCCGCGACTGTTTTTCTTGCGCTGGTGGGTGCTGGCGAGGACGAGGCTGGGGAATGGGAAGGGTGGCCGGCCCTGGGAAGGAGGTGAGACGAGGGAGAAATTCCTCTCCCCCCACGCAAAGAGGGTGCAGCCCGGCCTTGCTGTGAACTGGCACCAGCTGGCTGGGATCAGCCTTGGCTCGAAACCCAGCTTGCAGCATGGAGCCGAATGGAAGAGCCGCCCTCGCTTGCTCCTAATCCCCCTTTTTTTTTTTTTTTTTTGAGGGCCTGGATACGTTTTTTTCCTCTTCCTGAAATAAGCTTGGCCTTGTCGGGAACTGAGCCCTCCTTTGGCCTCGCTCAGGGGTTTCTCAAGAGAACAAATGGCCTGTCCTACTTCTGAGTTGGCTTTCACGCTCTGGTAGGGCTCTGCGCTTGGCAAGGAGCAGGCGCCTTCCTGCCCGGGCTTGGCCGCCGACGGCGCAGGGATTTCTCCTCTCCTTCCAGCGGCCGTGGGCGCTGCCTTCCCAGGCCCGCGGAGGATCGCAGCTCTGCTCCCGCGTCCCTGCCGAGCCCGCGGCCAGCCAAGGACGCACCTTGTTCTTCAGCTCCGAAGCGATGGCAGTTGAAGCGGAGGCAGGAGGAGATATATTTAGCAAAATATTTTGCAGATTATTCAGGGCATCTGGGAGGGTTATGAACGTTGGGCAGGCCGCCAGGCAGCTGGGGGCCTCTCCCACGTTTAGTAGTGTATGGGAGGCAGCGAGAGATGGCAACTTGCTTGCACTGGGATTGCGGATGTTTCTTGACTTGGGGAAGGCAGCCCGGGGGAGGCTTGGAGCCAGGGCCGTGGTCCCCCTTGACTCCTCCCAAAAGCCCTGAAACGCTCCCTCCACCGATCTCGTGCCTCTCCAGGGGGATGTCAAGCTAAGCTGACCCCAGGTGATGCTGAGCCCTGATCCTCTTAAGGCCCAGCTCATCCGATGACAAGGTGTGCGGGGCTAAGGTGACCTTGTCGCTGTGGGCAGTAGAGCCTGCAGCGCTGCCTGCAAACAAGCCTTGCTGCCCCGGGTCCTTCGTGCTCTGCCGGTCCCGTCTGTGTCCCTGGAAGGCACCTGATCCCTTGGATTTTTTCCCTTGGAATTTCGGGTGACAGCTGCGAGCATCACGCAGGACAACCGTGCTACGAGCGCACCGCCGGGGAGCTGCCGGCGAGCCCCGACGCAGCAGGAAGCGCTCCCTCGTCCGGGGCAGGAATCCTCTCCCGCACCCCTTGGCTGAGCCGCGGACTGCGTCACCGCCGGAGGAAGCGTCCCAAGCAGACCCCGCGGCGCGGGAACGCCTGCCTGGTCTGCCTAGATCGCCCTCCAGCTCAGATGAGCCCGAGGGGCACCAAGCTCACCTGCTTGACAGCGTTGGTTGGCCGGGGCTCTGCCCGGGCAGGGCTGAACTGATATTTATAAGATATGCCGAGATCCTAATCTAAAAAACTGCTTGTGCCGTCTTGGAGGACTGTCTCGTTGAGCAAACTGAATGCCAAGCGTTGAACTACTTCCATGTATTTAACTTATATTTAGAACTGTTGAACTGCTGTGGCAAGGTGCAGAGTGCTGTGCTGGCGGAGGGGGGGCCTGCCACCTCTGCGCGTCGGCGCCGCTGCTCGCTGCCGCTCCTCCTGCCGCGCGCCGCGTTGAAGAGGCACCGGGAACAGAGGGAGCTGGATGGCGCGGCGCGAGGGGCGCAAAGCAAGTGTTGTCGCCTTGCCCTGGATAAGGGGAGAGCTCGTGGAAGAGGAGAGAAGCCGTTGGGCAAAATAATTGCCTTCTGATTAACCTGACTCCTAAGAGAGGCTCAGACGTCTCCTCTAGATAAACCTTAGATATTAGTGGAAATGTTTACGCGGGCACTGGGGGAGGCACGGCCCTTGCTGGGCCGGCGTCGCAAGCCTTGTGCTGCTCGAGACCCTCCTGCAGCCCCTTGTCTCTGCAGTTTTGGGGTGCTTCTCGCGTCCCCCGGGTCCGGGGGACCTTGTCGGTCATGAAGTCTCCCCTGTCCTCGGGAGCTTTTGTGCCGGGGCCTGTATCGGTCTCCGTATCAGCAAGGTCACGGCGTAACTTTGCTTGCTCTGCTTCTGCTCCGTTTCCAGGCCGCTAGCAAGTACAACTCCCAGTACCACAAGCTGTTCAAGGACATCCCGACGGAGGAGAGCGTGCTGAAAGGTGAGCGGCCCAGCGAGAGCGGCCTCGCAGCCGGGAGGGGAGCTGCGCGACGCCTCTGTCACGGGGATGGGGAGCCGCGGATGCTGGGCAGCAGCTGAGGCTGGAGGCACAGGGCGGTTGGCGGCCGGTGCCTTCCCAGGCTGCGCTTCAAGCATGTGTTGGCCAGGCCTGGCGGCTGCGCCATGAAAGCCAGCTGGATTGCTGGGCAGGCTGACGGGGGAGGATGGGAGCCCCGTGCCGCCGCAGAGCAGGCGGGTGGGTGAACAGTGCCTGCCCCTGGGCCGGTGGGTTTTGTCATGCTGTCTGCCCTGCCGCTCTGTGTTACAGTTTGCTCCTGCGCGCTCCAGAGGGATATCCTCATCCAGGGAAGGCTTTACATCTCCCCCAACTGGCTCTGCTTCTATGCAAACCTCTTTGGGAAAGACATCAAGGTAACACGGTGCCTCAGCCTGGGGCACGGGGTCCCACCTCCAGTGCCCGCTTTCTGCAGGCGCAGCCCTCCCTCCGCATCCACCAGCTCCGTCCCGAATGGTTGCTTGGCCCAGGCTATCGCTGCAGCCTGCTTATCCCTTCCCCGGCCCACCAAAAGAGCTGTCGAAACGTGGCAGCTGTGGTTCAAGAGCAGGGTTGCTTTGCATTGACAGGCAGGGGAGTGCAGCTGTGTCTCTTCTTCCAATAACCTGCAGGATCTGCCTTGGGAAAGCAAATATTGATGTGCTTTAAAATTCCCTAATGCAAAACCTCATACGAGCCACAACGGTGTTTGAAGGAAGATCAAAGGTTTCAGGAGGATTCTAGAGGAGATCTGAATCTCTCCTGGCTTTTCCGCTTGACTTACAATCTGACTTTTTTCAGTTAATGGTGTGGCTGATGGGGATCTTCAGGAGAAATGACTTCCTTTAAAACTGGGCTGAAGAACTGAATTATTTATATCAGCAGCTTTAAACAAATATCTGATGGAAGTACAGCATGTCACTTCCAAAGCTAATCGTGTTTCAATGAAGTTATTCTGCCATAAATTACATCCTGCCTTACTTTTAACCGTGGCCTCGCTTGCAGAAACTTGGTATGTGTCTCTCAACGGGTCTTACGCAGGCTTGCTGTGTTTATGTTGGATGATGGTTTCCCTGTGTTCTCACTGTTTTGATCAAATAGAAACTAACTCCAAGCTGAGATTAACGTGGGGGGCACGGTGACCTTTAATAAAAGCAAAGCTGTCTCTGGGAAATGCTGAATCCCTGTGTTACTGTTCTGTTTGGTGTGCAATTACACTTCTACTTGATGCATGTTAAATCTCCGCGTTTCAAAGAAAATGCACACGTGTGAGCCAACACCCTGAGGTCAGGAAGGGCCGAGTAGTCTTGGTTTGGCCTCGTTGTTCACGTATGGTCCGGGGCAGGGTCTGATCGAGCCCTGTGCCGTGCAAGATGCTTTGTCCGGGTGCAGCGTCGGCCGGGTGTGCTTGCGATCCTCCCTAGGTGCTGGTGGCCTGGAGCTCAGCAACGCAGCGCAGCGCCGGGGACCCGACTTGGCTCTGCAGCTTGTCACCAATGTGACCGTGTGTTTTGCCTTCCAGGTTGTGATCCCCGTGGTTTCCGTTCAGCTCATAAAAAAGCACAAGACAGCCCGACTGCTGCCAAACGGGCTGGCTATCACCACCAACGCCAGCAGAAAGGTAAAGCGTCTCAGCGTCCTGTCCCTGTAGCCACCACCGTACTCCTGGCGGATGTCAGTTTGAGCCCCGGTGCTTGTGGGCTGCAGCAGCCGCAGACAGTGCAGGAGTTTCTGCTAGTCTCACTGCAGAGCTGCCTCTTTCCTAGGCATATGCAAAACCGCACACGCAGCCCTTCTTGCTGCCCGGGCCTGGGTATGCTGTGAGCCGTGGCCTCGGCCTCGGAGCCCTCCCTGCGGGGAAAGTCCCTTTACCCTTCCTCGCGAGGGGCTGGGTGCAGCAGCTCTGGGCTAGCCCACGGAAGCTGTTGGAGTTGTCTGTGGTAACCACACAGTGATTTGAGACCAGGACCGCAATATTGCCATCCTCAGCTGAAACTGCAGGCTCTTCAGGAAGCGAGCGGAGTTCTTTATGCTGGCGGCTGGCCAGGGCAAACACTGCCGCTTTGCTTTTGTTTCTGAATTTCACTTTGTTTCTGGCTGAAGCAAACCCCAAGTGAGACTCAGCAGAGGTTGGCAAATCCCTGCCAGGCTCCAATGAACCCTATAAACTACTTAAACCCAAGGAGGGATGGGGTTTGGGCCAAAATTCAACCCAAGTTGGCAGAAGGTTTGGTTACCAGGCTGTATTCAGAGCTGCGGTTGAACTTAAAAACGCGTTGGTTGCTGCCTGCTGAAATGTGCTGACGTATTCCTGTTTGGTGCTCCCTAACTCCCTGCCTGCCAAGGGTGCTGTGTTGCTGAGAGTGACCGATGAAGCCTAGCTCAAGGCAGTATGCAGTTAGCTGCCCTCTCCCAGGGAGGGTGGCAGGAGTAGATAACATGTACGGGATTTTAGCAGGGGGTAGCAGAACGCAGGATTACAGAACACAGGTGATTAAAATCATCCCCCTTTTCCAGCCGTTCTGGCTGCAAGACCTCTTTGCGCGTCACATGGGCCCTGCGCAGCGGACAGGGCGAGTGCTACTTCTGTCTCCCCTCACGCCAAATCGTAGCCCGTAGGATGCTTCTGGTTGCTCTCGCCCCTGTTCTCCTCCACACCGTCCCGCTTGGAGCCAGCAGACGCTCAGCTGAGCATGGGAGGCCCTGCAGGAACAGCAGCTAAAACAAAACTGGCCCCAAAAAATCTGGTCCACGTTTTAGCCTGCTTCAAAAAATAGCAACTGGGAAACTCAGCAGGGAGATATCTGCAGGGAGGACGGAGGGGACATGGCTCCCAAAGGGCAGGAGATTCAAGGGCAGGACGTCTCTGCCTGTCTCCTACCTTTGGGACACCGACCCTCCAGCAAAGCCCTCTGGAAGCAGAAGTTGTACTTCCACATGAGACCATTAAGCCAAGCTGCTGTTGGTTGTGTTCAATATCTCCTTTGCCTTCATGGTCCCCTGAGCTAGTGGATCTTCCTCTCGCTCTCAACCAAGATGGATAACGGAGCCCTGCCAGCGCTTTTTATCCCACTGGGCTCTTTCCTAAAAAGATGCTGCAGGGTAACTCATGGGCTGGTGCCCCTGTCTGCCTGGGGCTGAACTGGTGGGCTCTGTCCCCTCCTGTGCGGCAGGACGGATTGAGCAAGAAAAATCTCTCACAGCAGCTTCTCTCTCTTTTGCAGTACATTTTTGTGTCCCTGATCTCCCGGGACAGCGTGTACGATGTGCTGAGGAGAGTCTGCACACACCTACAGGTACCCTTTACTCTGTCGTGGCGCTGGGAGCTTGGCTCATGCCAGGGAGGCCCCCTCTCCGAGTCTACCAGCATTTCGACAGCCCCGCTGCTCAGCGCTTGCCCCTGGGGCTGTGTCTCAGGGAGCAGAGTTTTTCTCCTTCCGTGTGAAGGCTTTGGACTTCTCCCAGAGGCCTCCCTGGTCCCCTGCAGGAGGGCGGCAGAGGCTAGTGTCACAGGGCACTTTTCCACGTCTCTTGCTTTGCTGGCATCTTCCTCCCTGCTACCACGTGGGATGGCGTGCAAACCAGGCGGGCTCCCTCCTCCCGGTGTCCTTGTGTTAGTGACTATCCTTAGTGCCTTCAGATCTCAGAGGGGTTGTCACCCCACAGCAAGGATCTGGGACAGGGAGAGGGGAAGGAGATGTGCCTGGGGATGCCTGCTGAGAACAGCAGCACCTCCTAACGCTGCCAGCCCCTGCGTCTCTCAGTTTGCGCTGTCCCCCTTGGCAAGTAACTCCCTTTCTCTATCTGCTTCTCCTCTCTCCAAAACCAGGACAGCACTATGAGCGCAGGGATTTAGTAGCTAGCATTGGCAACGCCCTTTGAAGGTGAGATGCTCTGGCTGCTTTGCCTTTGAGAAGGTCTCCCGTCAGCACCCTGAGGTTGACATTTTGGGGTATGAGCAGGAGCAAAGGACTAACCCCTGCCTGAGCCGGTGTTAAGCCACATGTCCTCCCCATGACCATGTGCTGTCTGACAGGAACGCAGCCATGACCCTTTGATCGAACACATGCCCAAATGGGCCTTTTGAGTCCCTCGGCAGAGCTTGAGCTTTTGAAGACTCGCTCATGGCATCCAACCCACTGTCCCTGAGCTGAGTTTGTACCCCAAAACAACAGTGGCTGTTTCCATTGGTTTGTGATATTCTCTTGGAGATCACAGTGTGGAGGCCAGGCTTGTTCTTAGTGTCCTGGCAGGGGCAGAGCTGAGCCCATCCGCTGTTGTTCATGTGCCACGTAGGCGTCCCGTCCCATGCAGCGAGCTGCTCGTGACGTTTTCTGGGTCACGGATGAACTAGGCAGGGCCCAGCAGAGTTTCTGTTCTCTCGTAGGGTGTGTGTATGCGTTATTTATAATCTGGTAGTAATACTCGTTCTGCCAGTATGCGCATCGCTGACTTTTCCTCAGACCTTCTAAAGTTTGGGGAAAAATGGTACAAAGTAAAAAAAATTATAATTAAAAAGCCTGAGGGCGGAAGCAATCCATTAGTCCTTGAGCTGGAGATGAGGATTGCCAGGACTACTTTTTTTTTTTTTTTTCATGCTTTCGAAGCAGATGGGCATGTGGTGCTGGGTGCTGTTCTCCCCCCGAAAGGGTGCTCCCCACGTGTGTCAGGATGTCGGAGGAGTGTTTGGGGTGACTCAGTCCCATCACCAGCCCAGGTGGTACCCAATATCTCTGCCCCAAAGAGCTGGTTGGAAACTCTTCCGCAAACACTTCTCAAATGGCAAATACTCACTTGCCAATAAAGAAACATTTGGCAGGTTGTTCCGTTGTGGCCTTCCTTAGCAGCTATCCATGTCAGTGGCTGCAAGGAGTCCAGTTTGATTTCCCTAACCATGAGACTTCTCAGCTGTGGCTGAAAATGAAGTTTTGTGAAATGAAATGAAGCAAAAATTTTGAAAATGAAGCAAGGGGGAAAAGGACCGGTCCATGTGAGTTGGTAACTTCTGTCTCTTTCTCCCCTCCAGGTTTCAAGTAAGAAGAGTTTGAGCTTGAAAGAATTTACAGAGGAACCCGATGCGGTGTCACTGGTAAGAGTCTGACTTGTATTGGGGAGCTCTGGAAGGCCCCGCAGTGCTGTGGGACAGATGAGTGCTGTGAAGGCACTCGTGCTGCGGCAGGAAAACATCCATTTGAGCTGTTGGTGGGTTAAATGCGTTCCCTACGTGCTCAGAAGTGGTCAGCAGCGGTGCGTAGTGAAGAGCAGATCCTCCAGTCCCTCACCAACGTTTGCTGGCTACTAAGAAAGGTTGTGTAAGGCTACGGCAAACAACTTTTTAGCTTGTCCTGTGGGATCTTTTTACACGGTCTATTGTGACTTGGCAGAAACAGCCTTAATAGAAGGGTCAAGAGGATGATTTGGAAAGTCCGCAATTGAGTGTGAGCCAGCCAGTCTCTGTGGTTTATAGAAATGAGAACTTCTGATTGATGTTCAAAGGGCTTCTTCTCTGCTCTGACTGGCTGTGGTCTCCAAATCTGATAAGTTCCCAGAGCTGTAAACATAGATAATATGTTGGAAATGTGATTGAATTGTTTAAAAAAAAAAAAAAAAGTTGGGGGGGAAGAGAAAGGAAAGTATGTGTTTCTCTCTGTTCAGGCTGATTCTTTTGAGTGTGATTTCTACAGAGAGAGATCACACTCAAAAATCCTCTCTTGCTTGCTAGCTGGAAGCATCAAGTATCTATAGAAATGTTGCAGCACTGCTGCTGGTGTTGTGCTAGTCCCACGTTGGTGTTACATCGATGGCTGTGCTCCTCATGGCGTTGAAGGTGTTGTATGAGCATCGCAGAGTTTACGGCTTAACTGACAAGTGCTTTATTGTGGCAGCCTGCAACACCATAGTGGCAGATGAGAAAGGCTGCGGTCTCTGATGATGTGAGCGGCCTTAACTACAGGGAAAGCCTGTAGCCAGGAGGGTGGAGGGCAACAGGGATGCAAAAAGTGTCCTCAGATGGGCTTCAGTTGACTGACCTTTTTTTTTTTTTTTTTTTTTGCAAACAGGAATAGTATAGTGTATATTGCCCTCTGCTTAGTGGTCAGCTGGGGTGAGAAAGCTTCTCTAGCTGGAAATGTTTGCTTTCTCCGTGTGACGTAAGCGATTATGGGACCTCACATGTAATGCCGTGACCTAGAGAAGCTCGCTTGTGTCGGCTATCAACTGCCGAGATGTGCTGATCTCTCGGCGCTGCCTGTCCTGCGTTAGCTAGTTGCAATGATTTAAAAAGTAACTTGCCACTGGAGAAAGGGCTCCCGCGTTTTCTTCAATGAAGGCCACCTTCGCTTTCCACATGGGATCCGGAGGAAGAGCGTG
The DNA here is from genome assembly GCF_040807025.1 of Struthio camelus. Lineage (NCBI taxonomy): Eukaryota > Metazoa > Chordata > Aves > Struthioniformes > Struthionidae > Struthio > Struthio camelus. Next base: position 24,983,474 of record NC_090953.1, read on the forward strand.
TTGATAGTAAGGAGCAGGCACAGAGAGTCAGATAAAGCATCTCCACTGTTGGCATTGGTGACGCTCCTGTGAGCACAGAAACATCCCAGTGCCAGGGCTAGGCTGAAATAGGGTCTGATTGTCCTGACAGGCTGTGACGGTGCCTTGCTCTGCTGTTCTCTTGGTGGCTGGTGTTACCTAATCATGGGCTGCTTCAGCAGGTACAGCAGGAGCACAGTCCTCGTGCGCTTTCCTTTGGGTCCCTCTTGCCAGAGGCAGCCAGGGGGTGGCTGCTGCGGCTCAGCACCCATCCCTCCAGCACAGGGCCAGGCAGCACTCTGCCTCCTCCCCTACACACATCCCAAAAGCTGCTCCCCTGCGATGAGGACCATCCCTTCAGTGCACAGGAGGCAGCTGGTGGGGATGACCCAGCTGTGTCCGTCTGTCCCGCCTCAGGGCCACGGATCAGGGCAGCGTCAAGCTTTCGCCGAGCAATCCTTTGCCCGTGTTGCCAGGCTGCCCCGGCGTCTCGCGCTGCTCGCAGAGGCCCTCTCCGCCGTGCGCATTCCTCCGGCCGTTCCTGTATCTCATAGGCAACTGCGCCGTTAGTGGCCCTTTATCCCGAGAGTTATTTTCCAGTCTGCCATGTTCGTTCCCCCATAGCTCATTATCTGTTTGGCCGCTTGCCTGGCGAGCTGGAACACCCCACGGTTCCAGGAAAGGCTGCGCCGTCCCCGGCTGGGTGAACCGCGCGGCACGAGCGGCCCGGGCCGTTGGCTGCCCGCGCAGAGCTACGCGGCTTGGGCAGGCAGAGAGTGACAACAGTCACGGGCTTCTGCTCCCTCCTGCTTTACTGGGCTCGCTTGGTTTTGGGGGGGCTTTGCCAAGCCTGAAACGCCCTAGTGCAAATCCCCACCTTATTTTGTATTTGGGCCGGCCGTGGAGCCTGGGGGAAGGAACAGGCAGCGCGGCTTTTGGGGTCCTGCCCGCACCAAGGGCCGCTGGCCAGCGGTTTAGGTCTCGGTGGCCAGCGCTCTCAGCAGGCTGCTGCCGGGAGGGTTTTTGGGCAGGAGCAGTCAGGGTGGGTTTGGATCAGAGCGCAGCCCCAGAGGACCCTCCCGCAGGCGCGATGGGGACCTGCTGGTGGCCACCTCCTCCCTGAACGCTGGGGGGGTTTTACCGCGCTCGAGCTGAGCTTGCTTGTGCCGCGGGCGCCAGCGCTGCCCGGAGAGCCGGACGTGCCGTGTGGCACTTGGAGCTGGGGACGTAGGGTGCTGGGGGTGCCTCGTCCCCGGCGCCAAACCTCTGGTTCTTCAGCAGCGACCGTCTCCTCGGCAGGGCACGCCGTGGGCCCGGGGCCAGGGGGCCTTCCCGGCTCCCGGCGTGCGCGCGGGGCTGGAGACGCAGTGGAGCAGCACAGGCAGTGGGTGACACCAGGGTCCCCTCTCGCTAGGACACGGGAGCAGCTCGCCAGCCCCCGCCGCAGGAGGCTGTTTCTGGAGCGTTTCTTAGGCTTTTCTTCCCTTTCAGGGTTATCAACTACCAGGAAAGGGGCTTGGCAACCAGGTTCAAAGTCTGCCGGCAGGACTGCGGTCCCTTTCCCCTCCGCGGCCTGCCGCGCAAGGCACGAGGACCCGCGCCTCGAACGCTCGATTCGCGGTAGGGTTTTGCTTTGGGCCACCCTGGCCAAGGCAGCCAGCACAGCGAAGCTCACCTCTGTGCGACGCCTCTGCCCGGGATGCCCCTGGCCCGCAGGATACGGCCTCTCCCACGCTGCTGAAGCATGGATCACCTACCATGTGCCGTGTCCCCCTCTCCGCTCGGCCGTACAGCCGTTCGCGCTGCGGCTGTGTCAGGCCGCGCGTGGACGCTGAGCAGGGCTGCGCTGCAGGTCGGCCGCACCGCGAGGTGCAGGTGGGTGCCGCTGGCCTGTTGGGGTTGGGCCGTAGGCTTCGTCACGGACATGCCGTGTCCTGTCCCCGTCCCTCCCCTTCTTTATTTCTGGCTCTTACCAAACCCAGGAGGTGATGTGTGGGATATCCCTCACAAGCCAATGACCCCGTGTGCAGGTGCAGGAGGTGACGAGCGGGATGTCCCTTGAGGACCCATGGCCTTGCTGTGCCTCTGAGCTAGGGCCTGTGCTGGTCCTGGTCCATGCAGGAGGCTGCCAGGAGCCCTCGTAAGAGAGACGAAGGCTGGTGACAGCAAGAGGAGTCAGAGGTGACACTTATGCTGGAGCCCTCTGCGACCTGCCTGGACATTTGGGAGGTTTCTAAGCTGAGCGAGTGGCAGCAGTTGCAAGAGACCTGGAGGTGAAGGGTCTGAGCTGCTTCGTCGTCCAGCTCCTGGCTCGATTGCGGTCGTGTCGCTGGAAACGCTAGCTGCGCGCTGGGGTGGTAGATGAAAGGGACAAGCCGTTTGATTCAAACCAAAGCACATCTCTTGGCAGAGACTCCAGCTTTGGCCAGGAGCGGTTTTCTAGTGAGCTTGGGATAAGCTGTGCAGGGTACATGTAATTTTTCCATCAAAATATTTACGAAACGACTGCCTCTTTCCGGAGCTGCGGAGCGTGGCTGGGCTGGAGCGGTGGGCGCACCGTCAGGGCTGGCGGGTGCGTTTGGCTCGCAAGAGCTCAGTTTGCATCGCAGAGAACAAAACGAAGGTAATCAACCACTTACCTGGCTGTACTGGGGAGCGGGTCAAACCCTTTGGCCCTCAGACTCTTCAAATACAGGCCAGGCCTGTATTTAAAAAGAGAACAACGCAGAGGTGGGACCAGTACGTTGGGGCGAGGTGGCCTGGGAGCGCTCCTGAGTGTGTCCACGTGCCCCACGGCGTGGGGGGCCGCTAACCCAGGGTGCTGCCCGCAGGAGGTGATCGTCCCCGAGGGGAAGTGGAGGAAGGTCTCGCCTGCGTCGCTCTCGCTGTCTCTCCCGGATGCGGACTACCAGTGCATCCACCGGACGTCCGTCAGCAGCCTCAGCGCCAAGGAGAGCTCGTTCACCTCGGAGGAGCCCTTGGTCTCAGGTGAAGGCCTTGCGCTCCCTGCCCTGGGCGAGCGGCAGCGGGCGCAGACCGCGCCGGCTGCGTAACTCGTGCCCTGCCCTAACATGGTGCTGCTTGGGGTATAACCTGTCATAACTACACGCTCACTGATCCTCAGTGGAGGATGAAGGTCTCAGCCTTGCAGACGAGTGGAGCTGAGGCACAGGAGCTTAGTAGCAAGGGGACTGTGACAGGCCCCAGGGGTGGGATGGGTTTCCCAGCTGTCTGCTCAGCCCCCAGGCCCCTGAGCCAAAGCCCTGCGGGTGTCCGAGCCCTCGCAGCGCACCCCTAGCACCCGGGCAGGCCTGGTCCCGCAGGTGGGTGGCGGAGGCCGAGCTGGTCTGAACGGCGGCAGCGATAACCCCAGGGAGGAGAGGAACACTTGCCTGTCGTAGTTGAAAGGGGCCCATCAGGGAAACATCCCGCTGGTCTGAGCAGATTTCCAGGGCTTGTCCTGCAGATGCTGTAGTGGAGTTTGTGTGATCAAAGCCTTATCGCAGAGCACGTGGCTCCTTCGCCTGTGCAGGCTGGATGCTCTCCGTAGCGCAAAGGGGCAGCTCCAGCAGGCTGTCAAGCAGAGCTGCTACCCCGATGGAAATCCCCTTCAAGCAAGGCCCTGGGTCGCTCTGCGCTGGGTGCAGGAGGAGCAGGGACGTCTGCCAAGCGTATCTGCAGATCTCGGCACTGGCTGTCACGTGGGAAGAGGTGCTGAGCCCACGCGGCCACATCCCTGCGTTGACTCTTTGGCCCTCGGGTTGTGTTTCAGAAAGTGCAATAAACACGGAGGAGGAGCTGGATGGGGAGCAGAGCTGCGTGGCAGAGCTGAGACCCTCCGACTACCAACTCTTGAAGATCTTCATCGTGCTGTAAGTGTGCTGAGGGGGGCATGGGCTTCGAGGCGCTGGGGGAAGTGTGTTGGCCCAGCCCTCCCAGTGTGGACTGAACGCTGTTGGCTGACAGCAGTTCTCTGACCACAGCAGATGGGGGACAGGCAACTTCTTGGAGCTGAGAGTGTGGAGGAGGAGGAGGAGGGCAGGTCTAAGCCCATCACTTCTCTGGCCATAGTAGAGGGGAATGGGAGCACACTACATTCCCCATCCAAAGAAAGCAGTTTTGGGAGCAGCATTGAGGACTGCAGCTTGGGGAGGGCCAGTACAGCCAGGTTCCTGCCATCACGGGGAGAGTTGGCCTCAGCCATCATCTCTGAGCACTTGTGCTTGTTCCTTTGCTCCCAGGATCTGCCTCCTGGTTGTGTCGTCTTCGTACCTGGCGTTTCGCATCTTCCGTCTGGAGCAGCAGCTCTGCTCTCTGAATCGGGACTACCTCTCCCGTGGGCACAGGAGGTAAGGGCCTCTCTGCGTCCGCATGAACCCTGCTACCTGGAGGGATGTTTTGGGACAGGCTGTCCCCCAGAAGGGCAAACCGCGCAAGAAGCGGACGACCCAAATGACAAGGTGCGAAGAGCCAAGACTCTTTGCCCCGTTCTGCCTCCCTCCCACACGCGTGTCTGTGTGCGTGTCCTTGTGCACATGCACGCGTGTGCTGTCGTTCTGCGTTTGTGCCCGTGGTGGTGTGCAGCGTTCCCGGGCTTGGTTTGGCAAGCCTGTTGGGATCGCTGACGGCAGTCCCTAAAGCACAATCCCCGCACGGTAGATATTGGTCACGTTGCTGAACACTCAGCAGATGAGGCTTGGTTTGAGTGACCAGGGGACGTTCTGCTGTCCTTGAGACTTTCAGCCCTTCTGAGAGGGTCTCCTGCAGGCATGGGGCAGGTCTGGGCGGAGCGTTGCTGTTCCTCTGGTTGAAAGAGATGGGTGTTACGGCGAAGCTAGTTGCTGCCCCGAGGCTAATGCAACCCTAGGCATTAGCAGGGAGACAGATTGCAGCTGGCTCTTCCTCCAAGGCCAGCGTCCCTGGAGGCTGTACCAGGCCTGGATGGGGTACACGTGGGTCTCTCCCCTCCTCGTGCCTGTGTGATGTGGTGGGAGACCATCTTGCAGCCAGGCTGCAGACAGTGTCTCCCTGGACGCTCACCTCTTTCTTACCCTGTTCTCTGTTTGCAGGTGACTGTTACCACCGAGCTCTGGCTCAGGACAGTCGGTGACAAGAGAGTAGCACTTTGTGTACAGATCTCCTGCCCAGGCTCCCGGCGAACGCAGCCACAGTATTTGGAGCGTCCGAACTGAGGAGTTGGGGTCCTTCTCTCCGTTCAGCCTCAGCAGAGCCCTGCGTCCTCCCGGCTGTGGGACCTGGCAGCGTCACGTCACAAGCTTTGTACTGCCTCCAAGCCGTGCCTCAGTGTTCGCATCTTTGGGGCGTCCCACGCTGCTCAGGAGGGAGGCAAGTGCTGTGTCTTCCGGTCAGTAACCCCAGGCTTGACTCTTGCATGTGGCCTGTCCTTCCCTCGGCCAGTAAAACTGGGACCAAATACAGTCTGTTTTCCTACCATCGCAGACTCCCGCTCCAGCAGGACTGCCCATCTGGGTCACGGCCACTGGTGCCAACTCCCCGTGCCACCGGAAACCTGTCGTCTTCCCGGGGTGCTGACACGCTGTAGCACTGGACGATGGCCCAGCAGGCTGCTGCCCCAGTTGGAGGAAGTGGCTGGGCCTGCCCATAGGACTTGCTGCTAAAACGGTTACTGTTTTTTAATCCCCAACTTGAGTTTTCTTGTTAAAAGATGACCTTAGACTTACTGTAAGCCCCTGTAAACAAGTGGATGAGCTCCTGGTTGCAAAGGACGCAAGCTGGCTGGGCCTGTTCCTCCCCAGACATGTTCCCACACTAATGTAGTTCTCATTGGGACCAGTTCCTCCCGCGCCGCAGGCCGGTCCCGTCGCCCTCCAGCACAGAGCTCGTGCCCCGTGTCTGGGAGGTGCTCCGCATCGGATGTCAGTGTTAAAGCCCAGAAAGCGTCTCCACCGCAGAGGTGGCACCTCCAGGGAGGTGTAAGGTTTGAGCAGCCCTGAAGCTGCTGCAGCTGAACCTGCGCCGAACTGGATTGTTCATCGCTCCCCCCCTCGCAGCTCGAGAGAGGCGGGAACGTGGGGAGCGGGCACTGCTAACGGTGGCCCTTGACGCCGGGCCCGCCGCTTCCCTGCGGGGCGCCTCCAGAGCAGGGAGCGTGCCACCCTGCGAGCCTGCCCTCCGCGGCCCAGCCGCAGCTCTCCTTTCCCGAGCGGAGGCCAGAACACGATCCTCGTTGGCTCCCGGAGGAGGCAGCTTGCGACAGGGCTCACGGGAGCGTTTTTTGGAGACGACCCCGGGCTGTAATGGCCGTGTAGTAGCTGGCCAGGCCTTGTGGCCCCTCCCTCCGTGGTTGTTGCCACCCTGCCGCTGTGTTGCGGGGTCTGCCCCCATCACGCGAGGCAGAGCCAGGCCCCAGGAGAGGCCAAACGTGGGAACGAGCCTGAGGCTGGTTGCTCTCAGCTCGTGTGTGTGAATGACGCCATGTTTAGCCTGTGCCGATGGTCCCCCCGCCCTGCCCCAGCCCCACGTACCACGGAGGTGGGGGTAGGATGGGGGCACCCCGGCTGTGGGGGCTCTGCACCAGCCCCCCGGCCCTTCTGCAGCGCTTTTCGCTGGAGCGAAGGGGTGTCTCGGGGCACCTGCACGTGTGTCCTCTCGCAAAGCACTTTAGGGTCCTCCAGAACAAGTGTCCTCGCTGGGGACCGCACCTGGGACCAAGGCTTCGTTAGCCCTGCTGTGCCTCGTTAGACATCCTGCGGCTGCAGGGCCTGACTCTTACCGGTCACCCTCTCAGGTGTGCGTCTGGGGTGGCGACGTGTCCGTGCCGCTGTGCGTGTTCATTACTGTCGTCGTGTCGTAAACGCTGCTCAAACCGCGTTCCCGGCCAGCGGGGTGGCCTCGTGGCGTCCCGCGTCCCGCCGAGGAGGCGCAGCTGGGTCCACGCCGGGCCGGGTGCCAGCGGGAGGGGGCCTCCGAGGACAGCTCTTGTTCGAGGAGCGCAGCCCTCGCGTACGTGGATTAGCCCCTCGTTAACGGAGAGGGACGCCCCTGCTCCTGGGGATGAGGTCCTGGGGGCCTGAGGGACGCGCTGCAGAAGTGAAAACCATCTCCGGGGCTCCTGTCCGGCCCCTTCGCACCCATCAAGAAGGAAATACGAGGCTTTCCTGGCTCAGACACAGCCTGGTTCCCACCGCTGCTCAGCCCACGGGGAAACGGTGGCGGTTATTTAGCAGCCCTCTTCCTCCTCCTCCTCCGCTGCACGCGAGGCTGCTCCCGAGGCCGCTGGGGCCAGGTGAGCAGGCCAGGCTGCGGCGTTTCTCGCCCCGCGCCAAGGCACGGAGCCGCGCGGCGCCCTCGCGCCTCTGGCCCCCCGGCGCTGAGCCCCGCCAGAGCTGCGAGTCGGGGCCGCCGCTGCCCTCCGAGCCCTTCCCCGCCGCTCGCGCCCGTCCAGCGCCACGGCCTCCAGCGAGAGCGTGCCGCGCCGGCCCTGGGGAAGGCGGGTGAGAGCCAGGCCGTTTTGCTGTCGTTGGGGAACGAGAAGCGCCGGCGGGGACCAAACCTCCTCCTCTGCGGACTCGCGGGCCGGCCGGAGGGTGAGCTCGCCGCCTCGCTCTGGGCTGTGAACGTATTTTAAATAAAACCACAGTTTTCTAGCACGCCGACGCCTGGCGCGAGAGTCCTTGCGGCGACGCCAGGGGTGGGGCGAGGGCCGCGCGCACGCGCGCCACGGGGACGCCCCACGCTCGCCGGCTTGGTGGGCCGCCGCCGCGTCTCCCCGCCGGCCCCGGGGCACTAGTTGCCCCCAGCACGGGGTGGGAGGGGGGTTGGCGTCCGCGCAGCGCGTCAGCGGCATCAGCCCTCGTCCGCGCCGCGAGACGTCCCCGCGGCCTTGTAAAACAAACCCGTCGGGCGGGCAACGCGGCCGCGGCTTCTGCCGGCCGCGTCCGGTCCGTCCCGGCGGGCTGGAGGCCGTGATTTACGGCCGACTCCTCTGCGGCGGCTGCTGCCGGCACGGGGCCGGCGCCCTGGCGCTCCCCGGCCAGGCGGACGAGCCAAGATTTGCTCTTCCGCTGGGATTTCTGACTTCGGCCCTAAAAGCCGGAAGGCCGCTCTCTGCTCCCGGGCCGGGTGGGCACTTTAGTCCCCTCCGGTTTTACGCCTAGAGAGGCGCTGCCGTCCCCACCTCCGCGCTGGAGAGGGGAAGGCAAAAACTGGGGCCGAGGCGCCGAAAGGCCTGGCTCGCCGGGGACGGAGCAGTCCGTGTCGTCCGTGAAACGGCCATTTTCTCACTAGATGGCGGCAAAGACCGCAGGAGGCGGCCGGAGAGCTCAAGGCCACCGGCCCTTGGCAGCCCCGTCTCGCTGCCACCGGTGGGGAATGGGCTGGTGGGACAGGCTGAGCCTTCCTCCTCCTCCTCCTCCTCCGGCCACCCTCGAGTCGCTCCTCGGTGGCCGCTCGGGCCGGCGGAGGGTGGCAGGAGCGCGGCCTTTCATCTGCGACAGGCTCCTTTTCCCAGGTAGGGCTGCGGAGAGACGCAAACGGAGGCCGAGGCGGTCCCGCGCGGCACCGCGCGCTGGCGTAGAAACCGGGCCGAACGCCGCGCGGGAGCCGACTCTGCAGCCGGAGCCGGAGCTGGCTTTCAGCCCCAGCCGCCGGGGTCCCCTTCGGGGATAAGTCTAGCCTCAACGAAGGGGCAATTCGTGGGCTCCTGCTCGCAAAAGCGACCGCCCCGGCCGCTGTTTCTGCCTTTCGTCTCGTGGCGCGGGCCGAGTCGGGCATCCTCACCCGAGCTGCCAGCCCTTCTCCTCCCTGGGAAGGTGGGACGGGGTTTTCTTGAGCAGCAAGCGGCTCGCAACGAAAAACAGGAGCACCACAAAAACTTGCGCTTTGTTGGGGGGGGGGGAGCCAACTGTGATGGCCGTGACGGAGGAGCTGTACGAGGCTGCTGGCAAAGCGGACCTGGTCCCAGGCTGAATGAGCTTTTTCTTTAACGGTTTCTAAACAGAAACGAGGAGTTTGTGGGAAAACCAGGGAGCGCCTGCAATAGGCGCGTTTGCCCTAAAAGCGCTGGCTCTTTCATGTCACCGATATACCAGGAACGGCCTGCGACCGTTCGTCACGTCTCTCCGGTCGTCGCTGGTCCAGTGGCATCTCGGGGAGGGGGCTAATGGCCCTTCCCTAGTGCCCCGTGTTAGGACAGGCGTCTCTCCTGGCGTCCCCTGCTCTGCCCCGCAGGCTTCAAGGGAGGGAGTAGGAGCTTTCGTTGGTTATTTTTAAAACCACTTGTTGATGCCCAGCAAGCTCAACCTCGAAATTGTTTGTTGCCCAAGAAGGCGGTTAGGGGAGTGGGATTTTGTGTGTGTGTCCAGCCCGGCGCTGTCCGAGTCTTAGAGTGGCAGGGGCGCCGCAGCACCCAGTGCGAAGTGCCTGCGGTCCCCCGTCCTGCCTCCCACGCGTGGCTTGAGGCCGTCGCCGCCTCCTGCTGAATCGAAAAGCTGCTGTTGCATGGCTCATGGAGGACGCTTTAGCCCAGCCTGAGGTCCCCTTTGCTGTACCTGCAGGACAGCTGCCAGGTCAGCACATGCCTGTGGCTGCCGATTTCTAACTCGGCCCTGCAGGAGCTAAAGGGTCAGTAGCCTGGTCTGGTTTGGGGTCTCCTGCCTGCTGGGAGCTGGTCACAGCGCGCAGCTTTGTTTCTGAGACAGCATTCGCCTGTTCCTCTGTGCGTGTGTATTCTCTCGGAGCCAGGTGACGCCCTTACTGTTTGAACCTATTTGCTTTTCTTTGTGTAAAGAAATGCCACGTGAAAGCCACCGGGGTGTAAAACTTCCTTGGTTGCTCCCTCTTGCTCACCTCGCTCTCCCTGGCAGCCCCTTCCTCGTCCACAGGCCCCTGGAGCAGGCCAGCGACGAGGCGCCTGCAGCAGCTGACAGCACAGAGGCGTGGGGCGGGTGCCTGGCCCGAGGGGTGGCATCTGCCTGGACTGTGAATGTGATTTTTGCCCTCTGAAACAGTCTCCCTGGTACCTATCTCTTTGTAAGACCCTCTCGCTCTCCCTCTCCCCACCCCACGTGCTTCCTTCCGCCACCTCCTGCCCTTACCTACCCCGATGCTCCCTCAGTCCCACTGACCTTCCTCTTAGGACTTCCTACCTCCCTGGCCCATGCTGCTCCACAGCCACCCCTAAAAACATGATGGAGACACTAAACCAGAAGGTATGGTCTCCTTCCTGTTGCACAAAGCTCTAGCGAGCGTTTCTGTGCTCGCTGACTCGCTTGCTCTGTAAGGCCGACTCCTCAACCCGCTGTTTACTAGTTGCTGGGAGCAGCGTGATCACAAAGCTGATGTGAGACCTGAGGCTGGGTCCTGCTCTGTGCTGTACAGCTCTGCTCCCGGAGGGGCCCGAATGGAGGAAGAATCTGCCAGCGAGTCATGGTATAGCTTGCGAGTCAAGCAAATGCAATACCATCACGTAACAGGAACCCACGGTGCCGTGGGGTCGACGCGGGCAGCAAGAGCCACCTCTCCGTTACAACGCACGCCGCGTCTCAAAAGAAGAGCCGGTTCAGTAAAGTAAGTGGTTTGGTTTAAGTTTTATTCTCAGTTCTAGGCAACAGGTGTCACTGGGAAGAAGGGGACCCCGAAGGAATTACTCCTTCATCCCCTTCTCCTGCTCGACACCATCATAGCAACTCCGGATGGATAAGCGTGTTGTCCCTCTTGGGGGGGAAGGGAGGAGGCGGGAGTTAATGCTATCACACCACCGACAGAAGTATTTGTTTGTATAAATGAACAGCTAATCTGCAACGTCTACTACAAGTGATTGTCTGCATTTCAGTGCCTCAGGGCAAACAGAGGGGGTGCGGCTGTGTTACACCTCGGTAAGAGCATGCCCAATCCGGAGGAACCGGGAGCAAAGCCACCTCCTTAACAGCAGTGAAGCGCATGAGCTGCTCTGGCTAAGCCATACAGGCCCCCCCCCACTCAGAAGGCAATCCCCTTTAGCAAGTGATTGGATCTTATTTCAGACAACGGTCAGGTTTTTCAGCTCGATCAGACCAGTGGGAACGATCGTCCACGGAGCTGAAAGGCTGGAGGGCCAGTAGCTCTGGGGGAGCCCTGGATCCCCGGCTGCTCCTTCTGGGGGGGTCCAGGAAGGGCAGCAATGACGCTGACCCTTGTTTCCCCGCACCATGAGTCCGTGTGCCTTTGCTTGGGCGTTTTGGAAGGGTCTGCGAGGCTTCAGCTACTTACCTTTCCCTTAGCAACAAGGCAAATTTGGGACATTCCTGCCCCACGCTACAGTTGGCCATCCTCTTGTTGTGCTGGTACAAACATTTGTGGGGCTGGGCTGTAAGTGGGATCAGTGAAGAGATCCAGGTTAAAAATAATTCCTCCGTCTTTTTGAGAGTTATTTTTAACCTGTATTTCACTGATCTGGTTGGCATACAGAGGTGTGGTTATTCTGCTAGACACCGCCTAAGCAACTGGCTCCTTGTCTCTCGTGAGGTTATAGATTATTTCTTATCCTGCAATGACATCTCATTTTTTTCCACTGCCAATCCTGTCTTCTGAAAAGAGGATCGGCTCTTAGATCCCAGCCATAATCCAGCACTGGAGGAAAAGTATGTTTTGAATAGGCCAATCATGAGGCAGACAAGTATATTCAGGACTAACATTTGAGCTTCAAGGATACTGCAGTTATCTTTGGCTTTTATACCTCAAATTCTGTTTCTTTGTTCTCCTTGGTATGTTTTTCATCTTCAGAATATAAGATCTGTTTTTGCGCTAGGGGAAGCAGCAACTGTCTCATATATTCTAAGCGTAGCAAATGATAACGAGAGTTGGGGAATGCTGAGGAACACCTCCCCCCACATCAGAATGGAGATGACCTAAAATTGTAATGAAAAAAACTTCAAAGAATGAATGTCACTTTCCATCTCAATTAAGTTTCCCTTCTTAGGGTTTGTTTTCCCAGTTCCCCATTAAATCTTCCACTGGTTCAGAGAGTCGGACTTTAATTTGTAATAAGAGCAAGCAGGGGTGGGGAAGGAAGAGCTACCTTCATACAGCCTAGAAAAACCTACGTGAAGAAGAAAGATTTTTGCCCCATTCTTTAATTAAGCATAACCTTCCTTTTTGATTCTCATTGTTTTTTTATAAATAGCTCCTCGGCATCAAATTTTCAGCTGTGACTCCCGCCTCGCTGCTAAATCCTATATGTTCACAATACCATTAGGCACAGACTAGAAATGTCCATTATAAAGCATTTGGGGCTTGGTTTTAAAGGACTTGGCCAAACCTGGTTTAGTTCAGCAATGCCCACAGCAAATTAAAGCCCCACCTAATGTGAGGGTGTGTTGCCTGCTGGGCAGAGGTGGAGAAGGATCTTTAGCAATCCATTTTGCCACAGCAAGAAGTGTAAAAATCACCTTTGAGAGGAAGATTTCATTGAGGGCAAAGTGACTTTACTGGCCCGAAGTTCAAAGGCCAGTGATTTCTAGAGGAGACTAAGGCTTTCCAAGGAGGATACTTGCAGGGGTGTAGCCATGCTGGAGGGGTTACATTCTTCTTTGGGAAAATCCTGGGCATGGGCATCTCCCTCAGGCACTGGGGGTGCTGACTTGCGGACAGGAAAGGCAATCGTTCAGGGCTGGGGTGGGGACTGCAGCCAGGTCACTTCTGTGCAAGTTTAGTAATGAGGGCTTTCCACTCTGCTCTCTTCTGCGTGATGTAGGAAGGGGTGAGGAGCTGCAGCAAAGGCTCCTGACGTCCCCTGAAGTATCCCTGACACAGAGCCTCTGCGTTACAAATCACATACATCCCACAGTCATAGCTGTTCTGCTGGGCAGGCGCTTTCTCCTCTATGAAGGTTGCTTTGCCCCCTTTTTTGCCCAAGAAGGCCTCCAGCTTCCCTGCCACTTGCTTGGCATGGACAGAGTTGCTCTTACTGTGGGAATCATAATGGGCGAAGTACTTTTTGTCCCTAAAGTAAACCAGTAAGCTCCAGTGGGTGCCTCCAGCAGCCTGGTTGGAGTTATCATTGACAGGCAAGAACACCAGCTCCTTGTGGAGAAGGTCTAGTGGTTGAAGGAACATGGCCACTTCTTCCTGACTAGTGGCACATTTAATGAACTGAGCCACTTCGGGACCAATAAAACACACCTGATCAGAAAATTCTTGGAACTGGTCACTGGCAAAGTACTCGAAGGCAAACCCAATGATGTGATCGTTAAGCCAGCTTGGGGGGTCCAGCAAGGCAACATCTGACTGCCTTAGCAAACTGTCCATGTAACTGAGAACGACAGGGTCCATTCTGCGGAGGGAGGGGCCACAGCGCTCCAGGAAACTTCAGAAGCTAAAACATAGAAAGGGTAGAAGATAAATTATGCAACGAGACCACACCTTTAACAAGACATAGCGCAACAAATTTCTCAAGTTCCTTCTCAGCAAGTAGTGAACAGAAGACTACGTTTCCCAGAGCTGTACTGAAGGACCAATATTTCAACTATCTGCCAGTTGAGGAGACCAAGGATATGCCGCAAGATTCCTCATCTGCAGCTTGTGACAAAAGCTGAGCTGGGCTCTTCTGTTGCCCTAGGAGCAGTATATTTCTCATCACGTACTGCTTAGATAGATGTTTCACAGTTAAAAATCTTAATCTGTGCTGTGGGTGAATTCAAAGCAGTTCCAGCTTGGGAACTGCAGGAATTCCTTCAGTTCTGTGCTTTTGCACAGAAAATATACATGATCTTGGAGACGTCGGTTGGTGTTTGTTTCACCTGTACAATGATAATTGCTGTAACTCTTTCCCTCATTAGTATTCTGAAGAAGAAGTCTTTTCAGGGCTGTAAGAGATATGTATGGTCCCTTTCACCTAAGTAACAGAGATACTGCCACAACTGAGTGCCAGACATATGACCTGTTCCAGGAAAACCTGCCGGTCTGCCAGCACAGGAGGCAAGGCAGCGCTGAGTAAGGAGAAACAAAGCAAAACAAGACTACAAACAAACCAGTTTCCTACTATGGGAATTTTTAGGACAATTCACTGCACACTGGGTAGAGATTTCAATAATTCAAGTAGCGCTGAAGCTGGAAAGTTCACAATATAGCTATCTAGTTCAGCTCAGATTCTAATATACCAAAGTTTTGCTCACAAAAGGCATTTGTTATATAGATTATTTATTTCTTTAACCAAAAGGTAGGCAGTTCACAACATCTTGCAGTAGGTGTAGTATTACGGCTATGTCAGTAACATTTACAAGGCTAGCTGTACTGTGTCAGACTGAGCATCCATCCTATCTCTGATAACAGAGAAAACTGAATGCCCGCTGAAGAACATCAGAACAGGACAAGCATATATGACGCCTCCCACAAGTTCGCCTAGCTTCAAAGAATTTTCCCATGGTCTTAGAAGCGCAGACAGAAATGTTTTCCCTAGATGCATCACTTGACAATGAAATGGCAGGTGAAATTCAGCGTAGACACGTGTTGAGTCACTCGCTCCTGTTTTTAAAGTTCTTTTGCAAGTCTTAGCATTTGGCCATCAGCAGCAAACTTTGCCACCTCACTGCTCCTCACCTTCCCCAGGTCATTTGTGGGTATGCTGAACGATAAAGGTTCCTGCAGGTTCCCACTGGTGATGTCCATCCACCAAGAGAACTGACTGTTCACGCTGACTTTGTCTTTCTAATCTTTTATTCAACTATTTTTCCAGGCTACGTTCTCCCCTCTTAATCTGTGGCTGCTTATTTCCTTACAAGCCTTTTGGAAACTCAGGTGGATTTTATCATCTGAGTCTCCCCATATTATGTGTTTGAGGACAGATTCAAGGGACTTCAAGAGGTTTGTGGGGCAAGACCTCTCTTGACTTCCTTCCATTTATAAACGTATCTGTGCTAATTTTGGTCTTTACTATGTATTCTACCAGTCTGCCTAGTAGAGGGGCCAGGTTTACGTATAATGCCTTCTCAGAAGTTGTTACCCCAAGACTGGCAGGTAGCAAATGTATTAAAGTGTGTTTTAAGATAGCCATTACACACCCCTCCCCACTTAGTTCTTGTGCTTAGCCTAACTAGGAGGTGCTACTCAACAGGCAACAGTGAACGCTCATTACCCTCTGGGATCAGATTAGGATTTAGCCAGGAGATCTTCCTAAGAAAACCTGTCGATAAACAGGTTTCAGCCCCATTTTTCAGCCCCCTGTATCAGCCCCATTTTTCTTCTCACTCCCATATCCTCTGGCCTGGGCTCCTCAGCTTCAGACCCTCTGCTTGCTAGGACAGGAGTAGGAACTAAGCTACCCAGAGCTCAGGACAGCAGTGACATGAGGCCGTTTTTGCCTCACCCTTTCCTCACCCGTGCCAAATACAGCATGAAAACATCTTAGGATTTCTTAAAGCACTGTGTGAAAATTCCTAATGATAAGATCACTTTAGTATGATTCACTATAAATAAGACACTAATTGTCCATTATGATAGGGAGGAAAAAAAAAAAAGCACATGCACTGTGTTGTTTACACATTAGGAAGGAGTAGATTTTGGCTTCTTATTGCAACATGAATCATTAAAAAAATCCTTCCTGTCCAGGTATGCATAAATTAAGAGAGATTTATATCTAATATATCTTGGCAAGGTCACATCACATGTGACTTGTAAATAACAATGTATGAAACATGCTGCATGTGTAACACATCGGAAGGAAGGGCCAAGGTAAAATATCTCAAACTTGAAAAAGCTAATAACTATTTGTGTATCACTGATAGTTCCAAGACATGCCAGGCAGTAAGAGTCATTCAAAAGGAAGGGGAGCAGCTATTGTTATTTATACTGAGCCAAACACAATGGTATTTGGACACGCTTCCTATATTAATGAACCCAGCTAATCTATTTCCAAGTTTATAGTGCAAATCCATTGCAACAGCCTGCAGTATTAAAAAAAAACCAAAAAACACAAAACAACTCCCCCGCCCCAAACTAAGTCCTGGAAACTTAGTAGACTGCCTAATTATAACCCTGCTTAAAGAACTATAGATCCTGCAAGTCTAGAAGTGACCAGTTTGGGGGTTTACAGGGTCATTGCTGAATGCTTTTTACATGTGCCTGTACAATGCCCCAGATTCTCCTTTCCTGTGTTATTTCTGCTTCATCTTCTCCTACAGACATACAAATCAAACCAAACAGCTTTCTAGTCAAGTCCAAATGAAATTAAAGGCTATGGAAGGAAGTGTGCATCCTGTACTCTGTTAATTTTCCACTCTGTAGAAACATAGTTTTTTGTGTGTGTATGTGTGTGGTTTTTTTTTTTTAAGACATTTGGCAGCTTCCTACAATCAGGAAGGGCGAATGGTTATAGCAAATGCTTAATTGCCACTAGCTACTACTTTTAATTTTATTGCCATCTGGTATTTGTGAAACTGCTTCTAAGTTCTGCATGATGACTCACCACACATTACACATCTTAAAGGAAAACCCTTCATAGACTCATATGCCTTTCAGAGCCACTTAAGATAAGTGATAAGGACTGCATCAAAAGCCTAGTGCAGTGGAGCTGTGGAAAGGATACGCAATCAGCGGGTTTGTTCTGTTCAGGAGAACCTTTCAATTAAAGTGCAAGATGAGTTCGCAGTGAAGCTGGGATCTGGACCTGAACATCTTTAACGTTTGAGGATGCTGAAATCCAGTCACAAGCTCTAAGCAAAACTCCCTTCACAGGTCTGCTCAAACACAGCCAGGATTTGCCTACCGAGCACTCAGGCACACTCTGTTCAAAGCTTTTCGTGAAAATAGGCATAAGTACTGACCCAGGATGAGAACATTTATTACAGGTTACAAATGAGTCTTGCTCATTCATTTTATTTGTCTATTAGTGGTTGGAATTCATGAAAACGCTTTGTAATTCTCTGCTTCTCAGAGGGATATTAATTTGCCAGGTTTCAAGTGCTCAGAAGAGAACGATGGAGAGAGAAAGAGAGAGGTTCACGTCTCTATAAAATTCATCAACCCAGCAAACGATGAAACTGTCCTGTAGTTTATGGATTTAAAAAGGGTGCATTCTTGCACCAATATGCCAAAAAGGCAAGTTGCTGTCATCTCTAAGTTATAACAATTTTACAGATAATTAGCACCATCATTAACACAAGTTTGTTTCATAAATGGATGTATCCAGAATGCAAGGCAAAGGCTGCGTTTTGAAATACTTTACAAAAAAATCTCATTTTTCTCATAATGTTAAAGACAGCTACCTTCTGAATGCAATTGTTCCCTTGCACTCTGAAGGCAGTATCTGAAAGCTAGGAAACGAAACTCACTAGTAATTGAGTATAAATAAGCAGTGATGGAGCAAAGGGAGCATCAATTAAAGATGCCTAAAGTCTATTTTAGTAATCAAAACTGCTAGGAACATACAGAGTGAATATTTTAACATGCCCCATTCCTAAATTCCTTTGATAAATGTAAAGGATACAGAGAGAAGTACAGAAAGCCACCTGAAAGAGAGCTTATTCAAACTTTATGGAAGGAAGAAGTGGAGGGGCAGAGAAATGTGAAGTCATGTGGAATGTCTTTGAAACAATCAATCAAGAGCAAAAGGTCCCATGATTTAACCACAAGACCATTCCCCGGAAATAGTTTTTGAAAGCGTGTCGGTGCTCTTAGTAACAGTAGTTTTAATGACAGCACGAGACAAGAAACATCAATTTCTATTTATCCGTGTAAACAGAACTGGGCTATACTGACGCCTGAGTGTCCATGCATATTAGGGTCTCCTAATTGAGCCAGTGAAGACATTCAAGCATGATTAAACAAAAAAGTTGAGAAGGATAACTAAGCCAGAGAAAGGGGTTTACGCCTCTGTTCTTTTTATTGAGAATAAGCGATCTTCATTAGTGCATAGATTAAAATTTCTGTTTAATAGTGGAACTGAATCTTCACAGGCTTCAATAGGGCCCTGAATGCCAAATTCAGAGAAAGCGCTTCACAATTTCCGTATGTGCAAAGTGTAAGACCATGTAAATCCACAGACAAGGCTCGACTCTTTCAATTCGCTGCAAAGTCTCCAAACCCACATACATGTAGCTGCTTTACTTGTCAAGCAAACGCCAGAATCCTGCTTTGTTTCTCAGTCTTACAGAGCCGTAAACTAAAGCTGGGACTAAAGCAAATCCACAGATCAGTATTTCACTGGACAGGATGGGCTTGGCCAAGGCATTAGGTTTAACAGGAAAAAACCCAGCAATGTGAAAAACCCAGCAATGTGAGGATTAAATGTGACACACAGGCTCTCCCTTTTACAGAAATAACAATAAGAAAACCCTTCAGCTTGGTTAATATAAAAGAATCTGGGTGTTAAACTAGGAGTCAATGGATAGCATTCACATACTTTTAAACAGAGTTTATTCAACAGAGCACTGAGAAGTGCTAACAAGAAAAAAAAGCTATCGGTTTCCTGAAAGACAGAAAGGGCTCAGTACAGTGGAATTCGGTCGCAAGAAGTGCTCTGGGCAGTCTGTCATTTGATTTCGGGAAAACGCTACTCACTAGAGCTGACGCGATGCTGTAGCCATGAAGCGCTGCGGCTGACCCCCGGCTCTTCTCCGAGGAGCCTTACGAACGCAGTTGCCCGCTATCTCATGCGACAGGAGCCTGTCTCAGAAAGCCTGCCAGGGCCCAGGCCCGCAAGCGCTCGGCGTTTCCTGCGCATTGCTGGGGTTTCTACTGAAACAAACGAGAGCGAACGAGACGAGAAATGAGGTTATCATTCGGAGCGGCCAGCAACAGCCCCCGCCCCCGCCCCCGCCGTCACATCTGCGGCTTGAGCCGGGGCGAGCTGCCTGGCCCCGCGGCCCCGTCGGGGCCCGGCTGACTCCTACGGCGGCGGCAGCGCCGCGCCGCCGTCACCGGCTCCCCACCGCCGAGAGGCCCGGGCGGCCGCTGAGGGCCGCGGCCTGCGCGCGCACCGGGCGCGGGGGGCGACCTCCGGGCCCCGCCGCCGCCGCCGCCCGGGTGGGCCTGCTCCGCTGGGGGGGGAGGGGGCGGCGCGGTTGCCGTGGCAACGCCAGCTCCCCGCCGCCGCTCACCTGCCGCCTCATAGCCCGCGCCCCGGCTGCCGCCTCTCCCAGCGCCCCGGCACCGGCCCGTAGCTATGCGCCGCCGTAAAGCTGGCGGCGTCGGCGTCGTAACGCGCCCCTCAAGGGCGGGGCGTTGCGGGCAGGGCCCCTCCTGCGCAGGCGCCTCGGCGGGAGGGGCGTGGCTTGCGGCGGCTGGGCGGGGGCGAGGGGGGCGGTGCGGCCGCCCTAGGGGAATGGCGGGGGCGCGGCCGCGGGGCGGGGGCTGGGGCGGCGGCGCGCGCGCACCCCTCCCTCCCCGCCGTCCTGGCGCGCGGGGCCGGGCCGGGCCGCGGCGGCGGGTGCGTGTCCGTGTCCGCGTCCGTGTCCGCGTCGCGCGCCGCGGCGGTTGGGCAGCGCGCGAGGGCGGCGGCCGGCAGAGCCCGCGCGGCCCCTTCGCCCCCGCCCCGCTCCGCCTCGTCTCCGTCCCCCCCGCGCCGCGGAGCGGCTCCCGAGACCCCCCCCCCCCCACACACACCTCGGCGGCGGCGGGCTGAGGGATGCGCCGCGCCCCGACACCCAGGTGAGGGACGGCGCGGAGCCCCCCCCCCCCCCACCGCGGCGCGGCGGGTGCGGAGCGCTCGGGCGCGCTGAAGTTGGGTGCCGGCTTGGCGCAGCGGGGCGGGAGCAGGTCGGCGCCGCGGGGAGCGGGGCCGCCCGAGCGGGGCTCGGAGCCCCTTTGTTCCTGCGGCGGGCTCGGTTCGGCCCGGCCCGGCCCGGCTGGGCGCGGGGCAGGTGAGGCGGCGGCGGCTGGCGGGCGCGGCGGGGCCGGGGCAGGGGGCGCTCGGGGCCGGGGGGCGCTCGGGGCCGCGGCGCGCCCCGCAGAGGTGCCGCGTCCGCCCGGCCTCGGGCGCTTGGCGGACGGGGAGGGCTCTGCTCGTGCCGGACCCCGCTCTGGCACTGCCGTCTCGGGGCAGAACGCGCTTCTTCAAGGCTGAAATAACTTTTTTTTTCCCCCTTTCCCTCTGGGGATGGGCGCTGCAGGGTTCCCCCCCCCCCCTTTTTTTTTTTTTTTTTTTTTGCCCTTGTGAAATGCAGCGGCATCATCAATTTCGGCTAAAGATGGCTGGCATGTGCGGCAGGGCTCCGGGTTTGGCTTGCCTCGAACTTACCCTTGTGTACGTGCAGGGGGTTTGCGCTACTGCGTGGCGAGTATTGAGGTGTCCTGCAGAGCCGGCGGCCGGAGAAGTGAAGTAGCTAACGTGCGAGGTGTAACACGGTGACCGGGAGCGTTCTTCAAAGACAGGCTGAAGCCTTTGCTCCCGAAAGCTTATGTCTGCTTTGCTGGGGAGGAATTTCCCACCAATGAGAACATTTAATGGTAGCGCTGTCAGGAGAGCTAGTGTAGACAGAGCAGCAGGCAGCTGCTGTTGTTTTTTAATACCCTGAGGTTAATACTCTGTTATTTAGACCTATTTTGGGCTTGGTTGGACAAAACAAGACATTAAAAACAGTCCCTCGGGGAGCTTTTGTCTATGTTAGTGCTTCCAATGTGGCTGCCACCAGTGGATCTATGTAACGATAGCAGTGGTGGGCATCTTTGCCAAAAGGGGGGGAAAAAAAAAAAAGCCCTTCAAGTGAAGAAATAGCCTTGATGTTTGTGCTGCAGTAATAAGTGTTGTAATTAAACTGAATCATAGCAGGCACAATTATTTTATGCTTTGAGAAAAAGAACAGACCATTATGCCACTAAAGGAGCGCTGCGTTTAAGATTTCCTTTCTACCCTCCAATGTTAATGAGATATTTCGGTTTTTAAATTAAGTATTTGAATCTATGGCACCCCGCTCCCTGGTACTCAAAACCTTTATTGAAGCACTGTTCTTAAGGAGATTAAAATAGTCTGTTTCTTTCTGGAATTTTCTTAAATGTAGAAGAAATGCCTATTCTGCTGTATTAAAAAAATCCTCAAACATGACTTGCAGTGGAGTGTGGACCTGCCTCGAGTTCTGCCCTTGTGGGGTTTGCTTTGTCTTGCTTATAGATATTTAGCAGCTTCCTTCTCATGTGTTTACGTTTCATATCCTGAAGTCATGCTGAGATTAATAATACAGAGTATGACCTAAACAAAAATCATGGCTTTCACATCCTCTGCTGCAGTATACGTTACTGTGCCTGTCAGAGTAGCAGTCGGTGTATGCTCTGCATTGGTACCGTAGAGTAGAGAAGGGGAACAATTTTAGGAAAATATCGTATAGCAACGTTTGCTAAAGAAAGAACGAGAGCTTTGTTAGGAGGAGAAAATCTACTGTGCTGTTCTGATAAATCAGTAAGGAGACTGTGAACGTTTTAATACATAGGTTCATCACCATAAATAGGACATTAGCTGGAGAAATCAGTTCCTGGCCAACATACGCTCTTTCCTAATTTTTTTTCACAGTGAAGTGTTAGGAAATGGCACGTGAGTATTTTCTTCTCATCTTTGCTGAAAAGAGGTATGCCTGATCGAAATGTTGATGACCGGAACTTAGAACAAGGCTTGATGATGTAAATGCTTAAGCACAAGCTCAGCAAGCTGTGCTTAAACACAAGTTTAAGCAAATCTGTAGTTCCATTTGGTGTCAGAGAGGCTGTGTTGTCGCTGAAGAGCATCTCCTCTTTAATCAGCAGCTCTGGAGTCAGGTGATGATCACGATTTCCCTTACATTTTTGAGTAAACTGATCAGTTAGTGGCTTTTCTCACTTTTTTGTTTTTGATTAAGATGATAAAAACTGCATTTTTCTCATTTTAAGCACCATCCTGTATTGGGATGCCTAAGCCTTGCTCTGAAGTGTTTTTCTGAGCTTCTGTTGTGGAAGACCTGCAGTTTGACCTCTCCACTGGTTCTGGGAAAGTTATGCTAGGGATAGCCTTTGCTCTCACTTCTGGCTGTGTTTTTTCATACTTATGGCTGTTCTGATAGTTGTCTGTCTGGCTGCTTAGGGTAGGGAAGATAATGTAGCAGCCATGAAATGCAACTAATAAGCTTTTGTTTCCTGGTATATTAATGACTCCGCAGTGTAACGCTAGCCCTATGTAAATAAGGGTGACATTATATGTGTTTCATCTTTATTAGCAGGGCCCATAGTCAGTTAAAGGCAACTTTGAAATCTCTTAAGTGAACAAAGTTTGTTTGTTTTAAAGAGAATTAGGCAATTCAAATGAAAAAAAGGATTAAAATGTAGGCTCAGTTTTGTATCATTAATACGAGTAGAGTGCATTTCTAAGTTTTTTTTTTTTTTTTTTTTGTTCTATGGAGCCACAGGTCCAGTTATGATTTATAAAGCTCACCTTCTTAGCCTTTTCTTTTGAGGGAGAGCTGCGTTATCTAAAGGTATCACATGGCTGACACGGCATCCGCTGCTGCAGTCGCTTTTAAACATACTGGAACCTGTATGTGCCGCCTACAACTCGGTTCTACGCACGCTAGCAAATCTTTGGGGGCCAGCACATCACATTCAGCCAAACAGCTAACTATTATATGCCTGAATTATTTCTGTCTAGGATGTTTGTGATAATTTTAGTGAGTATAAATCACATTTACCAGAAAACCTCTTGAGGTGCTTAAGCATGCAAGGTCAGGCACTCGGGAAACGTGAAACCTAACGTTACCTGTACCACCCTTAGTTTAACCCATTTCAAGGTAGCGCGGTAACAGGAACCCCAGTTGCTGTATGCAGCTTGATTTCTCTGAGGATGAACCTCACCAGACTCCAGCTCTGTCCCCTCCGGACTGCAGTGGGAAGGGATCGCTTCTTCCCAGCGCCTGCAAGTCAACAGGGGGAGTGCTGGGAGCACAGGGAAGGTGCTCGGCGGCGCAAGGAGAGCCAGCATCAGTCCTTGTGGCTGCGGGCCGAGCAGGCCCAGGAGCCCTCGCGTCTTATTAGGTAACTCCAGTCACCAGAGTTTGACAAA
Organism: Struthio camelus; assembly: GCF_040807025.1. Lineage (NCBI taxonomy): Eukaryota > Metazoa > Chordata > Aves > Struthioniformes > Struthionidae > Struthio > Struthio camelus. The sequence goes on from NC_090953.1 coordinate 25,006,464, forward strand.
AGCGTGAGCGAATGCGATCTGAGAGTTTTCAAAGCCGTTTAGAGTTTGTCAGGCTTCAAGTTGTTGTCTTAGCGGCCGCAGCAAAGCAGCGTGTCTCTGATTAGAAGGCCGTTTCCTGCCCGGTTTCAGCTCTCGCTCCAAACCGGGGACTCATCAGAGCTTTTGAACGTGATTTCCTTCCAAACATAGCGATTGGGGAGAAAACGGCATTGTCGAGCCATTTCTGTAGAAGTGTCTTAGTTGGTTAAACTGGATTTTGGAAGTTCCTGCTTCCAATTCTTTTGCAAATCCAATGGAGTCGTAGTGCCCTTTGCACGTGCAATCCTTGAGAAGCAATAACACCAACAAAGTGCGTTAGAAGAGCTGCTGTCTGCAGAAGGAAACCCGATTGTTTTGTAGACGACTTGTTTTGCTGTTGTGCGAAGTTGAAAAACACGCTCATTATGTAGTCTGTAAAACTTCCAGTCCGGTTCTGGAGGCTGGATGGGGTGGGTGCAGGTTTCAGCTTTAGAAGACAAGGTTTTTATTTAGGTTGAAAGGAGTGCCTCCTTTTCTAAAGGCTTGGGGCCTATGTGCGTACCTTTGCTTAACTTCCTCTTAACTGAATGAGATTTCCCTCATTTCTACGACTAAACATGAGCGTAAATGTTTAAAGGATCACGACTTAAGTTTACAAATTCAGGACTTTCTCTCGCGTGCCTTTACACAAACAACCCCATAAGGGGCTTGGGTTGTGTCTGGATAGTTAGTTACTCTGAGAAGCAACTTGTTAACTGTTTGGTCTTCCTGATAGGTGTGGGTGTTTTAAAACATTATGCTGTGTTTTCAGGTTAGATGACTGGGATTATCACAGTTCATTGCAAAAGCTTAGGCGGGAATAGGTTTCTTATTGAACGGTTAGAGTGAAATGCTGCTGATGGGATGTCTATAGATCATCACAACTGTCCCCTGATTGAGGTAATTTTTATGGTCAGTTTTTTTTGTTGTTTTTTTTTTTCGTTTTTTTTTACATAGGCTCAATTTTTCCATAGGCTTTGGGAAAACAGGTGTTCAGGATTTAAATTCTATAAACCAAACATGTAAAACTCTTGCCAGATAATGAAACAGGAAAAAAGGGAAATTGAATAGTCTTTGTGTAGACATTTTCTGGATGTGACCCTTAATATCATCTTACTTGACAGGTTGAATTTTGTGATGATATACTTCTCATTTGTGCAATTGCATTAACATTTTAACTTCTGTATCTTAGAAAATAAAAATTTAAACTCAACAAATCACATGTTCTCTGAAAATGTCAAAATTCATAAGGGAAGCTTATTGAACCCCACTTTTGGGATTCAACTGATTTTTGTTTCTGTATTAAAATACTATCAAGAGTTTTGGCTATATTAGTTGTGGTAGCTTTTTTTTTTTTTTTTTTTTTTTTTCCTGTGGGGAGGAATCATATGGCAGATACCTATGGAGATGTTTTATAGGTGACATGAGAACTGTCTCTTTGCCACAGTTTTTTTTTTCTTTTAACCAAACCCCGTCATTTTAATACTACCCAATAGTGCATCTGCTTCTTGCTGCATGATATTTTTCTTTACATTGTAACTCTTTCCTTCCAATGGAACAAAAAGCTGCTTGGCGGTGACTGAATTGCCTACCTCGCTGATGAATTGTCTCATTGTTTTTCTTATACTTCCTTGTATGGCTGTATTCCTAGGGCCATAGGATAGTTGAGGTTGGGAGGGACCTCAGGAGGTCACTCAGTCCAAAATATTGCTTAGAGCAGGGTCATCTTCGAGGCTAGACCTGGTCACCCAGGGCTTGAGCTGTCTCAGATCAGTCATCTTCAACCTATGGTTTGCAGATTGTAGAACGAGATGGGAAGAAGAGCAGTTTGGGCTACTATGCGTTGGGTGAAAAGTGACTGAGAGGAACAAGTTTATAGCTGATCTGTAGTAGTCTACATTTATGAAACTTCTAAAAGGGTACGTACTTCCACTTGAAAACTCATAGATGCCTACAGGTATGTTGAACTGCTGTCTTATGCTGCATTTTCATGATTTCATTAAGCTGATTTTGTAGTAGGCTTCTGTGGAAAGAGGATCTGAGCTGGCTGAAGTTAATCTTTGGAGGAGAAAGGGGATAGTTTTCAGGTGGATCAGTTTACTGGTATCAACTCACTGTGCAGCCAGAAGCAAGGAGGTGCACAGCACTGCCCCTTTTTGGTGGCAGCTTCATATTATAATCTCTTTGGAGCTGAAACAGTCATGCTCCATGAGTATGGTTTCTAGGCAAAATGAAATAAGTAAATGAACAGGTGTGTATTTGTTAAGAGGATTATTTGCATCTCTGAGCTTTAAAGAATTACTGTTATTCACCTGAATCCTTTGTGCCATTAAGATCTTGCATTGCAGTTTCTCTTTAAGGCAGTAGAGGCCTAGGTGGGTTTTCCTTCAGATCAGGGGTGAGGAATCTCTTTCTTGCTGAGGGCTGCATGGGTCTTTTGTACACCTTTGGCTGTCCGTGCAGTACTGAGGCCTGGCTTACTGCACATTCACACAGGATCAGGTGGGCATTGGTCCTGTGAAATGAAGTCAGGGGTTGTTGAGTTCTTTCACCCATGCTTTAGACTTTGTTGGTGTTTCTTGTCAATCATTTTTAGTGTTTTACTAAGAGTGTTATGAAGTACTTTGTCTTTGTTAGAGCCTGAGCTAGCTCTTGTGCCAAGTCTATCTTCCGTTAAGGGAGAAGAGTCTAAAAGTGGAAATTGGTTCCAGGTTTCCTGGGCCAGGAATGCTGAATGCTCTCATTAATCATTAGGCCAGGCCTTTTTGATTAAGTGCAGTAGACTTTGGTACTGGATGTACAGTGTCTGTTGTTGTGGGACCTGTGTGGTTATCCAGACAGTGTTCATGGCTCACGTGCTGTTACTCTATAGTTGTAAGAGGATTAGTAATGACTTCTGCATTTGCATTTTCTGGTTTTTGTGTTGTTCTTGTGACTGGGAATCTGAGTTAAGCCTTTGAAATTAAATAGGCTGAGAGCCTTAAGATAAGAGCACTGCTTTGTTTGTCCCATGACATTCAGGGTTAGCTGAGTTGCAAACTATTGCAGATTGCTTGTTTCCTTGTTGTGACTTCTATTTGTCAGCAAAGCTTTGGCAACGCACCAAAATAACAATTGTATAAATGTTTTAAAAATCAGGCCCCTACTGCTGCAAGTTTGGGAATACCTTAAGGTACACTGGGGATGCACGGGGAGGGGGGAGGAAAGCAGTGTGGCTCAAACTGTTTCTCACCCCAGCTCAAGCACGTGGTTCCAGGGTACGAGCCTTTCTCTCCAATGAAGAGCTGTAAAGAGGGAAGAAGGGTGGTTTTGGCTTTCCCTTGAGAAATCCACAGTCTCGGCACATGATGCTGTCATGGAAAAGAAGGCAGATAGGAACAGGCTACGTGAATGGGTGAGGGAGCAAATTATTCTACTCGTGTCATATAACCAGATATATTACGTGTTTGAGTTTATCCATAGATATGAAAACTGTTCTCGATTGTGCTTTCTCTGCATGAAGTATCCAGAAATGAACTAGAAACGTGCTAGGGCCCTTTCAGCCCTTGTTTCAGACTGTGGCTGTCCTTCCACAATGAGGAATATTGATATAGTTCGCTTGGTTGCTTCCTCTCACCCATCACTGTTGATGGAGATAAGCATTCAGTGCCTTTCAGCCAGCTGTGTCTCATCCAAGCTCTTGTCTCACACAGCTACTGAGTTATTTTCTTTGCAGTTACATGCTTGACTTAAAGCAAGATGCTGGCATAGCTCTGCGATGGGTTTCTTCATCTTTCTGTGGGAGTCCTAATATGCATTGAAAGCATCTCTCCTGATACTTTTTTCCCTGAGAAAGTTTATGAAAACACTGTTGTTGAAGATCCCTAGGAATAGGCCGCCTGTACGTTCATCTGGAATGACGCAGGTAGACCTTAAGTTACCTGAGTCAAGGGGGAGGGCTAGATCAGGCCCTTTTAACCCTAGCTCTGTAAAAATGGTTCAAACTGGATGACCGTACTGCGTTGTTCAACTTTTCTTCGAGAAATTATCTTGGTTGGTTCTCAAATGCCTAGCCCTGATTTACAGCTACAAAAGTGGGTTGTTCAGTACTGGTTCTTTCTTTCTGTTTTACTGTTTTTAGGAGTTACTGCAAGTATCTGTTAGGAGCAATGGGGAATAGAGTGGTGCTGTGTCCTACCTGCTTGGATCTTTCATAAAGTGGCAGAAGAAAAAGGTGTTTTAAACGATGCAAATTATAATGCACAAAAGTATTGAATTCGGTGTGTAATGGGCTACTCTTGAATATTTTTACTTCTTAGAAGTTGTCTATTTATTTAGGACCCAATTAAATATAGTAGGTATGCACATACTGATTTTTCTCTTGTGATAGTTGCTACTTTGCTTAGCACCTTTGTCATTTTTTACATTAATAAAGACATATGGGCTTCTAAATCAGCTTTTCATCTTACTTGCTGATATCTCACCTTGACTCATCCCGGTATGTTTTAAAATTACCTTCAATCAGTTTTACTCTTATTGCTTCTTAGGAGGGCTGTTTGTTCAAAGTCCATTTGCTCCTATCCCGCAAATGCTGATAATCTGATTTTTATCAAAATTCTTTAGACTATCTGCTATTACACATAAAGCAGGACCTTTAAAGGGTGTGAAAGATTTAAGTGTCCAGCACTTGTTGAACACCAATGGAAGGGGAGTGTCTAATCAATATAAACATCTTTGAAAAACATGAGCTCTGAGCAAAAAAACTCACATCATGAATGTTTTTGATAGAACGCCAAGAATTCTTTTATTGTATTCTGCATGTACGTGTTGGTTTTGTTTTGAGTGATGAACTTAAAACAGTTAACTTAAGGAAGGCTTATAAAACAAATATTTTAAGTCAACTGTTTTTCGTACTTTACATAATTATGTAGACAGAAATAAAAATGTAAATGTTTTTGAGGATTTTACTTTTGCAGCACTTCTCTGAGGTGGAGAACTGTTACATTGGTGTACCCTTGTTGGATGCATACAACAGAACCTCCCCTGGAAGGAGTAGTAAATGATTTAATTGTTAAGGAATGTGTTCCCATTAGGCTAAAAAAATTGAACGCAGTAGGTCATTAGAAATGTAGCACTAGATTAAAATGGTGTTAATCAACTTTCTAAAGACTTCAGAGATAGTACTTTTGGAAGAGTGAGAGTATGTTGCTAAATAATTCATCTGCAGGTTCCTTTGACAAGTGAAGTGCAGGAGAGCTGAGCATAGGGGAGGCTGGGCCCTGCACCTTAGGGCTGCGTTCAGCCTTAGTTCACTGGTAGTTCAGTAAGTGGTGGATAATTTTGTGGGCATTGTTGTTGTTATCGGTTGTAAGGATGGCTGAGCAACCCTTGTTTGGAGAGGGATTTTGACAGACTTCTTTAAAAGCACAGCCGCTGTTTCCTCTGCTGCTTTTCAGCAGAGAGTAAAGGTACTGGCAGCTCAGATCACCTAACGTACTCCGCTGGGAGGGGCTTGCTGAAATTTGGAGAAAGATGCTATGGACAAGCAACTTGATCTGGATTTGGGCCATCTTATTTTGCAAAGCAAGGTGAAATGTCTGAGTGAGCAAAAAGGGCACGTTGTGTTTCATCCTATTACATTTCATGGGAAGACTGTTGCATAAATAATCTGTACAGGCAGACACTTGCATGTCATGTCAGAAGAGCAGACTTGTTCGCTGTGGTCATTACCTCAGCTAATCTTTTAGTTATCCAGAGACACTTCACCATGCCTTGAAGGTAAGCCCAGAGATAGAAAGACAATACAGAGCAGAGGTCAGGTCTGATGTGCTCGCAGCGGTTAAATCCCTGAAGAAAGAGACCAAAGCGTTCTGGGCTGTTTGGAATTCCCTAAGAGCTGATGGCTACTGCTGTATCAGTATTTTGCTGTAGACAGACCCAGAAGTGATTTGGGGGGGGGGGGGGGTAATATAATTGAGGCTAATTAGTCATTCCTCAGGAGACTATGGGGCTTGCTCGCCAATCAGAGAACGCGGAAAGTTAAATGTAAGGACATTGCCAGTAAATCCATACGTAGCAGTGAGGAATCTAAAAGTATTTCTAAATTACAATGGAATTAACTAACCGAAAGCAACTAAGGAGTCTGCAGGTATGATTTTAAAAACAAAAACTGCTTTTGCTGTTAACTCTTAACCTTGTCGTGTTAAATAGCGATTGTCAAATACATCTTGACTTGTCAAAGCACAGGACCCCTTTTAAAGATAATGGCATAGTTACGCTTCTCCAAATGCATCTCTTTGCTTTCACTGCTATATGCAGTGATTTGATTAAGGAATTTATTAACATTGCACAGTAATATTTCTTCTTGTGAGACTGAAATTATACCTCCCAGAATTAAATTACCAAGAAACATTACTTAATAGCAATTGCCTATCAATTGCCCCTACCACATTGTCTAATACTTTGCAAAAGCGATGTGAATGCATGTGTTTTGTTTCGCGCTCAAATCCGTTTTCAATTATAGAAATGAACCAGCAGGCCTGCCTTCAAGTATTGTTTCTGAGTTTAGATTTACTCTACGCTCTGTTCCTATTCTTCTCCTCCCATTTATATGACTGAAATATCTCTCTAGGGCAATCACTGCTCAGCTGCAGTGAATATGAGGGAAAATAAATAGAGCACCTCCAATGTTTGACTGCTCTTTCCCCATTCATAGAAAGAAGTGAACACTGAGGAATGTTCCTTTTCTGTAATATTGAGAATTTATCATTTACATCTACGAGTCTTTACTGGAAAGAAATCAGATCTGGGAACTGAAACTAGGAAAAAAACAAAATAAAAACTGCCTGTACATTTTCCCTATATTTTGTTACTGCAAGAAGGCGTGACTATCACCCATAGCGTGCTGCTTCACTGATGGTCGTAGCTAGGGGGGCTACTTGACTTTTGGATTTTGAACAATGTGGAGATTCGTCTTCTGGTTTTCTTTTGTTCAGTGCAGCTGCCCTACTTTAATGCAGAAGAACTTCATGCTACCTTTATTTTTGTTTTGTTCAGGAACCTGTGAATCTTCAGATGTAAAAGCTGAATGGAAAGTTTTATCCATTTGTTGTTATCTAATGTGGTGAAAGGCACTGATGTGAGATCTCTAGTGCTAAATAGGAATGATTTTTCAGCTACGTTTGCAACATAATTCAACTTAAAATTAACTCAGCTGTCTGATTGAAGTGTTTGTTGATGCAGATTATGTGGTGGAAAGACTGTAATCTTGTCTCTTGCATTTTTTTAATAAAAATGCAATCCTTGGAAGAGTGTCCCTTCTTTCAAGCCAAAAAAAAAAAAAAACTAACCTATACACATAGATTTAAAATGTTTTTAGATGAAATTTTTTCTCTATTCATGTGCTTTATAAGTTAACTGTACTTAACCAGGACTGACCTTTAAGCTGAGAAAGAGTTTCTCTAGGACTCCTGTCTGGAATGACTCTTCTCTTCTGTTTAGGTTTTCTGGGAGCATTAATCTACATACTTTTCTTTCAGGTATGTTGTTCAGGGGGTGGAGGGGACCAAGTATTCAAAAAACGTGAACAATTTTCCTTAGGTGAACGATCATTACAGGTTCAGATTCTAGTGTTATTAGTGAGACTCCCGTCAGCTGCCATTTAATTTTTCTTAATGTATAAATGTTGAAATTCTTGCTTGTGATATGCTTTTTACATCTTGACATGACCTTTCCTAATAGCTCTCAAGCTGTCTTAAGGTCTGGAAATTTGAAGTGTCTAATAAAATGTTGCAGGGCAAGTGAGTAAAGTGACTATTACAGTTAAATTGCACAAATGTTTCCATTCTAAAAAGTTATTTTCAGCTGCACAGAATTGTCAGAGTTCTACCTTTTTAGATGAGACTGAGCATACACTTTCAGATAAGGAATAGTTTTCTTTTCCTTCTCCTTCCCTCCCTTCCCCTCCTTCCTTCTTTACCCTCTGCATTTGCTCTTAGTAGAGGCCATACAGGGTAGTTTATGGTAAGATATGAGATTGGCAGGTTAGCGGGTCTGGATTGTAATTTTAAAATTACAGCGACTTCTGAAGGAAGAGAGAAACAAAGGCGAGAAACTTGCCATTCAGAATGGGAGTAATCCTTAAGCATAAGTATGTCTTGTTTGATCGGAGGGAAAACTAGATTTGTTACAACTCCTATAGCATGTGAAAATTGGACTATGACATATAATTAAAAGAGATTCCTGGTGGTGTGTTTTTTTTTTTTTTTTTTTTTTTTTTTTTTGCACATGCCTGAATCTGTGGATAGTGTGGGGCATTTTCCACTGACGGTTCTCTAGGATTTCACTGGATATAATCCTCATGTTTAACAGAGTAAGAACCCTCACTTCAAATTCAGTGAGTGTGATGTGAAAATTATGAAAGTGTGTGTATTTGTATGCTTTAGGGAGCTATACCTCTGAAATGCTGGAATAACGCTTAGTGAACTGCTGCTGTTGAATTTGAAGACAGGACCTCCAGTCTCACTATGATCGCCTTTGGATAGCGAGTACCCAAGAACGCTTGTTTCACCTTCAAACAGGGCAACGATTTTTGTTTCTAAGTTCCACTAACTAAAAAGCTTTGTGTGGTGCTCCGTCTGCAGAAATCTGTAAAAACGAATTTTCGAGTGGCAAAGTCAAATGTGAAAGCTGAGTAAAGTTAGCTCTCCAGTGCACCCATCCTGGTGTCCCTTTGTGCCTGGGCATCAGGATAGTCTTTAATTACGTAATTTTATACTGTTCTTCCCGCAGGACTTCTGAGTCATTCGGTACATGGGATGAACAGTCCTCTGGAAAGAAAAGCGGCGAGCTCTTGTGCCTGCCTTCCTGCACACTCCAGTTCCAGCACTGAATATGGAATTAGTGACTATTTCCTAGACCTCTTGGATACTTTTCGCTACTATGCAAGTTCTCGGGAAGCAGTAACCGAGTTACAAATGTAACTAACTGCCTTTTGAAATAGATGGATTGGGGTTTTATAGGTGGGAGAAGTGAGACGGAAGGAAATAAAGCTAAAAACTGACAAATAATCTGCTATTTGAGTTGTTGGTTAGGAAGTCGCAGAATTCTTCCGTGACTGTGAAGCCTGAGACAGAAAACCCCATGGTGACCTGGAGAATGTGGGTCAGGTCAGAGCACAGCTCCAGACTTCTCATTCAGAGATCACTGTATGTTTTTGCTGGCATGGCTGAGAATTGCTACTTTGTTCTGCATCTTCCAGTACTCAGCAGCTTGGGAAATCAGAACTTACAACTTTTTTGTGCCCAAGTACCTAAAAATGAACAAAACTCTGTGGTTGTCTGTTGGGAATCATAGTCTGTTGTGGAGGCAAGTAGGGAAGTAAACTTTCTTTGGTGGCATTTGCTTACTGATAAGACTATATATTTTTTCTTCTTGCAGTTCCTTTCCTCATTCTCTACATGCCTTCTAATTTCTCAAGCAAATAAGGTGTGGGTCCTTCTCATGTCTTACTCAATGCATAACTGAGTTATTCTCCACGTTTTATGTGTGCTAAAATATGTGGTAGTGTAATTCATATACACTACTATATACATGAATTTAGTGTTGTGAATTGTACAGCTGTATATTATTTTGAGGTCAACAGTTACTTGCATTCATTTTGTTCAAGTTGTTAAAGAGTATGTGGAACAGCTTAGGTTGCGTTTGCGTTAGCTACATCATATTTACTATAAAAAATGTTGCAGAAACACTTACTTTATTTTTGTCCCGAAATAGTTAATTCTGAAAAACATGTTGATCTGAGCAAACAATACGAGCCAGTTGCTGTGGTCGGTAGGGTGTGGTTCGAAAAGGTCTTTTTTTCTGATTCTGTTTGCTAGGCTGAGCTGGAAAGGGCTAATTATAGAGACAAAGGAAGGAAGAGAACAGGGTCATTTAGAGCATCCAGCACAGTTTCCTTTAAATTAGTAGTTGGGCTGAATAGATAAAAACAATAAAGGAGCATTGAGTGAGATTTCAGACACTCTGGCTTAGGCTAGTGTCAGCAGCTGTAGCAGATGATGTTTTGCAATTTCAGTTTGATTTTTAAGTAGAAGTTGAATTAGTAGTTTTGTTACCAGACTTGCCAAGTTGAATGTAAAAGGCTAAAGAGATTTTAGAGCTGTTTTTCTTTGACACATTCTTTAATACAATTTTAAAAACCAATAGATTGTGATAGTGGACTGTCATTGGATGAACCAAAGTAATTCCTTGTCTCCAACTGTTGAATAAAATGGGCTTTTAAAGTCTCTTATATTTGTTATATATTTTAGTAAAAAAGACTGCTTTGATCTGTACATTTCATGTAAATGTAAGATGGAACCATTGTGGATATGTTTTATCCCTAGTTTGAGAGCAAACTGGGGCTAAATGTTTTTTCCTAAGGTTGATCTTAGGGGTTTAAAAGCTTTTTTTCTGGATTTATGTATGAACTAATTCAGATTAGAGGAAATAGTGTTTTAAAGAGGTGATGCAGAAGCGGTATGTGCTTTTGGCTTGTACTTCCACAGGTGTGGAAAGTCATAAACTCTTATGCTGCCTGGAATTCATACAAGTCAGTAAAAAAGCTTTTGCTGTGCTCTTGCCAGATGATCCTTGAGTCCTTGAAGATACTCTTGCCTCAGTTCTCCTCTGTATTGGAAAGAGGACTGATTGGCAGACCCACCCCTTTTTCTGCAATGTGTTTTTTTTCTTTTTTCCTTTTTCTCTTTTTACTGGACTTACTGTCTTGCAGCATGCAATTACTCAGAATTGTTGTGCAGAAATGAATGTGGGAGAGCAAGGAGAAAGAGGGAAGAAAAATCCAAAGTTAGGTTCATGCTTTTTAATCCAGATTGGCAGGTTCCTTTTGCCGGTACTATGACTCATCCCAAGCTTCCTTGCTTGAGGCGACTCCTGGCAACGCATCAAAGCAGAAACCCATGCTTTCAAACCATCGCTGAACCAGGACTTTCCTTGAGTGAAGACTGTTTTACTTGTGCCGGAATCTTTCATGCGCAAAACACTGCAGGATGTGACCATATCTCTGGGAAATTTGGATATACTTTGGTAATTGATCTTCAGGATGAGAAGGTTTCCTCTCACTTCTTTGAGGGAGACACATACGAGAGGGTCCTGCCCATCTGGGGATGAGTTAGAAAAGCCCTCCAAGGTCAATGATATAATCAGGTACTAGAACAGTCTTTTCACTCTTTAGTTACTTCCTATTGTAGAGCTTATATTTAGGGTTTTAGCTTGACTTGCAGGCTTAATATTTCATTTAGGAAATTCCTGGGCTAGAATTTTTTTTTTTTTTTTTTTTTTTTTGCCCCAAGGCAACAAGCAGGGGTGTGCTTTGCTCAGAGCTATGGTGGGGGCAGAGGTTCCTGCCTACCCCTCCTTCGTTCTCCTGGTAAAACTAAAAATATAAATGCTCCTGGCTCATTTTGTTAAACATGTGAAACAGTAAATTTTTAATGAGCTTACTCACTCTGAGCAAGAAGCCTTAGCAGTGTGAGCAGTTCCACCAGCAGCTATTTCGGGTGGGGCCGCGGAGAGGGAAAGACCCAGCTGGATCATGGAGAGGCTTAAGTGATACATAGCAAAACTCTTACTAGAAGGTTTGTGTCAGAAATTGGAACTGTCTTGTGGAAAGCATGGGGTTTCTGTGGAATATTCCCCCAGTGACTTCATGCAAGTTATCTCCTCTTTATGAGCTCTACTCTTGTTTTTAGGATAACTTTTTTTCAGCTGAAATGTATCCTAAGTGTTCTGTAGGCTTACAATATGGTAGATTTTGCAATAATAAAACTTTTATAATAGTATAGCTATATATATAAAAAAACCTATATAGTTATGGTATTATAAAATATCATTATATTACAAATTATTGGTTATATGATAAACTTATACATTTTATATATGTACAAAGCAGGTTTACAATATTATATACTATTTGTAGGTTTATATTATTTATTTCCTGTAGTGCCTAATTACAGCCCAAGATCTTTTACTGAACAAGAAGGTGGTACCTGATCCAAAGAACGTAGTCATTTGAGGTGGATCCGTAGAGGCTGTCAGGAGCTCGGTGAAACAGGGCCAGAAGACTGTGTAGGTCACTTGGGGTCTTGGCACGTCTAAGGCCTTAACTGTGGGATTTCTTTTGTAGGTGTCGTGCAAGGAAGAGAAAAGCTTGAGTGAATATGAAAAAGATGTATAAATATTTAGAGGCTGCTTCTCTCAAGTGTATGAGGGGAAGAGTCTTGGAAAAATCATGAAAGTGGTCATCCTTTTCTTCTTAAGGAGTAGAAAATGAAGATTGGCCTCCTAGCTGGCAGAGGAGTCAACCTCTTAATAGTGATCTTAAGTTACACATGAGGAAGAGCCTTAAAAGTACTGATTTAAAAAAAAGCATATTTAATTCAGTAAGGATGTATTAGGATGCAAGAGAAGAGCAGCAGCATCCCATTAAAAACCTTATTTTTGCAGCCACGTTCTGGCAGGTTACAACAGAGTGACATTGCCTTTCCCGTGATCAGAGCGAGCAGCAGCTGAGGTGCGTGCCTGAGAAGGGAGTTTTCGATGTGTGGATGCATGTGAAAAATGTTTATCTTTACAATCTTTGTGTGCTAAGGGAGAAGACAAAACCAAATAGATCTGTTTTTAAGTGCTGGCCGTTGAACTGGTACATTAGATCCAAAACTTGATCTGTATTATTTATACTTACCCAGCAAGACCCTTTTTCTTCCATCTCTGTTAGATTTAGTCCCTTCAATTTTTATTTTGAAAGGGGCATTTTAAATAATGTTGCTTTGGTTCATCTTTCTCTGCCACATCGCATAGGCATTTCTTTCCTTCACCCACTTCTTGATTGTTTGCCATGCGTGACAAAGTCCACAGCATAAAGCCTTTTTATATGGATATGTTTTCTTATTACCTGCTTGTTCTGCATCTGATACTGTGTGATCCTTGGGGTTTTGGAGGGTTGCCATAGCAGACGTTTACTTAAGCAATTTCTAATATCAACAGATGGTGTCTAGGTGGGTGCGTTCCCTCCTCTTTTTCTTGTGGTATGTTCTGTGACCATTAGGACCTTTTAAAACTAAGGTTCCTACTTTTTTGCTAAGTCACCAGACCTTCAAATCTTTGTTTAGGATTGTTTCCTACAGAGAGCAATGCACAGACTTGCAGCAGCGGCACTGTCTTTTCCATGTGTCTCTGATCTGTCAGGGCAACTGTTGGTAAGTGCTTGAACAAGTGAAATTTCACAGCATTGCTGAATTCGTAAATAAATTATTTTTACACTCTAATAAGCAGTTAAGTACAGTATAAACATGGTGGTATTTGAAAATCTATGGTGGAAGGAGTGTGCGCTTTTCTGGAAGCAGTGTTAAGTGAGAATGAGAAAAGTGTATTTTTGTGGCTCAGCCTGTGGTGGTTCTGCTGCCTCGGTTTGCTGCTCCGTTTTTGAATTAAACATTTAGGCGAGAGTATTCGATTGCAAGGTATTGTGCTCTGTCAAGTGCTCAGTGTATCTGACAACCAAGCTAGTTCTATTCCTGTTTCTAATTGAGGTTTCAGAAACACGCCTTCAGGGAGTTATATTTGAAGACTGTACCCAAACGTGCAAGGTGGCTTTCTGTAGGTAGGTGTGCTGAGTAAGATAAGTGTTACCATTTCGATAGATCTCTGTTAATGATTTTAATAAATGAAAAATTGGAGTCTAATTTAATCTTTGTATATATCTAAATTTTCTGATCATGCTCAGCGCTGTGATATATTGACTTTTTTCTTCTACCATATGCTCAGCATAGTCAAAATGCTATAACCAGCTTTAATTTTCTTCGTTTCCTATGATTCTGTTAACCCATTTTTCAGGAAATTAGTGACTTCCTGTAGACTATTTGTAGTTGCTGTTGGCTGAGAAAAGTGAGGTGATGCCTATGCAATGAAATCCGATAAAGTGTTTGGGAAGATTAGCTTTTTCCTTTTCAAGGATTAGAACAATCTAATTGGTCTTAAAACACTATCACACTCAATGTCATGTGTAATTTCTGTCCTAAAACTTGTTGTTGTAATGGCAACGGTTTTCTTTTGTTGACAGTAAAGCCGTCTGTGACGGATAGAAGTTTGCAGCTCTCCGTACCCTCTGGCTGACCAACCTCCTTTTTGTACCAGTACAGCTTGCTTCTGGATTGTGAAGAGGAGCCAAAACTAAGCGTTTCTGTTCAGTTGATGTATTGGATTTATTTAATTAGTTTGGCAGTACTGTTCTTCTCCTTTAAGAAAACAGAAACTAAATGAAATCTGTTGAGAATCCTTCTTATTTTAGGGATCTAGCTGTGGAGACAGAGAGATACTACAATATTTTCTCTGTAACAATTCTCAAGTGCCATAGGGATCCCCCTTTTTCTTTTCTTTTTTCTTTTCTTTTTTTTTTTTTTTTTTTGCAGTTTACTGAGCCTGTGAACTTCTGTGCCAAGGCTTCTCTTTGCTGCTGCTGCAAGCTGGACTGCGAGCGTAATACTCTGCGGCTGAGGTATATTCACCCGCACGCCGCACTGCGTTCAGTAGCCTGCCCTGGACGAGAAGCAGCGAAGGGTGACTTTATCTCAAGCCCGTCAGATTTCATATAGTATTTTATTTGCTTGTATGAGAAGAGAAGACGACCTGTGGGATTAAGAGCAGGCTGTAGTCTAATTTTGTCCTTCCGAGTGAAAATCCTGCTTTTTCAGCTCTTTGCCTAGGAGTAGAAGAATGTGGAGACTTTGGGGACTTTAGGGCTTGAGCTCCTTATAGCCATTTGGCCATCTGTACGCGGAGACTGAATGAGATAAAGTACTGTAGCTTCTTAGGAGAAGAAACGTGATATAATAATCATGTGCATAGCTTGGCAGCCCTTAGGAGGAAGTTTGAGTGTCTTGTCGGAGACACGAAAATCACTGAGGACTGGCATTCAGTTTGTTCCTCAGTGGTCTGTCTGTGTCTTACTCTTTCATGTCCTTTTTTTGTTCTTTGGAGGCATTGTTGAGGTGAAAATTCACAGTAACGTTACTTGCATTAATCTTATTTACTGGTGTTCTAAGAATATCTGATGCTATTGTCTGTTTCTTCCTACCTGAAATCTAATCTCTGCTCAAATTAGCCCTTTGTAATAAGGTTTTTGTGTTGGCCCTTACTGGATAAGAGGATGAACAAATATTACAACATTATCACCGAGGTCTTTATCCTTCTTCAAGATAGAGCGATTGAGCTTGAATGTAGGTTATTTATGCATAGAAAAAGAAGTTATTTGTGTCCCTGAATTACCCCCATCCCAGAGACTTGAGCATTCCTGCCCCAGGACGCAGTCTTACAGCCTGAACTGACTCGATGGCGACTTACAGTCCCTTCCCTAGCACAGAAACAAAACGATATTTTTCCCCTTTTCCACGTGTACAGTAATTCTGGTGCTGCCCAGCCGTGCCAAGCCAGCAGCACACATGCAGAAAATGCATAATGAACCCAGTGTTCGTGGGCAGCTCTGCATCAGCCTGGGGTTTCCAGCAGCACTTTAGAAATATGTGCAGCCTGTTCATTCGGAGCCTACACAGTCCGGCGAGGGCGAGGAGGAACCGGGGCTGGGAGCAGCCTGTCGCCGCTGCACATAAAACAACTCATCCATCCTGCAGCCTGTCCCCAAGCCGAGATATCCCAGAGACTGGGCATCTCTGCCATGGAGTATAACGAGTGAGTAGAGCTCAGATCGTGATCTGGATTCGGTATCGGATCCCAGAAGTTGTGAGAGGAAGGTGGCTGGCATTGCTTCCTGGGCGTCGCGTGGTGAATGGCAGTTATTTATTTACTTCTGTTTCAGGCTTGCAAAGTGTAGGCAAATAGGGGGATGAAAATCATGTTAAATTAGATACTTCTAAAACATCTTCATGATTTTCCAGGCCTGCTGGCTGTTGTCATATCGGATTTTTTTTTTCCCTCTGGTTGGGGAAAAGACAGGGGGGAGAAAATTGCTTCCAGAGATGATCTTATAGCTGAAGAGAGAGACACCAGCTGAGGTAGTACTAATGTAGAAATGGCAGGCATTATAGACAGGTGATGTTTCTTCCTGCTCTTGTGGAAGCTTTATGTTACTGGATAATCCTTTTCAAAATAACACCAGGGCATCCGTGGAAAGCTTCCCCTTGTCAACACTTAGAGCGTAGCAATTCAAGCTGTGAAATGACAAAGCTCAAGATGAATCAAAAAAACCCCAAAACCTTAGACTTCCTTCTTATATTAAGGTAGATGAAGTAAATTCTTCTCATTTCATCCTATTTCAATGGCAACTCATTAGCAAACTTTGTCCTTTTTGTATTTCTCCTAATTTGTATTTTGAATGTCCTGGTGCCACCATTTGGTGGCTTTAATATTCATCTAACTTAATCATTGTTTAAGTTGGCGCACCATGGTGGTTCAGTTTGTTCTGAATGTGGTACAGATCTAAGGTACCTTGTGTAAGCGTAGAGGGGTAAGGGAATACTGGAAGTTATAAACTTTCTTTGGAAACGGCCTTCCACAGGAAGCAGCGTTCCAGCAGCCTTTGTTTGAAGTGTAAGGATTTCCCAGAAAACTTAATGAAGCTGTCCTTAAGCACTCCTGAGTGATAATCTTTCGACTATTGCTGCTACTATTAGAGTTCCTAAACTGGAAAAAAACTGCTTGTAAGGGCACACGCTGTCTTTTTTTTTTTTTTTTTTTTTTCCCCCTGGACAGTGAAGGGAAAGTGATGTAGCAGACTGTAGTTCAGCAAAATTAGTAACCATATTGAAAAACATCCATCTCTATCTATATGTATATATTAAAAATAAAATATTAATTTTGAAAGCCTCTGTGTGTCAGGGTCTCTGCTTGGTTTTCCTCCCATCTGTGGCCCTACAGAGACTTGTCCACAGAACCTGCAGGACTAAAACTGTCCTAGCATGTTCTGATACTACTTGGTCTAGTAGTCTTCTGCCTGTGGTGTCCATCTTAAAATCGAGTAAGGTGACCAGAGCCTTTGGACTCTGAATAAAGCAGAGTATGTTAAAGTTGGAAGCTGCCTCTCTTTATCTACTTAGTCAGGGAGAAGAAAGACGAGCTGATGCATGCTTTCCTTTGGAAATTTCCCTGAATCTATACATTGATTGCCTTCTAGGCACGTTGAGAAGCTGCTCTTATATCAACAGGAATTCTAGTGGCAAGTGCAATGGGCCACGACGTGACTCGTTTGTAGGGAGTTGATCCTTTTTCTGTGTGCCTGATCCTGCATCAGAATACCCGTGTCCCACTGGGGACATTTTCAGCCAGAATTATTTGTACTGTTAGCAAAGGAACTACAAAAAATACTTGGCATCTCTTTAAAGCTCAAACTGGGAATCCCTAGAAATCTCTTTAGCTTCTTATTTTCTAATTTACTGAATCCATTGTGAGCCCATCCAGAGTTTTGCTTTCCCCATTTCTAATTGTACAATGCAAGCAATGGTTGGATGATCTTGGCAGGAAGGAGGGTAACAGAAGATGTTGCCTCCTCTGCAGGAACGTGCTGTCCCCTTAGTTAAGTTGGCTTGCCCCAGTGCCTCTAATCTACTTCAGTGGAGAAAACAGCTGCTTTAACTCTTCTTGCTGAAGATTGATGCTCTTCCCCCAAAACAAACCAAGAAACAAGCCAAAGGTGGCAAACCAGTAAGGGTCAAACTGAAATGAAATGTCATCTATTACATATTCACATGGAGAGTTGTGAATAGGACCTACTGGGATCCAGATTATTCAACAGGACTTTTTTTTTCTTTAATGTTTTTTCGTATCTGCTTGTTGAAGAACCCATTTTGATTTATGTTCGTGCATCTCTTACATGTATGCATTTGAGATGAAAACCAGCATGGCTAAATGATGAGGTTCAGGTTGACTTGAGCCAAACAGATGCACTTCAAAAAATGAAACTTCAGTCTTAAATTTACTTAGCTCATTTCCTGGTGTCATTACATTATCCTGATGATGAATGTGCTTTAGTTATGTGATCCTACACTAAATATATTTTTAAACGTTTTTTCACGCTCCCTTCTGTTGATCTCATCACATAGCAAAGTTAATAGATTTAAGGCAGTCAATTTCATTTCCATACCATATGTTCCCTAAGACATTTTTGAGGGGTAAGTATAATGCTTTTATATTTTATTTTACCATATGATACCAATATGTACTCAGTGTTTCAGGTAAACAGAGGTAGGTGTATGAATTCTTCTCACAGAAGCTCTCAGCGAGATTACTTGCTTTTTCTTAATGGTGCCATTTCCTACAGTCTTTGCAAGAAGAAAGGTGACAATATCTATCCTTGCTCCTCTGAGGACAAGGAGGTCATGCAGGCACTTGAAAGTGTTTATTAGACTTTAAAACAATGTTCCCCCCCCCCCCCCTCCCAGTAATGTTTCCTTGAAGAACAACTTCTAAATCGTTATTCTGTAACATTAATTATTGCAAAAGGAGGAGTTCATGCGATATTTCAGTAGCTCTAAATGCTGCAGTGAGTTTGGAGGATAGGGCTATAGCAAGGACAGGGCAAAGTAGGATCTTCCTGAGTTCCGCTTGGGGAAGTCACCGTGACGTGGCATAGATGCTGGCTTTTCTTCCGCTCCCGTTGCTCCATAGCCGTTGAACTGAACCAGGCGTGGAAAGTGACAGCCGAAAGAAATGGAGATGGGCAATGGGGAAGGCGAATGCAGGGTAGGGATGGAAAGGAGCTTTACTGCAGATTACCTGGGAAAAAATGTTTGAGGCTGCATGCTACGTTTCTTTAGGAGACTCCAGGAATTGCTTTGCTAAACTGGCACAGTTACATGCAAATGTAAATTATAAAATTGAATTACGTAGTCGGAGAGCACACGATCTCATTTGGGAAGAATATGATTTCTTTTCCTGTCTAATAAATTTTGATTGCTACCTGAAGCATAAACTCAGTTGCAATTATAACCAACAGCTAGTACTCTAGTTGTATTCTGAATTTGGTTAAGTCCCAGGAGTAAAGTATTGAAGCTGGCAGATTTTTCTCAGCATCTGGATGGTACCAAATATTTTGAAACTTTCTTCAGCCCAGTTTTAAACAAATATACTAGCTTATTTTGGGCATTTTGTATTAGCAGTGAACAGCTGTCCCTTAAACTAAATATGACTGAAGCGTGGAGGAAAAAATTCAGTTTTGTTATCTGGTAACTTAGGTTGGGAGATTTCCTGCGCTTTGCACACGCTTCCTTAGTTTTTCTTCAAGTTTGGTTTTAATGTGGTAAGTGGATCATGATAGAATTCAAACCAAAATGTCAGTATATCTTTTGTTTGTTTTCTTTAGAGAAGTTGGTATTTGCTCAATTAAATTTTGACTTAACAAAATGCTGTAGAGAGAGCACTTATTTTCCAGCAGTGGGTTATTATTACCACTTTTTACAGATGTTCATGTCCTTTAGTATAAATGCTGAACTTGATGGTCCTAGTAGAGAAGAAATCTTAGCTAAATATTTGTGGAAATGTTATGAAAATACGACTGCTAATAACTGATGTTAGGAAATAATTGACAAATTCACCAATGAAAAAGATTTAAAAAGGCTTGTATTCCATCACTGCAAGCAACTTTATTCCATCAAATCCATTGCCATATTTTAGATTACTGATGCTGACATCTCTAACCAGTTGAATTCAGGACTGTAGCTGGAATCCTTCAGCTGTACCCTCCTTTCCTGTTTTTTACAGGCTTGCCACGTAGTCCTTTTAGTGTTAAAAATATTTTGCCTAGCTTTACTGCCCACGATTAAGTGAATTAGGCATCATCATCTTATGAGAGGTTTAGAGAAACGACTTTGATTTTTACCCCTTACAGTGTGAGAGAAACTAGCTGAAGTAATACCTCACTGTCCTGGGGAACTGATACAGTTTTTAAAATTGTAAACGAAAAACAAGATGCCTTGATATTCTGGAAAAATGCCTGTGCAATGTTCTCTAGAAAATTCAAGTCAGCTGTTCTTTCAAAGTAAGTAGTCAGACTGCCCTTTCATAAGAAACAATTGTGAAGGACTTTTGTCATTTTTGTCATCCTTGTCTTTTGACAGAAGAATCTAATTAGATTTTTTTCTTTAAAGGGATATTAATCTTGGGGATCAGTGCCAAAGAGAAAATGGTTTACCAGGAAGCAATCAGTTCTTGTTCCTTTTGCTTGTGGAATAGATGTCGCAGCAGGTCAGTACGCAACAGAAATTGGATGTGACGTTGCAGAGACTTTCAAGAAGGGACATGAACTGGTTAGAGTGATAGAACTGGCAAATTCTTCTAGTGGCTGCAGTTTAGAGGACTGAGATGGAGGAGGCCCTTTCCATGGGGAAGGTAGAGATTCTGGAAACGAAAGCGAGAGGTTAATTTTTCCCGTTAGCAAGTTGAGAGCTAGGGAAGGCTTGTGAGGTGGGGGAAAAACTCCCAGACAGCAGGTTATGAAGTAGAAGATTGAATGAGCCGCTGCAACTTACGCTAATTCCTGGAGAAGGAAACGTCTACTGAAATCATCATTGGGTGTTGAAGATTAAGGGAAAAAGATCTCAAATTCATTTTGCTTTGGTTTGGGCTCTTGTTAAATGGTGGGCTAGGAAGGAGAGAGAAATTTAAAGCAGGTACAGTGGAAACCTGTGAAAAGATGAAATCTCCAAAGTTTATGCCTCTGTCCAGAGGAAAAGAGATGCTCCGATGTGCGATATGAACTATGAAGACCTGTTCCTCAAGGAACAGTTGGCAAAGTAGCATGAGAAACAAAGGAGTGTTGCAGAAGCTGAAAGAAGAGAGAAGAGTGTGGCAGAATATGGGAAAGTATAGCTAACGGTCCCAGAAAGATCTGGGAGATCTGGGAGCATTGTCAGCTTCATGCAGTTAGTTACCATTTTTGTCAGTGTCTGAGCCTCCCTCCCCTCTCCTCCCTCTAGATAATGCATTTATTTTTAAATCCTTGTTTCTAAAATTAACTTAGCCTCACATTTCACTCTTTTTCTTTACTCCCAAAAACGTTTCAAAAAAACCTGTGGGATTGATTTTACTGGTTTTAGTCAAATTGAGGATATATGTTTCACTGTAATACTGCAAATGCAGACTTGATTAGAAAGGATCAAGGAAAGTGGAGAATAAATGAGACTTGAATCAGAGTCTGCTTCTACATGAATCAGTCAGAATAACAAAGAATACAGCAAATGTATTTCTGTGCGTGTCAAACTCCAAATACTAATGTTCTTGGAAGGGGGTTGAAACTTCAGATTACTTTCTGCCTGCAACTGAGGTATAGATAACAACAAAAGTAATAAATTGGTTAAAATGCATTTTCTGTAGAAATTGACTTTTGGGTTGAGTCCGAGCATAAAAAATTTCATCAGTTTTGTGAGGGACAATCGGGGCTGTTTTCTCACGAGTCAGAAATTCCAAGGCTTTCTGCTAACCTCAGGCTCGTGCAGCTTCCGTCCGTTCTGGGGCCTTTATAAACGGGAAGAACGGTGCAGATCGCTTTTCAGAAAAGTCAGCTGAATCTCAGATTTCCGATCCGAATCTTGGTCTGTACTTCCTGTGCATACACTCTAGGTGGATATGGCATATCAGCGACAGCATATTTTATGGAGGAAAAAAACTGTTTATTGCTTATGAACCAGCACTACTGCTATGAATGAGATAGAGGAACTTTTCATATCTTGTCTCTTACTTTCTCAAAAAATAGAGCTGACGGGTAAATGGCAGTGATGGTAAACAAATAACTAGGTCTCCTTCAGTTCTCTCAGAACTATGGAAGTTGGTTAGTGATGACTTTACATTCATTCATTGCTTTTTTTTAATTTTAATTGGTTTTTTTTGGCCAACGCATTTATGGTAATGGAAAATGGATGCCTCTCGCTATTTCTGAATATCACTGTCACGTTTTCTTGATGTGATCGACTGAGACGCATCCTGGAAAGCTCTGTGTGAAATCAGCCACCGTGCCTTCTAATCTGCTTGCCGAGCGTATTTTCCGAGTTTGCAGCAAGAGCAGCGCACCTGCGCGTTCTTCCAGCACGCCTTGCAAATATTGGTGTCGGCGGCTGCCCTCGGGAGCTCTTCGTGCGCCTGACAAACGCCGACCCTTGGTACGTCTGATTAGAGCTGAGAGGGAGCATCTGCTCCGGGACTGACCCGTTACCGCTGTAGTGCGACAGGGCAGCTGCCAGCAGCACGGATGGGTGGTTGTATGTTATGGCCTCAGGCAGCTGCCTGTTGTGGCCAGTGCTGCTGTCCTAATGTTTCTAATTCTGCCGGTGAAATGGAGTGCAAGTAATTAAAAAAACCCAATAGGTTAAATCTTCCCATGTTTTTTTTTTTAGTTATTATTGCTGTGTCTTTCTCCCCCAAACCCCCCGCTCTCCGTTTCGTAATGAACTTGCTTTGCCGCCAGCGAAGAAATTGAACTAATTTTGTCTACTTGTCTTTTTAAATACTTGTTATTGGATTTTCCCAATCTCTTTCTCCAATATAGACTTCTGCTGTATTTATGCCATCCGAATAATTTGTTTGTATGTAATCTGGAAGCATTTGGTTAAAATGGTTTACTTAAATTCTCAGCTCCCCCTCACATAACTTCTGCTTAAAATAGAGCATTTTTTTTGAAATTTGTTGAGTTAGTTGGCTGGATGAGTTCTTTGGAATTAATCTTTGAATATGAAAAAGATACATAATATGCATGCACAAGATTGAAAATACTTCAGCTGAAAATCCTGTATGTTGCTGAACATGAATCTAAATGTGAATAACTTGGCTGAGAAAAGTAAATAGCCTAATCTTTTATGTAGGCTCTTGTAAGACATTTTTGCGTTGAGTGACTCTAGAGAGAGACTTCTGGTCTTATGTTTTGAAAGTGGCAACATATGGCTTCTGTTTCATGACCAATAACCCGTTCTCATAAAACCGGTTCTAATAGCAGGGAAAATGCTTTGTAGTTTAAGTGATGACCTTTAAGATCAGGATAACGGGATATTGTGGAGTGTCTGTAGTTTCTTTCTGAATTGTCTTTATAAATAACAGGTAGAAATGAAGCCAACTGTGTTATTTGATCTCTACTCTGCTATCATTAGCATTGTATTTCAGTTTCTTCAAATAACGTATGGTTGACCTTGATTGCATTCTGTACCCTTCCAAGGACAGAGATGGCAGGTTAGTGTCTTGTTTTGACTGGCTGTCTTAAATACAGGTACAGCTACGTGTTAGTGCTAGTTTGTTAAAGGATACAAGTTTAAGGAAATATGAAAGAATGAGCCTTGACCGTTCTGCGCTGATGTTCAAGACCTCATGCAGTATTAAGTGTTGGGGCAATGTTTTGAAAACTGTGGTCTGCTTGTACAAAGAACTTGTTTATAGGATTTGGATACAGAATTTGTTTATATTCTTTATTGCGAATTGGTTAAATGCAGTGTTTTCTTCTATTACTGATGGTACCTTTTTATAGCAGCAAGAAAAGTATCTTAAGGATACTGTTATTGCTAATGTTCTTTACAAAGAAAGGGAGAGATTTAACCAAGTGGTGTTGATCGTTTTCTGCCCTGATACAGAGGGCGGGCTGGGATAGCTGCGTGTTTCGTGGAGAAGAGGGGCCTCTGCTTCTCCTTGCATGGGAGAAAGAAAATTAGGAGAGACAGCTTGGCACGTGGTAGAAAGTAAAAGGTGAAAGGGCCTCCTTCATGTGGAGCGAATGGAATGGGGGAACTGAAGGAGCTCAGTCGTAAGGTGAAAAACGGAGAAAAGCAAGTGACTTCTGCTAGGTACAACGAAATTTTATCTGTTTCTAGCAGTCTTCTAATTTGTCGGTGGAGATGGACCGTAAGGCGTAATTAGGTGTTTGCCTACCATGTCAAAATTTGAACTGGCTTTCTTGGAGAATAACCATTTAACAACAGCTAAAGTCACTAGTCATTGAATAATTTGAAGAATCCACTTTGAAGCCTTCAAAACCAAAATATCCTAGGGGAGACTTTAGACATATAGCAATTTCAAAGACAATTAGTATACGAGGTGGAAGAGGGATTTTTCTTTTATTGTTGCATTTGGCATCCCTCAAAGCAGTTTCACACTTTTGGGGATAAGTGTGATTATGCACTGACTGCAATTAGGGCAAATGCCATAACTGAAGCAGCTTCGAGCTTCTGTGTGGTAAATGCATGAACAGATGTCTAAGAAAGCAGTTTTGCAGACCTCACGTAGAACAGTTTCTCTTTCTCCCTGTGATATTTCTACTCAGGATGTGGAATTATCTTTGAGGGCATAATACTCTTCTGTTGCAGTTTCTCTCATCTACTTTCTTAAGCCGTCTGAGGATGCTTGACCTTTAATGGTGCAGATTGCCTAAACGGATATTGTTCCGTGTGCCATATGTCTCTTTGTTTTCTGTTGGCTTCAGTGTTCCCTTTTTTGGGGATGGATCAGGTTAGAATTTTTTATTTCCGGTCAAGGATGAATCTGGTTATTTGAAGGGGTAGAGGTGGGTGGAATGGCCTGTGTTCTTGTACAGGTCTTAATGCTGCTCTTTTCTAATTAAAAACAATGCCTGCTAAAGGAAGAAAGTGGAAAATTTCTTCCCCTCAAGTCCCATCCTGCTCTCTTGTGCCCTCTCATTCTTGATGAAAAATAGTCCTTCTGAAGACAGGAATGACGTGCGAGTTCAGGACGCTCGGAGCGGAAGAGTAAAAGAAAATAATTTGTGCTAGTTTCAATTGAAAATACTTGGTTTGATTTGTGCCTGCTGAAGCATAGAAATCATTCCACTGCCAGTCCTGTGAATGTTCCTATTTTTGTTGCTTGATCTCCAAAGAAACCAGATCTCCAACCCCCAGACTGTACTTTTATTTATTTATTTTTTTTCCTTTAGCAAAGCCCTGGCTGTTACCTTGATCAGCTTTATTCTTGCCTTATTGGTCTAGTTTGGTGGTTTTCCAAAACCCAGAACGTACTTGTGAATTTGATTCATCAGTTACGTTCCTTTGCTACCCTAATTTGTGCTGAACTCCTCCAGCTTGACCGTGTAAGGTGGACGCTGTTATCCAGTTGCAATAACAAAATCATGGTGTGAGCCACTGTGTGGTCCTGGTTTTTGCTTAAAGCTCTCCTACTGCGAAGCTTCGGAACAAGATGCGAAGTCAAAGTGTCTCTCTGTCCCCCAGTGTCATCTTAGCCCTTGTCTGTGGATGCTGCTGGTCCTGCTTCGTGCTGGGTGGCCTTATCAAGTGATCTGCCTGACAGCTTTGGAAATTGGGCTGTTTTCTTCCTAATCTTTCTCGCTGATATGCCAGTAGTAAAAGGTATGTGATCATCAATAAAACTCCTCTGGGTTATTTAAAACTGGGAGGCAACTAAAATAGACACGTTTGCTATGACTGTGCGCTGTGTCCCAGCCTCTCCTGTAGATACGTGCATGTTCATTGCTTGTTTCATTATAAAAAAAACAGCAGAAGGTGCATTTTGTTCTGTTGCTCCCTATCTGATACGTAGTTCCCATAGACTCATTAAAGATTCCAGTCCTCGCTTGGTCAAAAAAAATACTATGCAGCACACGTAGGCTATTTTTCCTTTTGCTACTGCCCTTTTAAAGTCATGTAGCATTTTCTGTTATATTCTGATGCCGCAGTTTAAACTGAGCAGATAAAAAGCATGTCTTAGTAACTGTACTTCGCATCTTGCTGGGGGTAATGAGCTGGTTAATTAGACCTCTAATTACAGGAGCCCTTTATAGGGGCTTGAAGCTGGCTGAGGTTATAAAGACTGTCGTCAAGGGCGGTCTGTTCGGGATTCCCGTTTGCCGTTATCTGGAAGGCTGTGGGTTTACGGGGGGATTAGAGGAGAGAGTTGAGCCTCCAGTGGTTAACTGGTGTGATAGGTGTTTGTAGCTGTTGACGGTTATCTCAAACAACAGTTGTCAGGAAAGGTGTTCGGTGCCGCTTGGATGTGTGCTCGGAAAGGCTTTTGATGATGAGGCTTGTTTCTGCGTGCTTCTCTCCAAAGAGACTTTAACACCTCCAGCGTGCTTAGATTGCTGTGCTACGATCTGAGTCAGTTAATCTGCCGTCTAACGGCATTACCTAAAATACATGTACTTGGAGCAACATGTCTTTTTCATACGTTAGTTTGTCAGATTAATTTTTCAAAACGCTTGACATCCTTCGGTGTGTTTGCAAGTGCGTGTGTGTACACAGAGAAGCAGCAGAGGTGGAAGCTTTCTCAACGTCACCACCAGGATCCCTGCGTTTACTGCAAGGATCACTAATTCCGCCAAATAACTCCGTCGTCATAGTCTGTCTGGTTCTTGCCTTCTCTGTTAAAAATGTTGACGATGGTGCCAAGGCAGCACTGCTTTTTTCTTAGGCCTTAGCATGAAGCACGCTTTTCATTTCACGTATACCGTGAACAGTTAAAACAGCCGTTGAAACGCTGGTATCCCCCTTGTAAGAGCTGTCTGCTCACTCCTTCAGCTGCAGAGTTCAATGGCAACTGGGGAATTCAGAATAAATAAAACTTTTATCGGAAAGTGTTTATCCCTGCTTGGATGAAGTGGACAAAAAGGCTTGCAGTCCAAAGAAATTCATGTTGAAAGTAGTAACCCTGGTAACCTGGCTGATGGCAAACACCAAGTGATATTTCAAACAAGCTGTCCCTTCAGTTTTGGAATATTAATTAGTCAAATATTGAACTTCAAATATTTTTGCAGAAGGAAGGTGGTATGCATTATTAAACATTAGATATCCCTCCTTACTGTTTTTGCTTCTCATTTAGATATTAGTGATTTTGAAGAAATACAAAGCTTGTGTTTTCAGATGTTTACTTGTTCCATGGCAGTTATTTTGCTCTGATAATAACTATTTTTAGCAAAGTTGTCATTTATAATTCAAGGGATTTTTCAGTACATACTGGTTGTAAGAAGGCTTTTGTCTTTAGTTTCATATGTCAAAATACATTCAGAATACTCTTCTTTGAATTCAAAAGACACTGTTGTGTTGTGGCACTTGTCTGACAGTTTAATTTTAAGATTCAATATATTATTTTGTGGTTAGTTTAAATGTGACATCCAGTTTGTGTCCTTCCTTGTAAATTATCGTAGTCTTTGGAAAGAATATTTTTTTCTAAATGGGGCCTTTGGAAGAGAAAAGACTTTTTTCATTAGCTGGTGTTTTTTTTTTTTTGAGTCTTGCCTTGTTTAAGATAGGATGCATCCTGCTTACCTCTAAGGTAGCTAGACAGATTTGGCAATGCGGTCTTAATTTTCCTTTTCCTTTGATGGTATGGTTTTGAATGTTTTAAGTTATATTCTTTTGACTGCCTAGGGAGCATGCGAGATTGAAGGCGCCACAGTGCGCGTCAGCAACCAGCTTGTCCTATCCCATTAGCCACATGGCGTAGCTGGCACTTTACGTGGACCAGGAAGCAGAAGGGGAGATTCAGATCAATGTTACAAGTTTTTGCATAGTTCTACTCTGAAGAAATGCTCTAAACTAGCATTGTAGGATTTTGTTTGCATTGCTTAAAGCAGTAGAAACTATCTACACATCAAATTTCTAGAGTAGATAGCAATGCTAAAATTTCCAAGTTTTAATGATATGGAATGGGAGGAAGACTTTCTTGGAACTAGCCTCTATCTTGCTGTGCTTTGTCTAATGTTCCTCTGTTTAGAGTGTATTCTGCTTGGCTGAGGAGAATATTGGGTTTTTAAAGAAATAACTTTTGTAGCTTTTTTGATGAACCAATAGAAGATGAAAATAATCTGTGACTTTTAACCTAGTAAATATTTTTGTTGTTTTTCTGCTTAGAAATTCAATTTTTTTTGGAGGAAGCTCTCTGCTCCCTTGTCTCTCCAAGCATTTGTTAATACTTATGGAGCTCTTGGGATTGGGGGGAATGAAGGGGAAGGATAATGTTTAGATCTTTCATGAGTTGGGTAGGGTAGGATACTCTTTTTTAATTTGAAGGTTAGTAAAGCAGATGATCGTGTTTTGTTTTTGAACAGGATTAAATAACAGTATAGCCTGCCATGTAGTTAGGAGAAGCGTTAGTGACGCTCTGAAAGACTTCTTCAGAGGCTGATTGTAGCATATCTCTGCTAGTATCAAAAAAGATGAGTAAAAAGGGCCAACAAATTGAATTAACGTTCCTTCTCATATGCTAAAAGAAGGAAGGGAGCAAGTGTTTGTCTTGTCCCTCTTAGGAGCCTTGTGTGGAGATAGGCAAAAGGTAAGGTTGAGGCCTTGAAAATAACAGCTCTGAGGAGGATGCATAATAGTGTGTGAAGTTCTGCAGTGTTTTCTGTAATACTTAGTCACCTATCCAAAGGAAATGAGGCTTATGCAATCAGTGTAGGCGTGTGTGCTCTTCTGTCGTTTTAAGTTTTGATTGTTAAACCTCTAGAAAGTTTGGTTAAAACGGATTGATCTTGGCAACGTTAAACAGCCAGTTTCAGGGGAGGCTGGAAGACAAGGGAAGAGGAGCCCTACAATGAGAGAAGATTTGCCTAATGAGTTGACCGCTCAGTGAGCGCCGGGGAGTATATGCCACCAGGGATGTTGTGAAAGCCCCAGCTTCAAGAAGATGCTTTATTGGAGCTTTCCTGGTCTCGGACACCAAACAATCCGGCACGGGAAGGGAAATCTAGTTTCACCAATTCCTTTGCTCACCTATTTTATGTGTAACCTCTTTCAGGATTACGATTCACTGTTGCTTAAGGTTTCAGAGAACAATTTTCTGGATTCAGAAAATACTTAAGCATCTGCTTTGTGCTGAAAAATTAATTGGTACTATAATACTTTTTTGCTCTTAACTTGTTATGCTTTAACATCTGGTTAGTGATACATTAAGCTATTTTTGATATTAAACTATTAAACTGAGGTGGGAGGGATATGTTATCATAATGCATGGTGTGCTCTCTTCCTTAATATGAGCCTTAACTTCAGCAATGAGCAGCTGCATTTTTCTGATAAGGCTGCAGTTTTTGCTGCTGAGGGCTGACTTTCATTTATTGCAGAAAGCATGACGCTCTTTTGGGAAGTGATTTCATTTGCAGATTGAAAAGGGGAAGGCGAAACAAGCAGAAGTGGTGAACAGGAAGACAAAACTCATATGCGCTTTCCAGTTACTTGAAAGTTGCCTTTGGTCATAAAATAGCGTTACGGAAATGCATGTGAGGATGTGAAGGGTTTTAAAAAAACCTGGATGGACTGTATTGAAGTCCTGTTGGTTTGTCTTTTGGAAGGAAAGAGTTGCAGCGGAAGAAACTACTTGTTGGAAATGACATTTGCCAGAGCAATGCAGTAAAAGGAAAAAAAATACACACAACTGCTACTGGGGTTTGCTGGAGGTCATCAGTGGCGGTGATTCCCCAAGGCAAATGCCAGCAGCTTCAGTGATGGGTGCGGAAGGAGTTTTAGTTCATGGTGAAGCCTGTGGGAACTGAGCAGGCGAGACAGAAGATTGGCATGGTCCTGTAAGATCATGGACTTTGTAAAATAACTCGATTCCTATTCAGATGCTTGGGAAGTTGAATTGTAGTGTCACTGAGACAAACGTGAGACAAACTGAACGTGAGACAAACGGAGCAGAAAAGTCTTTTGGAGAACTAGCTATTTAACCTCTGATTCGTTAATAGATATGCTTAATCTAAAATGTTCAAAAATTGGTTTTGACTTAAGACTAGTGAGAGTTGTTTGTTATTGCTTGTTTTAATCTTGAGAAGTATATATTTTCACAATGTATCCTATCAGTAAGAATGCCAGAAATGTCTTTCTGGCCTAAGGAAGAGGAGAAAGCAAACATTTTTGTGTTGATGGATCTTCAGGAATAGGTAGGTAATAGTTTTTGTAGAATGTAATAAAATCGAGTTGGGCACATTGGAATATTTTACCTGAATGTTATTGTTTGCCAGAAAGAGTTTTCTGGGAGAAAACTCTTTCGCTGTCTGTTGCAGTCCATAATCCTCCGTGAAATGAGGGAAGAGAGAAACAACTATAATGAAATTTTGATATCTGTATATATTTATGGCACTATTGCACTTAAAATTGACTTGGCACCAATGCTCTATTAACTTCTGCCAGATAAAATCAAGGCTCTTAAGACTATCTTTGAAAAAGATCTGAAATTATCAAGAGATTACTTGACCCAGTATTTAGAAACAATGTGATAGCATTCAACTGTGTAAATTGCCATTTTTTAAAGGAACTGCAACACTGGTATTGTCATTTACAAAGAGGTTTGATTTGTTTTGATGAGGACCAGCACAGGCCTTAGTGGACTCCAGTACAAGCACAGCTAAGAAACATGTTTGTCCCACCTTGTGCCTAAAGCTGCTTGAGTTTCCCAGAGAAGGAGACCCTGTATACTGAGGATCTGGGGAATGAAATGGAGATGAAGAAGTTCAGGAACTGAATAAGGTCCTTTCAAAAGACGTACTCTTATGCGATGATGAAATTACAATATAAGAAGTTATTTCTTGACCGTAGCATATAAAAATCTAACCTTTTTTTTTTTTTTTTTTTAAGAAAGCTATCGCTTGTTTCATTTACTTATGTTCTAAAATTTTCTGACACAATGATACAACTTCATTTAAGCGCGATGTATTTTTAAAAGATTCATTGCCTCTAGAAAAGTATGGGCGGTGGTTGTTGTTGTTCAGCTATTATTTCAAGTTTGTTTATCCTGGAGAAAGTCGGATGCTTCTTGTGATTAAGTCGCTACAAAGCAAGTAGCCCTAGAGTGCTGTGTTGCATCCTTCGATGCGCTTTGCAGCGTGGCAGTAGTCGGATTTCTCCCAACGCCAGCGCCTGCAGGGCTAGATTAGAAGGTGAGGGATGGACTTTGTTCTCTGAAGCTCTTGAGCTCTACACGATGGAAGCATCTTGTCCTTAACGCCGGTGTAATTCCTGAGCTCTGAAAAAGGTATTACTTCGCTGTATCTATTTTGGGGCTGATGAGATGCTTCTGGCGCTCCTCAGTTTGAGCTCCTGTAATAGTTGGCAATATATCTCTGCTGTAACACTTTACACCCTTTAACAGATTCAGTAAGGTTTTTATTGTAAACATTGCTTTTTTTCAGGTTGCATATGTAAAAATTTTGGGCTGCAAAAAAAACCACAGAGTAAAAATAGCTACAGACACATGCTTCATGAGCTAATAGGAAGATCTTATATCCATTTACAGTTCATACAGCAAATATTTTCTGCATCTACCCTTGCTGCTTTCATATTACAGATGTCCTACTTCTTCACCTGCTCTGAACATGCAGATAAAGGAGAAGGATGTAAAATGAACTTCTGTGATTAAAAATAAACATTAAAAATTTGGCAGGGGCGGGAGCTATTCGTATGGCATATCTTTGACGTTTAGAGTAATTTCAAAAGCAAAGGTTTGTGAAGCAAAGGTTTCATTTCAAAAGTGTTGCACAGTCTCGTCCCTACCTTCCCCCTTCCCAACCCTGACTTTTTTTTTCTCCCTGCTTTTTCAATAAGCACCCCCAGTAAACCATCTTCCCCCATGAGCTCTTCAGTTTAGCCCGTAGAAACGGGCGGTTTGCCAGACGGCGCCGGTCCCTCAAGCCCATTAGGCTCTCTCTGACGGCGGCTGATAATGAACGGTGCTTGGTGTAAGGAACGGGACTGGCGTTGCATGACCTTGCTCCAGTATGGCAGCTGAGCTGCTGGCAACCAGCTGCATTTCAGGAACTCCTTAAACAAACTGGAGATTGCAATCAGAAAATTATTTAACAACTCTGAGCAATCTCCTGAATTTGTTTAACAGCTTTTTGGATCCAGTTGTGTTTTTAGGCCTCCGTGGTATGCTGTGTCAAGGAGTTCCTCTGCGGTATGCAGTTGTTTCCCTGTTAGCTGGCTCTTTTCCGTGCTTGTATTAGTATTGCATTTGACAGTGATCTATGCTTTCGGGATATGAATTCCAGATTTGTCTCCAGTTAGGTTTCCAGAGGCCGAACTGTACGCTGTACACCTGTAAGGAACAAATCCAACAAGCAAGCAGATCACACTCAAAAGTAAGGCCGGTTGGCCTCACTGGCTAATCTGGCAACAGCGTTTGATTACTGTACTGAGCACGTTTCTAGGTTGAAATCATTGGAGCCCGTACTGGAATACCTGCTGTGGTACGTGTTGTTTGCTATGCACTTTATAGTCTCTTGTGCAGCTTTGTTGGAAAATCAGATGTTCTGGCCGTTCGCATGAGCAGGATTGCTGTATTCCTGTGGAATGTTTTGTCGGATGACAGTGCTGAAGCCTGGAATTAATCTGGTAGAAATGTATTTGTGTCTTGGCAAATATTTTGTGTTAGATGCGAAAACTCGAAGGAGTTGTACTGGAGTGTTTATATGGTCATCTAATCTTTAATTGTGGGAAAAATGACTATAGGTTTAATAAGCTGTATAGAACTTAGAGGGGACACAGTCTTTGCAGAAATGTAAATGTTCATGTCAATTTTTGTCTGAAATGATTTACGTTGGCAGGCTAGCTCAAGCATATCACTGAACCTTTTTGTATATAGAGCTGGAATAATCTGGCTTGGAGGAAGTAAAGGGCTTTTTCCTTACTTCTCAGCACCCTCAGAAGGTGCATGGCCCTCTGCAGTAATGTAGATGCAATACCAAGAAAGACTAAAGAATAAACCTGCAATCTGTCCTGGTCCAGACATAGCCTTAAAGGTATGGCTTAAATATCTTTGGGTGAAGGTAATTTCACCCCCAAAAAAGGTGGTTTTGCCAGTATCTAGCTATCTTTGGCAATTCAGAATTAATGATGGCAAAACTGGACTTGAGACCTTTTGGCCAATAGCCCAAACCATGCAACCATGGCAGCCATCAATGCAACCTTGCAAACCATGCAGCCTTGCTGCCAGCCATCAATGGTGCAATGGTGGCTAGTATAGGGGCTGTTATTTTTTGCCGTGTATGTGTTGCAGTTCAGTTTTGGATTGATGATGCGGAAAATCTGTCTCCTTCATGGCAAGGCCATTTACATAAGAACTGAGAATGTCCTGTTTGAAGCTGGTGTGCGTGAAAAGCATGGAGACATGCAAGTATATGCAACTCGAGTAAAGGTTATGTATTTCCTTGGGTTATGTATTTCTCTTGGGTGGCTCATACTTCTACCATGTTATCATTTTATTTTAATAAGAAAAAGAGTCCTTGTTTCTTATACAGAGTATATGCAGAGTGCTGTAGTTCAAACAGTAGTAATATATCAGCAATACTTCATGTTATCTGGTACGTATGAAGGAATATTATTGAAAAGGATATTTTTGCTGTTTTAGAAGTTTTGAATAATGGGTTATTTTGTTGTCATTTCTGGAATGGCAATCTTGTGGATTATCTCATTTGTTTTTGTAACAGTGAATATTTTGAATAATGTACTTTGCTTTATTTTTCTGCCTTAACCTTTTCTGTTTAATTTTAAGATAACCTCTGCCATCAACCTGTTTTTGCTGGTTTTGAATGAAACCAAGGGGCCTGTTTCAGTGTTCTGGAAAAGTAACGAGATGACAGAGCTCAGAGGGTTGTAATCGGTGGTGCAAAGTCTAGTTGAAGGCCTGTAGCTAGCAGTGTCCCCCAGGGCTCAATACTGGGTCCAATATTGTTCAACTTATTTCTAAATGACCTGGATGAAGGGACAGAGTGCCTCCTCAGCAAGTTTGATGATGATAGGAAACTGGGAGGAGTTGCTGGTACCCCAGGGGGCTGTGCTGCTATTCAGAAGGCACTTGACAGGCTGAAGAGGTGGGCAGAGAGGAATCTCATGGAGTTCAACAAAGGCAAGTGCAGGGTCTTGTGCCTGGGGAGGAATAGCCCCATGCCCCAGTACAGGCTGGAGGCTGACCTGCTGGAAAGCAGCTCTGCAGAGAAGGACCTGGGTGTCCTGGTGGACAACAAGTTGACCATGCATGAGCCAGCAATGTGCCCTTGTGGCCAAGAAGACCAATGGTCTCCTGGGGTGCATGAGGCAGAGTGTTGCCAGCAGGTCGAGGGAGGTGATCCTGCCCCTCTACTCAGCCCTGGTGAGGCCATGCCTGGCGTACTGTGTCCAGTTCTGGGCTCCCCAATAAGAGAGGGACGTGGAGCTCCTGACACGAGTCCAGTGAAGGGTTACTAAGATGACGAAGGGACTGGAGCATCTCTTATATGGGGAAAGGCTGAGAGAGTTGGGCCTGTTCAGCCCATAGAAGACTGAGGGGGGGGGGGATCTGATCAATGTGTATCTAAAGGGAGGGTGTCAAGAGGATGGGACCAGACTCTTTTCAGTGGTGCCCAGCGATAGGACGAGAGGCACTGGGCACAAACTGAAACACAGGAAGTTCCATCTGAACACGAGGAAAAACTTCTTTACTGTGAGGATGAGTAAGCACTGGAGCGGGTTGCCCAGAGGGATTGTGGAGTCTCCTCCCTTGGAGATGTTCGAAAGCCATCTGGATGCAATCCTGGGCACCCTGCTGTAGGTGACCCTGAGCAGGGAGGTTGGACTGGATGATCTCCAGAGGTCCCTTCCAACCTCAACCATTCTGTGATTCTATGACTTTTGTTCTGAGATTTTCTGTTCTTCCTCTCTGGTTACGTTTAACGAGATGTTTGTTCAGGGTTTTTTGTTTTGTTTCTGTTTTTTGTTTCTATTTGTTTAGTAGATCTAGGAAGCAGTTTGAATCTCAGCGTTTCCCATGGCATAGTTCTAGGAGAGCTCCAGCTTGGTGCGTTAGTTCTTCCTGGATTTTGTTCCGAGGTACTGAACTCTTCTGTACATTGGATGGATACGTAGTTGTTGCAGTATTGGGCTCTGGGTTTTCCCTGGGGCTAGGCACCTAATTTTTTGCATGTTGCAGCAAATATTGTGGTGCCTCAGTGCTCTTCTGGATCCAACCGTCAACTGCGTGTCAGTCATAGTGGTAGCTCTCTGCACTGATCTGGTATGAGCTAGTGCCATGACTGAGTTGTGTAATGTGCGAGTGATTTAACTTTCTGATCTCACTAGCTAATTTCCATGATGCACCTCAGTAAAATGCAAGTAAGTGTGCTCTGCATGCTCCTTGCAAGTGTGCTCTGCATGCTCCTTGCAAGTGTGCTCTGCATGCTCCTTGCAAGTGTGCTCTGCATGCTCCTTGCAAGTGTGCTCTGCATGCTCCTTGCAAGTGTGCTCTGCATGCTCCTTGCAAGTGTGCTCTGCATGCTCCTTGCAAGTGTGCTCTGCATGCTCCTTGCAGGTAGAGTTCCCTGATAGGTCGGCATCCATGGTGAGGATGTGTTTGCAGACCATGTAGATAGCTCTGCAGAGTCCCACTACAGTGCAGGTTATGTGGGCACAGCTGAGGGTGAAGGTGGCCACCGGTGGGGCAGAGAGCCAGCACAAAGGCTTCTACAGGGGGCTTTGCTGCGAAGTACATGAATCCAGGACTGTAACGTGCAGGACTTCCCCGCCCAAGTAAAGCGCAATCTGCTGAGCTGTAAGCAGCTTTACAGGCATCACAGTGACGATGAGTTTGGAGCAGCAAGTGAGGTCAGGATGGGAGGGTGAAATGTCTCCTATAGCCTAGATGTTTTTTGATTAGTGATCTTTGTTTTATACTTTCTGAAGACAGCATTTCAGGAGTGCAAAGCTCCCTGACCATGTATGAGGCACCCGGTCTGTACTGAACTCCTTCCGCATTAGCTCGTCCAGCTAGCATTGGTTCAGATGTTCTACTGCGACAGTCCAGTACATACTGGTGAAGTGTACCTCTTATATCTAGCATTATATGTTCACCCTGTTACCACATCTTCCCCATGAAAATAAGTTGACTTTTGACAAATGAAAGTAGCTGGCTGATTTTTAAGACAGTCTACTGACTGATCGAGATTGGAAGTGTCCTGAAAATGAGGCATAACTCAAATAAAGGGCTTGGGTCAGGAGTTTTTAGCTGCTGCTTAGTGACCTTGCACGTACGGAAAATAAACCTTTCTGGCCTTGGAAGCTGAGTAGCTTCTAAAAACTAGTTTTCATGCAAAACGTTACTCTCACCGTTTTTAGTGAGTGAAAACAATTCTTTGGGTGTTATTTCTTTGCTAACTGACTGTCAAATGCCAGCTTAAATCTTCTTGATATCTGTGTGTGTGTGTGTGTGTATGTATATATATATTTTGGAGTTCAAAACATTAAGTGATACTAATCATACGTGTATACAGTAGTGTGTATGAAGTGCAAATGACTTGTGTAAGTCAATTTAATAAATATACCTGAAATCCTAATTTTGCCATCAGTCATGTGTAAAATGTAGATTTGCTATATCCAGACTGTGATTTGGATAGGTGAATTTCTTCATTTTTATTGCATACAGAGTGGAGCTGTGAGCTTTGAACCCACACAGTTATACTCGGTATAACAGGAGAGGATCTCCTGCATCCTTTTTGTTTTTATTGTGTGTCGTCTGTGTGTGATTCCATCTCCCTCCTCCCCAATCAATCTGTCAAGGTTTCTGGTGAAGGTTTCTGTGTGTGAATGCATGATATAATAAGTTAATAGTGAATTGCAATGAAGGTGCTGCAGATCCAACATCGTATATGGTAAGAATAAAATGTAGCTGCTCTGTAATCAGACTCTGAAATTAAGGTAATTCCATGTAGCCCAGCTCAGTTGCTCTGTAGTTTGCACATTAAAGTTTTAAAATATTTGCATCTCTTAAATGATAAAAATGCAACAGTTAAATTGAGCAAAAAGAGAATACAGTAAAGATTGTTTTAAGATTAATTTTGAGTTATGTTCATGATGACAATATGAGAGAACTAATGCATTATTTGTTTTTAGCGCTTAAGTATTTGTTTCATTAACCACTTGACAGTTTTGTAAATGTAATTTTGTCACTTCTGTAAATGATAAATTTATCGTGGTACTTGGAGCATATTTCTCATGAGTTTGGTCAGTGATTTCTTAAATAATTGCTAGGAGAAACAAGACAGCTTTCGTTTAGAATGTGTAATTCTAACAAATTACAGATTATAATGACAGATTATAATCCATTGCAGGTTTAGTTTTCCAGTTCTGAAGACCAGACCTAATCCAGCCTTGAAGAGTGCTTACAGTGATACATTTTCTAATTTGTAATTGTAGTCTCGTTTATATTTAGAGCATGAACCTTCATATTAGATAGCTAACAGAGTTGTAAAACTTGACTTTCACAAGTTAGGAAACACAGAAGATAGAGTACTTTTGCGAGAGCACCTTTGTTACTCTTGCGTGTGGAAATGGGAACGTGGGGTTGAACAGGTGAGCTTGGGCACGCTTAGCTGTGGCTGTCCAGCTGCCTGTCCTTTTATTGGCATTTTCTCCATAGCGGAGACAAAAAAATGCAACGTATGCCTGTGCTTCAGCTGCCATAGTTTGGGCTGGTGTATTAGCACAAGCCGGCCTTCATCGGTGGTTTAAGATGCTGGCCCGTGCCCTGGGACAGCTGAGGCATGGACACACGTCCCATTCTGCTGCTTCTGTTGGAGGGTGGCTTCTAGCCAAAAAGCAAAGACAGCAGCTGGAAGGCCCTCACACTGCTTTAGTAACCAGGCCAAGTCAGAGTTCAAATTTTTAATGATCATGCATTTTTTTCCCCCCAAATATCCAGCATTTCTTTTATTCTCGTTTACTGTGATGTCATTTTACAGATGAAGCAGTGAGACACAGAGAACTAGCTTGGAAGAGCTGCCTTTTCAGCGAGTCCCCCCCGAAAGCTGATTATATTAATGCTTTAACACTGCTACTGCTTTTTATATATCTAAAGCATAGTACTCACATTTCAAGAGAATTTCAATACTTCCAGAAATCAAGATCCAGTGACTCAAGCCGGGAGCTTGAGAAAGAGGAACAGGCAGTATCATGGGTGAAAGAGTCTATTTACACCATTTCTCCCCACCCCCACTGGCATCACGTAGCAAGTCCGTGATGGATAAAGAAGGAATTTACTTCTGTTCAGTTGTCTTAATCACAAGACCACAATATGCCTTCCCATAGTCCTTTTTTTCGTTTACTGTATGCCTTCATGTATGCTTACTGTAGTTTCTCCAACAAATGAAGCAGGAATCCTCAGACAAGAGTTTCATTCACTGTAATAGCCCTGATTCATTCTTTGAACACGTGATTCCATCCTGTGCACAGAAGGTGCTTTGACCTTAAGGGGAAGAGTAAGTGACTGTGTTATTACTCATGTTTTAACTCTGTTCCTTGTTCGCAAGGACGCTATCTACAGAGGCTTCTGAGGGTACTTGATTTGGCAACCTTGTATTTTTCTAGGTTTTTTTTTTTTTAGTGCCTCCCCCCCCCCCCCAAAAAAAAAAAAAAGTTTGCCTTAGACAAAAGGTCTTGTAGAATCTGATAGATTTCCACATGGGTCATCAGCAAGAGTATGACCAGCTTGTAGCAGTATCCTCTGCCTTCTCGGAGCTGCTAGGAGACAAACTGTTATGTGGTATTCGCAGTTATTTCTTGGACAGCAGAAGACTGTCAGAAGTCAAAACCTCAAACTGTGGGTTTAATTTCAGGTTCTGGTAGGGTGTATTATCTAATAAGACATCTTCCCCGAACGTTCTCCCTCTTGGAGCAGATTCACATGTAAACTTACTACTCTAGTACCTGTTTTATTGGTTGTCTTGTTGCAGAATGGAGCCAAGGCGTATCACAAGTTGAGAGTGCTAACACTCGGTGTTAAGTGAGCATCTGTGGGGGAAAAGTTTGTATGTCTGAAGATCTGAAATTGTGCTTTAGGTTATACGTAAACTGAAGTAGCTGGCAAGCCTGCCTTTTGCTGTCGATCCCTAACTTGTATGTTATTCCTTATGTTAGTGTGTGCCTAGATTCAATTAGAAAGTTTTGGCCATGCTCTAGAGGCTGCAGGCTGTTTCATGGACAATATTTGAAGTACTTGGACTCTTATGAGGTTGTGAGGACCGCTTATGAGGTCAGTTATTTTATTTTGAAGGTTTATTTTTTTCTGGAGTTTTGTCTGCAAACAGTAAGGCTACCCTACGTAGGTAGGACGTAGTCGTTTTTACAGCTTCAGCTGTCACAGATGTGTCAGTCTGGTAAAAGTTTTGATGTCACAGGCTTGTCAGTCAGGCAACAGCAGTGCTAGACTATTTTGTTGGCACATAGGAGATTCATATCGGTTTTATGCCAATATGTTAAGATTAAGAGTGAAATATGTTTAAAGTGGCCTGTTTCTGTACCAAGTTCTCAAGTTTTCTGTTTCAAGAATTTCTGCTACGTATAGTATGTATTTTGATGCACTGGTGGATGGATAAATCCAGTCCATCTTGAACAATAGTAGCTGTTACAATTATCAGAGGGTTAGGAATGGGAAGAAATTTTTGCAATTTTGGAGTTATTTATCTGGGTTATGTGATGTTACGCTAAAACAAAGTTCACTTTGCTTCCAGAATTTCCCCTTTAGCAGCCTCAATGCTGACGCTACCCCCCCACCCCCCACCCCGGTCATCCAATGTTTGGCAAACTTTGTCCATGATTTCAAGCCTGAGCTGTCACAAATTATTTATGAAGGGTACTGATGCTTCCAGCGGACAGCTTATCCTGGCTGTTGGCCATATGTTGCTTACATTGTCCCTGAAAAGGGAAATATCGAGACTTGTCTTTCTGCATGGTAAAGTAAGAAGCCAAAAAGCTGCTGTCTGAGCCTCCATTTGTGCACTTTGCGGTAAATATAATGACAGAGTGTCCCGACTCCTCTCCTCCCCGCTTTACCTCTTGGACCTTGCAGAATTTGCAGCGCTTCCGGCTTGCCAGCTCCGAGACTGCGAGGAATGTGGTCTGCAACCTCCTGCCACCGGCTTAGTAGCTGGCCTTGGTTCACGGCAGTGGGTATGGCCCTGCGTAACGTTAAACTTCCACCCTTTCAGAAGGGGATTGAAGCTTAGGCATTAGTTTTGATA
Source organism: Struthio camelus (assembly GCF_040807025.1). NCBI lineage: Eukaryota > Metazoa > Chordata > Aves > Struthioniformes > Struthionidae > Struthio > Struthio camelus. The sequence goes on from NC_090953.1 coordinate 25,046,482, forward strand.
TTACTTATAAAATAATACTTGATTTAAAAATGCAGCTCCCCAGCATAAGAGCATTCACTCTTGTGTAGTCATGTATATTGTCATAATCCTTTGAGAAATCACATTTACTAGCAGTATTTTAAGAAACAGACTATGGTCAGCTAGTGTAGATAATGAATAGTGTAAAAGTAAAACTTATACTATTTACGTGTTTAGTGTATGCACAAAGCCTAACTGATCATCAGTATTTTTTTTTTTTAGTATATTCCTTCTGTCAATCGGATAGTAATCAAAGTATTATTGTGACTTTTGTAAGGACCTCTGAGTTACTAGTAAATATCAATCTACTTTATTATGTACTAGGACATAGGATTTAATTTGTAATACCGCATTTCAGATCATGCTTTTTATGTTGCAAGTAAAATTATGTTATGATAGCAGAATTGAGCAAAATCAGTGGGCAGAGCTACGTTTGAATAAAAGTCTTCATTCAAATGTAGAAAATGTAAAAGAGAATATACAAAATACGAGGCAGAAAGCATTTTGGTTAAAATGTCGTGAATTCTCAACGACGTGCAAGTCCTTCCTTTAACAGATACGCACAATCCATGAATGCTTTGGCCAAAATTTATGGGAGTTTGCAATTATTTTTGACCTCTAGGTTGTAACGTATCCTCCAGATTTCTATCTCCTGTGGGATCAGCATACCATTACTGCTTTCTTCATCCTTGCCAAAGTCGGTACATTAGTGTAACAGCTGAAAGATAGATTGGTGGTAAAGCCAGGTAGTCTTATAATCTGCCACTTACTTGGATATAGACACAAGTATACTATTTCAGTAAGATATTAGCTTTTTTTTTCCCATAAGCTTATATGAATGACCTGCCTACATAGACATATTGTAATTTCGATAGACTCTCATTTAAATGTAAATACACAGTACTGCTAAATGTCTTCGATTAGAGTAGATAGGGAGTGTACAGAGCAAGTGTTTACGGGTTATAGAGCATATTCTTGTGTTATGTTTTTCATGTCCATATTTAAATCTTTGCATCCAAAAGCAAAAATACTGTTAATTTTAAAAGTCATATAAAAGCTAATACGGCAGCCTGCTTGAACAGTGTTTTCATTAAGAGAACCTCATTGCTGACATATGCGAATTGCCCAAAGTTATGCATGTTTCATGACAGTATTTTCTGCAACTTGCTTTTAAAATCCATTGCATGCAAGAGGTGTGTTTGATGTTCGAGCAAAGCCAGGCTCATGTGCATCCGTGGCTGGGAGACCACAAGCAATTATCTTCATTAATGTTTCTTTGACCTACCATAATACTCCAAGATGTATTTAACGTTATTAAAAGTAAATCATGTAGCACTCCTGTGATTTATGAGGCTCAAATTAGCAACTCTTTGCTTTCTCACCTAGCTAAATTTCTTAACCATTGGTGGAAGCTGCAAATAGCTCTAGGGGACCTAGCTCTTTCGAGGTACACTTCCAACGTTGTGGGTATTTTTAGCTCTCCGTATGATTTGTGCTTGGCTTCCTATTGTAACGGACTTTAAGTTGTCTGGATGCAGAAGGTGCAGTTCTTCATTATGCTACTGAGTCCGAGCAGGATAAGCATCTACGTAAAAGTGAACACAAGCTTTCCGGTAGGCAGGGGAGTGCGGCGGTCGTCTGGTGATAATTTTATAGAGGATTTATCAAGCTCGTAAGCTTTTGAAGGGAGAGAGGAGGTGGAAGGGCAGGTAGGTTTCCTTGAGCGAGCTGACTTGTGCTGTTTGTAGTTCTCATGTGAGTCAGCAGTCTCTGATATGCTCTGATAGCTCGAATAAAAATAGCAAGCCATCTTGTCCTAAGCTTTGAAGTAAAGCCTTAGTAAAGAATTATCTAGCTCGAGTTAAGTGTTTTTTTTTCCTTTCGTAAAGAAAGGCTGATACTATAGTCATAGAGCTAAACAAAGCAAGCCCTACCCAGCACTTAACTGACATCATCCCTGCTGCATCTGTGCATGTCCTAAATCTATAGGAAAGCAGCTGGAGCACTTCCCAGTATATAATATATGTCCTGCTACCAAGCAATGCACAGTGAGTCCATGCCAGATGTATTTCACTGTGACATATTAATTTCTTCGCTTCAAACGGCGTGTGGTTAGGGATAATATACTTAATGAAATATGTGAGCGACAAACAATACAGCATAAAGTAATGCTTTTTCATTTGAGGAGCTCAGAAATGTTTGCAGTAAATTATGTAAGCGTCCAAATCCCAGCCGTGTGTAGATGGTGACTAGGGAAGAGCATGAGGCCAGGGCAAGAAAATAGAAACCGTTTCCTCTGTGCGCTCTTGGCGATCCCCGAAGCTCAGGAGCTCCCTAAACCTGATGGGGGTTCTGACCTCAGGCTTTCGGCCGCTGCTGAGCCTTTTGTTCGCCCTGGGGGAACTATCTGTCCTCGTCCCCAGATGCCCCTCCTGAGGGGCAGTACTCTGCTCAAAGCTCATCAGGTTACACGTAAACTCAGGATATGCATCGCATAATGTTTACCTGCATTCAATTTCTCCTGCCGCTTTATTGTCTGTACTGTGACACTTGGGTCCTCTGCATTTCTTTATAGTTACCTTTTGTCTTTATACTGGAATAGCTGCAACGGCTTCTAGGGAAGCTTTGAGAGAGTTTGGTACTTACAATTTATCAGAGCTGCAGAACTGAGAACTGCTAATCTGGAAATTGCTTTTATTTTGGGAGGAAGGGTAGGATGTCTCGTTTTTGTCTCATAAGTTTGAGAAATTACCCGTCCATTGACTATGTTTCAGCACTGGAGATTTGGGATGGTTAAAAGCGAGCACGTTGGCTGTAAATGCTTCACGTCTGATATTAGATATTGGATAGCTGATATTATGATGTGAGATGATTGACGTGGTGGGTGGAAAATTGTTACTGTTTGGATCCTGATGGGTTGAAAATCTCCTAGAGAAGAGCAGAAAGGAGTATATCTACTGGCACATGCAGATGTTTTCTGATGAGTTGGAATATGCCTTGAAGGTGATATTTTAAAGTTTTTTTAAGTTAGCATTTTAGAAAACTGCTCAAAATCGCCAAAGGTTGAGTAGTCTTTCAGTATCTGTAAACTAGCTAATTTATGTGCATGGGTAAGTCACTATTTGGAAAAATCAAGGGCTGGTTTTTTTAAGTTGTGGTTAATTGAATGATGCTCTCCCTATATTTGCTCAAAATATGTACACACGGAAATCTAGCATTATTAACTGTCAAGTTATTTGGTGACTTTAATCAGTCTTACAGACTGCAGCAACCTTTTGACATGAGAAGAATGCTGTGGTTGCTTCAGTATTTTGTGGACAATATATCGGATAGCGTACTATTTTTTCCTATTGATTTTATTCTCAGTAGAATACATTAATTCAAAACTAGAGGGTCTCTTTGAATCTGTGGTGCCTCAGGATCTGGGAAAAATTCGTAAAAGCTTGAGGTGACATAGGTAATTATATCTGAGAAGAGTTGGGCCTGAAGTGATTGGCGTTTGCGTTAAGTATCTCCCGACTGCATTTGTCTTTACAGCTTCGGTATATTAAAACACTGCTCTCTTTTCAAACGTCAGGTTGGAATGATCAGTTACTTCTGTAAGGTGATGGGTATCGTTATTTAGGCTGCTGCTCTGTATTGCTTTTCATTGTGCATGTCAATCTTTTGAGAGATTCCCAACAAGATAAAATGTCTAACCTATTTTTGTTTTGGCTTTTTTTTTTTTTTCCCTAGTGTTGATAACATGATGACATGACTGTCCTGACTATGCAGTGCAGGTACTGATGGGAAAGGATCCAATATGAGTGTAAATGATGTTGGAGGCAGACGACGCTTTGAGGATAGCGAGTATACGTTGCACATATACCCTGGGAGCATTGCCGAAGGGACCATCTATTGCCCCATTACCGCCAGGAAAACTTCAACAGCGGCTGAGGTGATTGATTCTCTCATTAATAAACTTCAGCTAGAGAAAACAAAATGTTATGTCCTTGCAGAAGTGAAAGAGTTTGGTGGGGAGGAATGGATCCTCAACCCCACAGACTGTCCGGTCCAGCGCATGATGTTGTGGCCTCGCATGGCCCTCGAGAACCGAATAAGTGGAGAGGATTATCGCTTCCTGCTGAGGGAGAAGAATCTCGATGGGTCTATTCACTACGGCAGTCTCCAGTCTTGGCTGCGGGTGACGGAGGAGCGCCGCAGGTTGGTGGAACGTGGCTTCCTTCCTCAGCCGCAGCAGAAGGACTATGACGATTTGTGCAGCCTACCAGACTTAAATGAGAAAACGCTCTTGGAAAACCTCAGAAACCGCTTTAAGCAAGAAAAAATTTACACCTATGTAGGCAGCATTCTAATAGTTATTAATCCATTCAAGTTTCTCCCTATTTATAATCCTAAATATGTTAAAATGTATGATAACCATCAGCTGGGAAAGCTGGAGCCCCATATTTATGCTGTGGCGGACGTGGCCTACCATGCTATGCTTCAACGGAGGAAGAACCAGTGCATCGTGATTTCAGGAGAAAGTGGGTCAGGAAAAACACAGAGCACAAACTTTCTGATTCATCACCTCACTGCCCTCAGCCAGAAAGGATTTGCTAGTGGAGTAGAACAGATTATTCTTGGAGCTGGACCAGTGCTTGAGGTAAGATGAAAATGATAGTACTGTGGAAACTCTTTTAGTGGTGTTTAAAGAAAAAAAAAATCCAAGTTGTTATGGTTTTATTATGATGCTAATCTGAGGTTATCTGGGAAATGTTGATAATAAACAAAGTAACAACAGTATTAGCGGTAAGAGGAAGTTGTATCTCTGCCTGGGAATACTAACTTTTACAGCAAAAGAAAAGTGCAGCAAATGGCTCTTTGGTGGAGTTATTAATGCATTTATTTCACTCAAGTTTTCTTTACTACTGGTATATTTCAGTGATTTTTTTTTTTTTTTTGGATTTTTCAAATCCAAAAAGGTATGGAAAAAAGCTTTCTTGAGTTACCAGAAGTCTGCTTAATAGTATGTTGAAAGTTGAGTTCATAGCCTATAGTACATAGATGGTGTTATATTCAAAGTTTCTTTACGCTCAACTTCGCTGAGATGGGGAATAGATCAAAGTTAATTTGAGTAAGTCTGGACTTTCTTTTTCAGTCCTCAGTTTTTATATGCTTGAGGTTTAGCCTGTGTGATTAGTTGCTTTATGAGAACTTTTGCTGGGGAGGAAAGGAGGTTAGATGAACTGGACCATTAACGGCACAGATATGCAACTCTACAGAGGGTTATAAGTATTTATTATTTAATTTGCTCTCAACTTTGTTGCATAGTTCTTTGAAATCATTTTCCTTTAAATTTGTCAGTTTGTTGGGTTTTTCTGGTTAGAGTTTTGCTTGTTAAAGCCTTCCTGCACGTGGCTTTGCATGTGTCTTACTTGGGTGATGGGAGCATCAGACTTGGAAAAATCACTTCAGCTATGACACGCTTCCTCTTTGAAACTGGAATACAAAGGGATGGCTTTCTAAGAAAGACCAGCTGCTCTCGGGTGTGGCAACACTCCTCCCTCTTGTCCAAAAAGCTTGCTGTCAGTTCCCTGGTGGATTATTTCTAAATGAACTGTAATCTGCGTTTGTGAACTGCGTTTTGGCTGTGGCTGTGCGACTGGCGTCTCAGTCAAATAGACAGCAGAGCAAATTTCTCACAATTCGAGACTATTCACTTCTCATTTCTGGCTATTGTTTTGGCCTTTGGCCTTACCTTTCGAAACGGTGCAACTATTTTGACAGTTGTAGACAAACATATCTATTCTGTTTGTATTTATTCCATTATTGAGTTGGAGGATTTGGGTCTCCTTAAACTACCAGGAGAAGCTTGGGAGCTGAGGACGGACTAGTGTTCAGGCTTTGCTAGTGGACATCTCTGCTAAGGGTAAGTAAGCAGCTTCAGTTTACAAAGCCTACAAGATTCTTCTGTTTTCACATTAGGACCACAGGTACTGCGGACCGAGCTAATTTAAGCTGGAATTAGCAAATGACTAATCATGCTGGATGAATTTTGTCCTGAAAAGAAGCGAAGATTCATAGCAAACTGAAGATGGAGAAATGACGAGTGCCTTCTTTTGATGTTCTTTATGAAGCTTTGTTGTGTTAATTTTTTCAAAGCTCGTGGTCAAGTGGGTTCCCAGTTCTTATTTCCTCCAGCGTTTCTTCTGTTGGTGTGGAAGGGATGGTGGAGCTGTTTCTTGCTAGAGTCAATTAGAAAGATTTAGACCAGGCCTTAGTAGTCTGCAGTTAACTCGTTACTGCAATCAAACAGGTCTTGATTCATTTTCAGTTCCCTTCTTTTCAGGAGCAAAGGGGGAGTAACAAGGCTTTGGATTTCTACAAGTCAATGTTACATTTAAAACCATGTTCTCATAGAGAATAAATTCATAGACCATGAGTCTACAGAAAAAGGCAGACCTGTGTACAAAGCTGAATGGACCAAAGTTCATTATGTCTAGGTAGGCCCAGCATTTTTTGCAAAGCATTCGGTGCTGGTCTGCCTATTGCAGAAGGTTCTGATGCACTTAATCTCTGAAAAGGCTTTTAAACTGCTAATAGGCCTTTAAAAGTATGTACTTTCAGTGTTGTGGAAAAAGTGATGTCACTTTGGTCAGTGACAGCGTGCTACTGCCCTGTAATAGCTCTGAGAGATGTGTGTTTTAGGGACTACGTTATTGCGTTTCTTGCCTGGACAAGAGTGCAGCAGCAGCATAAAGAAGAGAATGCAGCATCCATAAAGAAGACTGCCCCTAAATGCTCTCCCAGCTTCCAACTGTTTTCACTGAGGGGTTTTTCTGAGATGGTTGTGGCTCATCTATTCCGTAACCCCCAATAGATCTCTCTTGCAAGAAAGTATGTGCCTATTTATCCTTTGAACCCACGCAGATGTCTTGCCTCCACAACACTGGTTGTGAGGAGGGGCCCACCTGTGGTGGGTGGGAGACCTGGTCCTATAGGCCAGTTGCAAAAGTGCCTGAGCATGACAGGCTGAAAGTGCACTGGTGCCATCCCTTAATAAGTGAACACCTATGGGAAAGATTTAAAACTTTAAATGTTTTTCTTCAAAAACAAACTGTGCTGTTTTTAATACGTCTACGTCTGTACACGCAGGTGCATATACTCAATGTGTATATGTGGAATACGCACAGCCGAGCGCCCCCACCTTGCTCTGTACGTTTGAACACCAAGAACCTTCTCAAGCTCATGCGAAATCTCACTACGGTTTTCAGCTTTCTGCATTGCTTGTAGTCAAACAAGCTCGTGTCCAGAGACCAGAAGCAGAGGCTCCCCGTGAGCTGCCGTGTTGCCGGCTCTTGGTTCTCTGCTGCCTGTTATTTCATTCTATTGAACAGGGAGATATGATGCAAGTGATTTTAGTACAGTGCAATTAGAAAATTCCTGATGATCAGGACTGCAGTTGTTACCCGCATGTTGCAGGAAGGGACTTTTTAGTTCTAACTGCTTTCCTCTCGGATGGAGGAGAACAGTGCAAATAGTAACTGGTAAAGCTCTTGTGGAGATTGCTGCTTACGTTCATGCTGCTTCTTCCTCCAGTCTATTCTGCATGTTGGAATCAGGCACAGGGGAAGGATGTAATAAGCCTTTCTGCTCTCCTTTCACTAAATCTGCAGCTGTTTAAGGGGAAAAAAAAAAAGCCATCTGACACATCATGAATTTCATGAATTCAGGGAATCATGTCTGTTAGTTCTTCTGCTTTTGGAACAGAAGTTTGCATTCTTTTGCTTTGGCAGCTGTACTTCTGCTGTTGCACTTTTGTAGCGGCCTCCAGGTCTTGCTGAAAAAGTTAGGTTAATCCAGAATTTCTGCTGGTCTTCCATTTCAGTTCGAGCGATTCACAAATCAGCCAGTCTTAAAGATAAGCTGTGCATACGTCTGTTTTTCCTTTGCTTGCTAAAATTTGTGTTAAGGGATCCTCAGAGATCTGCTATAATGAGTAGTGTTACCCTGCGACCAGTTTGCAGATTGACCTTGCTGTGATTCCTTGTGTTTGTACTTGAAAGAGATTTTCTCACTCACTTCTTTAAGTGTGAACGCTATACTTATGTATCTTTTTTTTCTTTCTCTCTTTCTTCTTCTTCCAGAAGCCTTCTTGGATCCCCTTGTTTGCCTTCCACGTGGTTAAAATTAAATTTGGCTCAGGCTTGTATTTAGGAGGCAGTGCACATGGGCATACCTCTTTAGGCCTCTGCTTCTAATTTTGGCAATACAGTCTTTCAGCCCGCGTCTATGCGGGCCTGTTTACATCTTCCTTTCTACCTGCTTGCAGAGCATTTCGAGTGGATTGAATGATCGAAGCGAACCATCCGTTCCTGGGACCGCGTTTGCCGTCGTGCTGGCACGGGAGGAGTGCGGGTGTAGCAAAGTAGGATTTTGTGCAGCTTCGCTGTGCTCCTGTTTTACCGTTCTGACTGGCCTAAGGCAGCTCATCTTTGGGGATATCATTTTGCAGATGGCATTATGAGATTCCTGAGAGCCTCATCCAAATCCCGCTTTTGGGGAGCGCTGTCACGGCATGCTGTTACTGTCATCTACATGCAGCAGTGTCGTCGCGCAGCTGTATGCAGCAGTGATTTGAGGTAGAGGTGTGTACGGAGACCAAGCTCTTCTGTCTTCCTCTGGAAGTGGGATTTAATGGGCAAACTTAGTGCTGCTTCGGGAAGGGTTATTCTCATACCACAACATCCCTTTTTAAATAATATTCGACAGTGCTGGTTGAATTCAAACAAATCTTCTTTAATTGTGTGTAATTATGGCATTATAGGAACAATGTGATTCGCCATTCGTTTTGTGGTAAATGGTGTCACTTAGATACCATACTTCTTAAACAAAGACAAGGTCCAAATTGGTTTTAAAAAGGTATTTTTTTCTTTATATTTTTCTATATTTTTCCCCTAATTTCCTATGAAACATTTTTCCCTGTACAAAATTGCTTTTTTTCATATGGCAAAAGTAGAGCTGAGTTTGCCAGCTTTACTCTTTGGTTTCAAGACTGAGCTTCTCCAATTGAATTATTTTATTTAGATATCAGAGGAAAAATTGCATGTGCTAACATGTGCTGTACTTGCTGTGTAATTCGATTCTGTTTCTGATATACTTTGTGCAATACTTTGGATGAAAACTTAATTATGATCAACCTGATGCTCCATCTGGGACCTGGACTTTGCTGCTTAACTACTGTATATAGAGATGGTTTGCTTTTCATTTAGACGTCAACCCAGATATTTAATAAGAGAGCATGAAGGAAGCGTACTAGTCAGCTGTGCGCACGTGTGTTTTGTATATGCATGTCCTTTTCTAGCGTCCTCAAGAGAATGAGAAAAGACTTCAGCGTTTTAACTCCTCCTAATGTGAATTGTCCAAAGGGACAATTGATTTTTTTTTTTTTAAATTCCATTTAAATTCCATTTTCACTGCTTCAATAAAACAATTTTTTCCCCCCCCTTCCACCCGGACAAGTTGGCTTTTATTTTGGAAGGGGGGAATAGGAGGAGCTTGCTGCAGGCAGCCTAGGGAGAGCAAGAAGTGTTTCTACATTAAATGGCTTTTGGCATTATAATTTCAGATTTGCTGCCAAAAATGTATCATTATCACAGGATTTCCAACTATGTTCTACCTGGAAAACCTTAGTTTAGACATGAGGCTATTTTACCATAGATGCAATAAATGTTGTATACAAAGTGGTTGCTTTCCTGGAGTTAACTTGCAGTGAAAAATAAAGATGCTTTGTGCATCATATGAACTTTTAATGACTAGTACCAGTTTTATAACTGATATCTTTAAATTGTAAATCTCTTCAAATCTCAAGAAATTCTGTCTGTGCTTAAAGTTACATTGTAATATTTCATTTTGGGCCAGAAGGAAAGGTCGGTTTCTTGAGGTTTTTCTGTGCAGTATTCCCAGTCCTCATTCTGGTTCGTTAGTCTTCAGGAAAATGTGCTTTGGCAAAGCAGCTCTTCTGCCTGTCTTGATGGCATAGATGGGATTCACAGGATTAATTCGCTTAACTGAAGATTCCCAGGTCACAATCCCATTTAACAGGTCAGAGCTAATTGGCCAGCACAATTCAAGCCTCTTATAACCAAACAAAAATTCATTTTTTTATTTTTAATTTTTTTGGGGGGGGAAAGTTTGAGGTTGTATAGACCATCCACCCCTTCTCCTCCCTCCCCTCCAATGATCTAATGCAGTACCAAAACTTGCTGTTCTAGGTGCTGTAATTACTAGACTGCTTTATAGCTTAGGACTGGATTTGAAGCTTATCAGCTTCAACATTCAGTTGAAGAATATTTTGAAAGAATGTATATCCTGTGAAAAACTCGATTTTGGCAGATGACCTCATACGTTAAGACAGCATTTCCTTAGAATCCACTAATTGTGCGAAAGCAATGTGAATTGGGATGGGATGCCAAACTAGTGCTGGGGAAACCAGTCGATAGGGATTTTCAGCTCTGAATCACCACACCTGAACTTCAAAAATTGCAAAGAAAACTATGCCTGTCCAAAGGATTTTTTTTTTTTTAATTTGTATTTATTATGTTCATAGTGTGTTACAGTCCCCACAGCTAGAAAAGTGGTGGTGGTATACTATTGAACCCACAGTTCCTCTTTAATTCCCAGATAGCAGAGGTAGTGTAATTCGGTAGGACTCGAGTGTCTAAATGCATGAAGTTGTCCTTACTTAGATATGTCTCCCTTATCTAAATAAGGGAGATGAAAATTGTGTTAGTTTGAGATAAATACTAAACTAAGTGTGCAGAGGAATGCAAGGTGAAAAGGTGAAGTAAAGATTTCAGATGTATGCTGATGGTTTAGGGGCTCGCTACTTTTTCAAGAATATTAGACATGAAATTTAGTAATAATTACATATTTTTATACCAAGCAAGGCTTTCAAACTGCTATTGCTATGTTGAAACCTAGGTCTCCTGTTCTTCTTGCTCTACTGATGACTTTAAGTTGGGACATTCAGCAAGGTGTTGTGTACCCTGTGACCATGGTATGTTTTCATTTTTCAAGATCTACTAGAGACAAATCCTACTCGTGTAAACCCTTGGGAGACCTCTGAACGGGAAGTCTAGTCCAGTGAATTTTAGAGGCTATCCAGCTGGAAAATAATTCTTTGGGTTTGCTCATCACTGTTAGTCTCATTGTTGGCTCATGCATTCGGGAGAAAAAACTGAATTCTACAGACTTCCTTCGTTTTTCAGAAGGGGACTCCCGTTGTTGGTGGCTGCCATCAACTCTCATCACTGAGGCTGGCAGTTTAAGAAAAAAGGCAAGAGGTATTTCTTTCATTTCTTGGGCAGGCCTTAGGCAGAAGAAAGATAAATATTTGAGAATTTTTAGACATTCCTTATTTATTTTTGAACTCCTTCCTGGACTTTGGGAAGCTTGTTATCCACTCCTACAGACCTGGGGGAGGAAGTCTTATTTTCAAGTAGCCCTAGCTTTGCCATTAGCTTCTGGGGGTGTATCTCTACAAATTGTTACAAAGTGGCTTTTTAAACCATACCTGTTTGAGCGATGCTGTTTGCAATCTTCTACATAGAGTTGTAATATAGGGAGCATTTTTCATTAACTGTAGTTTTACCTACCCTTAGTCAATGTGAACCTTCAGAACTTGAAGGTGACATCCTTGCCTCATGTTTTAAGACACTGGTTTCCAGATACATCAAAAGGAGCTTTATATTTGGAATCCCAACTTGTTTTCATAGGCTTAAGTCTTCAGAGATGGAAAGTTGACATTGAGCTCCCCAGTGCCCGTGACTGTGACCCTACTCTGAAAAGCTTGAGCTTCCCCCCCCCGTCGCATAGGAATCGAGAGGGAAACCACACTGCAGCTTTGCTGGGGAGATCTGAATGCCAATGAATGCATCAAATCTTGTTAATTCTCTGCGTGAAAGAAAAAATAATGAATTTCTCCCTGCCCCAGGTATGCCGAAATTTCCCCAGACAGTTATTGGGTGAGCCTAGATTTAAAAGAGCCATCAGATTGCTTTATCATCCATAACTTTTCCCAACATCTGGTTTGTCACAAGAAGTCCTGCAATGGCAACTACAGAAACTAGACGTGTTTCCTAAGCAGCTGTTTGCATGCATCTTAAACATCCCCGTGGGGATTTTCTCAATTGCTATAAAAAAAAAATAACAAGGAGAAGTCTTCCTGTGGCAGGCTAAACTCACACTGCTGTTAGCTGATGGGAGCTGTTGCTGTCATTCACAGCTGATGTGCGTTTGCATCAGCTGTGCCAAGAAAAAGGTTGCTTGAATTGCTTTTGAAAAATAACAGCCTTTTGTAGTAGTAGCAATGCTATACCCATTCCCAGTAAATGGTGATTTACTTAGAAGTCTTATGAACAGCACTGAATTGCTGCTTAATTTCTGAAACAATATTACAACACCAGCCTGTATTTTAGTGTATGTGGAAGTTACGGTTTCAATTTTAATGTCTAGAAGTCTAGTAGCTTTTTTCTTTTCTTAATCTCTGTTCCTGGCAGTTGGAGTGTTAAAGAAAGACATAAAAAGTTAAAAGGTATTTAATTTTATCTTCCAGAACTTTGCGCTGTTAATGAGCAGGCTCTCTCCCTCCTTTGTGCTGAGCTGAAGCGAGCTGGAGAACCGCTTGCAGCAGCTGAAGAGCTGGCCGCTCGCAGGCGCGCGGGAAAATTGCATTGCCAAAATTTTCGTAGATGCTTCTGAACGCTTCCAGAGTCAAACAAGGCGCTATTGCATGCAATTTAAAAAAAAAAAAAAAAAAAAAAAAAAAAAAAAAAGATTAACCTGAAGAATTGGGCATGTCCTGCACTTTCAGTAGATCTGAGTGACACCAAACGCCGTGGAGCTGTTTTCACCGCAAGCGCCGAGTGCCCACCCGGGTGAGGATGGTGAGGTGCCTGCCCGGCTCCGCCGGCCGCGCTCCTGCGCCGCTTGTGTGCAAAGCGCTTTGGAAAGGTGCACGCGCACCAGCCGTAATCCCCTTATTAATGGGAGTTAAGCGTTGAGTTCTTGAACCCCATTTCATTAAAGTAGACATCTTCACTTGTTTGTTTATTTAAGATGAGTTGAGCTGATCTTGTTCATGAAGCTCAATTTTCAGTACCCTGATTTGAAGTCCTTAGGCTGTGCCCTGTGGCCGTCGCGACTTTACATCCGAGAAATGGATTGATATGAAGGGGTGAGGGAAAGAAGCTTTATTCTCCTCATTGCCCATCCTGGATTATTTCTATCCTCGAAAATTGGCCTCATCCTTGCACCGTTCTCAGACGCGTGGTCCGACTTAGGGCTAGACATTTAATGCAGCAGCCGAGATACTGGCGGTAGTCTTTTCTTGCAAATGCATCGAAAGCTTAGCGAGGGAGCAGCACGCAGAGATTCTATAGGTTGTGTGTGATGTGAGAGGAATTTGTGCAAGCGGCGGAAGGAGCACAAAGGCATCATACAGTAATGCTCATGCATTAAATGCTTTTCACCCCTGCTTTCCAAAAGCTGTTATTCTTTAGCTGGTGAATGTTTTTCCTCATGTGACTTTCAGACTCTGAGTAGCCCGCTGTTCATCTGTTGTTTCTGATGCCAAATGATTCGAACTTTTTACTGTAGTATCTTCTTCCAATGTTCAAATTTATTCTGTCGGTTGCTGCTTTGACTTTTCTTTCGCTATTGGACACCCACAGCAAGCATGTCGTTAGACTTGATTTTAAAAGCCAGTGTATTATATTTGAACGACAGCAATTATTATTTGTGACCTGAGATGACTTCGGGAAAATTATTAAGTTATTAAAGTAGGTTTATTAGACACTAACTTTTTCTCTACCCTTAAGAGTAAGCAGCTATTAAGCCTCTATTATGGAAAGGCTGAATAAAGGCCTCTGTTGGGTGGAGCACTTGCCTTACAGGCAGCGTTTTATTGACCTTCGTGTCCATATGCCCAGTCTTTCCCTAGTCTCCTTGGCTTTCCCTCCTTCCTCTCCACCTCACCTGCTCTCCCTGTGTCTTTTTGGGAGAACTCTCATGTTTTGCTGTTAATTCTTTTTCACACCCTTCCATTTTTATCCCTTTCTTTACTTTTCTTTCATTGATTTTTTTGTTTTTTTTGGATTCAGATATGTTATTAGAGAACAGTTCATATTTTTACATTAATCTTGATTTTTTTTTCAATAGCTTACTCTGCCTGTTGTTCCAGCTTATCTATTATTTGTTTTTTCCATTAATTTTTCTTTTTAACCTGGGTATAAAGATGCGTGTTTTATGAAGCTTGAAGGAAGGACCTCTTTTGGGGAAAGCTTGGGTTTCATCCCCTCTAGATACGTTCCTCGAATAGTATGATGTAGCGTTCTGCTGAGTAACAGCTTAGGTCAAAGGCTGTGCTGCTGCACAAGGACTTAGGTTTAATAGCCAAAGCGCAGCTTTTTTTAATCCTAGTGTGTATAGTTCATACGGATAGGAAGGAGCTGTATTTTGCTAGTCACAGAAGAGCAGTGAATGCAAAACATAATCTATGGGGCATTTTGTTTCTTTTCTCCTCCCCTGCTTCTCAGAGTCAAAATGTAGATTTGTCTGGGGGTTTTTAGCAGTTTCTGCTACATGTAGTTGTCACGTTAGCGCTTCGAGTGCCCGAGATGGGATGCTTCATGGTGCAGTCACTGGCACGGATGCTAAGGACGAGTGTTCCCCATTAGGCTCCTCGGGATAATGCAGAGTTTAGCACTTCATTACAGTTTTGGTAAGTTTTTATCATAGGCTTGAACTGCCAAAGCCTGCATTTTGCATTTCGTTTGGTGCTCGAGAGCCAATATCGTCTCATGTCTGTGCAATGACTGGATGATAGTGTCTTACTGAGCTGAGTCTTACTGTCTCTGGGTTTTGCACAAATTGCTCCCAAAGAGGGCAAATAAATGCTTCGGGATCTGCTTTCAATGTCCTCAAATGTAAGAGGAGTTCCCGTGTTATTTATAATAAAGTGGCTGCTATTGCCGCTTAGTTCATACAACGGAGAAACAGCAGAAATGTGATTAGTTAACTTTTGTTTGGTTTTTAACGTCTCTAGTGGTTGTTGATCTGAATAAACTTAAATGAAGAGGGTTACTTTTAAAGCTGGCGTGCAGGCCAGGCAGCGGTTCCCGTTGCTTCTCTGCTTTGTTGCCTGTAGGAGCTGGGGCAGGACTGCAAGCACCATGTTTTCAAAGGTATCGAAGTGACTAGCTCTGATCCGATCCTGGCACCAAACACTCCGTAAAGCATTTTTCCATGCACTAACGCCGAGGTACCCAGAGATACCTTTCAAAAATCCCCCTGTAGTATTTGTGCCTCGTTTCCTCTTTACTATTTTTGTGGAAAGAGGGAAGTTGATGGACTCGGTAACGGCTGATGTGAGCGTAAAGCGTCCATGTGGATAACGAGCATTGTTTAGGGTTTTATCAAAGAAAATGTCTCAAGCCAGGAGGCTTCAGGGCTGTGTCTCATACCGCCCTGAAACTGTAGGTCCGCTAATGCTCTCCTCTCTTTTTGCCAGGATATCAACGTCTGCCAAATACAAAGAAGCTTAACCAAGTGCCTTGTGCTTTGACCTAATAGCTTTGGCATTGGCAAATTTGACAGCAATCAATTGAGTGAAGCAGTATAGGAAAGCATAGGCAGGTAGCTGTTTAGCCACTGCAGAGTAATGATTAATTTATTTCCGCCCCTAAGGTTAAATATTGTATAGAGGTTAACCCAAGCTAAAGCTTTATTGAGTATGTGACAGGGCGCGATGGAACAATTCTTTTGAGCAACTGCGTTGCCCAAAACTCTTCTCAAAATTCATTGCTGCAATCTCAGCTAGGCAAATAAAACCACTGTTTCCTATGCTTGCAGAAAGGATCTGCCTTAACCGCAGCAGCCAATTGCAGTTTGCTTTTATTCGCTAAGTTGAGATTGGTGAGGGACAAACGTAGTGCCAGGTTTGTCACTGTGATTGGAGATTTGGGCCTGTATGGGTAAAGACTGGGATAGAGAAGGTGAATGAGACGAAACGGGCAAGAATTCTTAAAATTCAGCTTTCAGAGACTGTTGCTTTTCTCCGTTGAGTTCAAAGCAGCAGGGCCATTTTGCAGGCCACTTATTTTAAGGCATAGGGAGCATTAAAAAAAAAAAAGAAAAGCATCTTCTCATAAAAGCAGTGCTGCAGTTTGTTTTATATCAACATCTGGATGATGTCCGTTCTCTGCCGGCATGAGCAATAAACAAATTAAAGCAGCTCCTCATCGCTGCAATAGTTGGTGTCCCGTATATATTGCCACTTGCTCTCATGAAGCTTCATGATGCGGAACCGGGCACAGCGATCCTGCCCTGGTAGTCCCCCACCTTGCAGTCCTCTGTGGCTCAGCGAATTCCTGGATTGGAGGTGACCTCCCTGCTTAATAGACCCAGATGGACTTTGCCTCTGTCCACGTGGCTGTGTGAAGTTTGCGATGCCTGCCATCGATTGCGTTTGCTCCCGTCCGTGCCTTAAGAGCCAGAGCACGCTTCTTGCTTGTTGGCTTGCAGCTGAATGGCTCTGCATCTTGCTGCCAAGCCAGTACGGATTTTTGGTTTTAAAACTTGCAGTGATTTAATAAAAATGGATCTCACAGCTAGGTGAAAGCTGAAGTTTTTGGTATGACTTAACTGCGCCATTGATAAAACGAGCAGTGTCCACGTTATGTAACTGCGGGCCGCCGCCGCTGGTGTGCTCGTCGACCTTTGGCAAGCCGTTGGGATGCGAGATGAGTAGTTTTATCTGCCTTGCCGTGAGAGCTGAGCGTTTTCACAAGGAGGTGTTTTAGTTTCCAGGAGTCCTAACCCCGTCGACAACTGTGAGATTAAAGCCAGAAACGAGGAAGAGATGGTTAAAATATTGGTTAAGAATCTAAATCATGTTCAGAATTTAGCATAGTAAAACCCAAATCAGGATGGTTAGTAGTTACGGAAAACAGTTATTTACAGCCATGAAAGCAAATTGTGTTTTGTGGTTTCATTACCAAAGATATGGGAAACCAGCAGTCCTAATGGATTATCTGGGAGAAATAGAAATCTGAGTTATTGTGATTATTCCTGAATAAGCATTATTGGATGCATTTAATACTTTGTCAGTTAGGAAAATGCTTAACTTAATGGTGACCAGTACATTCAGTTATGGGCAGAAGTATAATGCAAAGGTTACCAAACACTTCTGTTTTAAAATGCTTAAACGCTAGCGCCCCATGTTCCAGAAGTCCGAGTTTCCAGAATTAATGAAGTAACTTTAAAAATGATTTTCTTTCTAACTAAAAATGCATTCACTTTATTTGCTCTCTGGTAAATAAAGAATTGTCACATTCAGTTTACATGTGCAAAATCTGTTACTTTGTTTAAAAGGCTTTAACTGTATTCAAAATGCATTTCCCCCCTTCCCTATTTCCAATGCCATGATAGATGCATGAAAAACTTCGACTTTCAGGGAAGTGAGATTTTTTGAAGAAAGAGTACCCATCTCGGAAAAGGAGTATTTATGCAATAACTGCTGAAGATGAGGCTGTATATACGTGTATATATATCATATACATACAAAACGTGTATATATGTATATGTATTTACCCCAGGATGTGTAGTCGTCTTGGTGTTCAGTAGGAAGGGAAAGAACAAAGAAATGGGATTCCTAAGTGATGGCTTTATGGAAGGGACCAAAGATCTAAAGATCCTCCCCAAATAGGCTGATTTACTTGTGTCTTTTAATCAGGAGAACGGTTTTGAACAAGGAGATGTATAAGAGAAGTCTAATGAGAATGCAAGTATGTTAATAAAAATGATTGCATTTTAAAGGCAAAACGTGCAGGTTTTAATCAGCTCTAATGGAGATCTGTCCCAGAAATCTGAAAATTGTTGCAGGAAATTGCAGGTTGGAGATTTCGACCGTCAGGCCAGGGTTGGTGCCGCATGGCTGGAGAAGAGCAGCTGTACTGCACCATGGGTCTAGGGCTGCGAAGGGAGAAGCCAGTTAATTTGACCTCAGTAATATTCAGGGCTAGAGTGTTTTCCAAGCAATAACTGCAAACGTGGAAGAAATGGGAAATGAAGTAAACTGTAGCGTACGTGTACCAAACGTAGGCTGTGCAAGACTGACTTCATTTCTCTCTTTGTAAAGAGCCGCATTTTTGACTAAGGAAACGCAGCAGATCTAATCTCTCTGGACTCCAGTGAGGTATTCGACGTGCTCTCGCATGGAAAATGTGAGTGAGTTGGAAAAAGAGTTTAGACTGGATGTTGCAAGAAGGCTTTTTGAGCATCAGCGCAATGGAGCCCTGGAGCAATCTTCCAGTACGAGTGAGAAAGCCTAGCTAGCTACTCCGGAGCAGTTTGTGGCCAAAATTAGGTAACGCCATTACTGGCAATAGCTGGGACAGGACTTGACGACGCATGAGATCTTGTCCTGTCCCTGGTTTCCAAAATAACTGAATTTCGCAGGTGACTCTCATAGTGTCTGTGATGTCTTTTGCTAGTTCTGTGAAATTCCACCCAATTTGGTCTAAGGTATAAAATTTTGGCGTTACCTTTTTGGGCTCTGCTGTCTTTTGGTTCCTGGCCGTTGTGCAGCGCTAACGCGTGCTATTTATTCCCCTCCTCTCTCACTGGCCAAGGAGCACATTGAGCTGGTTTTATTAAAATAAAACCAGTTTCTCTTTTTAAGAACTGTAGCTCTCTTTTTATTCAGGATAGGTTAAATGTGGGCTGTGAGTGGTGGATACAATGGATGGCTCTAAGTCTCTCCTTGCGTGCGGGGTCCGTTTTTGGGTTTTGTTTTTACAGCTTACAAAATTCACTGCGGAACTCTGAATTTATGTGCTGCCTTGATATCTTTTTAGTAAGGAGATCTTGCTGCTCCAGAAGATTGTCTTGGCGCGTAGAAATTTTTTTTTTTTTTTTAATTTCCACAATGTAGATGAGAACGTCAGTGGAAAGGACCAACATCTGTTCCTGTTGCTGCCAGATATTTCGTGAAAAGCAACAGATTATTTCAGCACTTCGTCCTTGTCTGGATTGATTGGGGCAAGCAGTGGTGGGGTTATTTTTGTTGTTTTTTCAAATTTTCTTTTTAAATCTGAAGAAACGTTCTGGGATGCGTTCAGCAAGCAGTCGTCATGCCAGGTTGCTTTCGCCAAGTGGTGGAGCCTCGCTGACGACTCTCCCGCCCTGCGTTTCTGCATTCGAAATTCTCTAGACGGTGCAAATGCTTGACTTGAATATAAATGCTTTTCACCCTACGGATAAGAAGTAAAGCTCTAAAATGAGTTCTTATATTCCAAAGTCCTATACAATGAAACGTCTTGTAAGTCATTATTCAAAGGATAGATATAAATCAGTCGCATAGTGGGTGGAGTAGGTTGCATTTGGTGGAGTTTGAGAAGAGTTGGGTCGCCTGCTTAACACAGGAAATTAAACGGCCTTCTATGCAACTCTTATACCCTTTTTTTTTTTTAACTGAAAATTAAACTTCCTGTGTAAGCTTTCAGAATATACTTTTCAGTTTAGCTTAAGACTCTCAACAAGTACGTGTGCGTCCCAGTAAGTCGTGCTATTAATACTTAAAACAACTCGATCGCTTACAGAACCAGAAAAAAGTCTACGTTGTAAATGCCACATCGCAGAAGCGTTTCAACAGCAGAGGCACGCAAGAGCCAGTCCTGCTATCATTATAGTTGGTAAATGATGGCCTGATAGTCCCCAGAGTGGGTATGTTGCCTCTTGTTGCCATTCAGATTAATCATAACTCATTTCTACTAGAGTATCTTTTGTTCCTATTGAGTTTTAAATCTTGTCCGGACTGTAACTGCAGTTACGGAGATGCTTAAAGAAGAATGTTTTTGAATTATCTGCCTGAACTCTGCTTTTGTGGGCCAGAGTTTTCTCGGTATTTGGAGGCCTCTGGGATAGAGGTAAACTTGCCAGCAGTTCATAAATTTTCGCCAGGCTTTTTACCTTAGTCAGGAAATTCATGTTTGAACTTTATTAAGGGGCTTAAGCTAGGATTCACAGTGATCTAACACCAGTACGCTGCCAAATGTAACATGCCATGTTTGTGCTTCATTGCTCTTTTTTATTTTGGCGTTCTTGCCTGCGTCCCTTTCCCTCGCGCCGTTCCTAGCGTTGTTACTCGCTAGCGGATAAATAAATGCAGTCCGCCTGCAAAAATGCCTCTGAGCTGTAACGTACTAATTGCAGCAGCAGCAGCAATGTGCAACAGAAAATAGCTTTAACCCGGTGCCACAGGCATTGCTGTTCTGCCTGCGCCTTGCATAGCTGCTGTGGTATGCAGAAGAGACCGCTTTCCAGGAGAAACCAGAATGCGTAAATATTTTTAACTTCTCCCAAAATTGGCATGCGATAACACTTTACAAGCATTGGGAGATGATATATCTGAGCGAGAAGCGCCTATGTTGCAGGTGTCATAGGGAAGGCCAAAACGATTAATCAACTCCAATCACACTGAGCTCAGTCCGCTGGGTTGTGGTTTGGCATCGCACTAGCAGCCTCCTCATAAAAAAAGCATTATTTTCAGTTAGTCCTCCAGCTTCAGAAGAATGCATAAGATCGTACGAGTAAACCGGTTTTGCTATGGAAAAACATATCCATCTGTGACAGAAACTTGAACTATTTGGGATAGCAGTTGTCTATGAAAATTTGCCTGATATTTTAACTCTTGCACGTGTTGGGGAAAAGGCGAGGTGTATTTATTGCTTGTCATTTCCAAGTGGCCTAGCCAAATAACTGAAGATGGTACTGTAGTACATGGGTGTATCATGGGAAGTTGAAAAAGATGCCAAAACTAGCTTGCCTTTGGGTTAATTTTAAGTCAGTCTTAAAGAAATAAACTGACTTGCCTGAAATAACTACGAGTCAATATTGGGATGATGACC